>NC_136266.1:62108426-62505721 GCF_964187855.1 Myxine glutinosa | reverse complement strand
ACTGTAAATGACAAATATCTGTAAAATATGACGGTTCTTAAAATCTCTTAAAACATTGACGTATGTCCAAAAGGGAATTATTGTTTGGAGTACTCACATGATGTGTCCCTTACAGAATATGGCTCCTTCAAAGACTTTCCAAAAATGGCTGCAGACCCAGGGTTTGAGAGAAAAAAACGGCCAAAGTTATGATCACAGAGCTTGGCATTGAGAGCAGAGAGGTGCTCCAAGCATGCGTGGAGTCGGACACAGTGAGAGCTGAACTTTTCTCTCTCATCAAACAGAAATGTCCCTTTGCAGTGTACGCTGAGCTTCGCAGCTTTGTGGGATCTTCCTGGGAGATGTCCGATGTCCGGCCTGAAGGCTCCAATCTCGTGAATATTTTGTACTCGATGCTCAATGCTGTGAGTCAGGAACTCTCCAGCTGTGCTGAGAAGCTGAGCTTCATGGAAACTACACGCGTATCAAACACGAGTGACATTGGACAAACAGAAAATGATGACCGTGTGTTTGGAATCAGAATAAGTGACATCTGCAGTCTGGAACGTAAAGAAGAATTCGGAAACCAACACCTAGGTATATGCCATAATGTATTTCTATTTGTTATGCTTTTTACGTTGATATATAAACATACAGTACATAGATTGTATATGTATGTATATATATATATATATATATATATATATATATATATATATATATATATATATATATATATATATATATATATATATATATATATATATATATATACAGACTAAGCATTTAATATGGAATTTTTTTTTTTTCTTGACTTGGGTGTACTTTCTCAACTCAACATATCAATCTGGTGAGTTTCTTTTACACTTTGGTGATTTCTTTGTTAAAAGAACCATGTCACTAATTGTCTGTCGCAGCAAGAAGTCAACAACCGGATTATATCACAGATGGCGTGGCAAAATGTACGGACAGGTGCATTTGATGATTGGCTTCACAGTCGGGTATACAAGGGTTGTTGCGTTCTGTATTAGTGGAAAACAACTGCTGCACGTCTCCAAAAGTTATTGCCGCTTCCTCTGGAGATGGTCCGTCAACTCGACAATGCTGTTTGTCATGGAGTGGTGGCTTTACGAAATTACGGCATGAAACAGCGTACTATTGCTCGGCACTATGGCATCACTCAAGGTCAGGTGTCAAAGATCCTGAAACGAAATGCTCAGAGGGATGTCCCTACTCCAATACCGAGGCCAGGACGTCCACACAGAACCACAAGGAGAGATGATCGCCAGCTGCACCGGTTATCTGCAATGGCCGTACCAAGTCAGCTAATCGGCTTAGGGCTGAGTGGCAGCAACTGACAAATGTGCCTGTATCCAGAAGGCTAGTCAACCAACGACTGGTTCAAGCAGGCTATCGTGCCAGGCGTCCCCTGAGAAAGCACGCCTGACCAGACAACACAGCCAGCGCCGATTGCAGTGGGCTAGAGAGCACCGTCAATGGCAGCCAGGACACTGGAATCACGTGACCTTCAGTGACGAGTCTAGATTTCTGGTCTATCGTCAAGATGGCCGCGTCCGAGTGCGCAGACAAGTGCATGAAGCCCACAACGAAGATTGTATAGTGCCAAGAGTCCAAGCTGGAGGTGGTGGGGTGACCGTTTGGGCTGCTTTTCATGCAGGGGGCAAAACTGACCTGGTTGTTCTGAATGGAAACCTGAACCAGTTCAAGTACAGGGTCATTCTGGAAGAAACATTGCTTCCATTTGCTCTTGCAGCCTTTCGAGGAAACTTTGTCTTCCTAGATGACAATGCACGGCCTCATCATGCTCGCATGATCCAACACTTTCTTGCTGACCGTGGTGTAGAGCATATGGAGTGGCCTGCCATGTCCCCGGATATGAATCTGATAGAGAACTTGTGGGCAGAATTAACGCGTCAAATCGACAACTTGGACCAGCAGCCTACCACTGTGCGTGAATTGCAGCAGACTATTGTCACTGCATGGCAATCGATTCCTGTCCAAACCTTGGCAAATCTCATGAACAGCATGCCTCAACGTGTACGTGCTCTCCTGAATGCTCGTGGGGGTTACACGAAGTACTGAACTGTAATTTTACTGTCCGTAATCCCAGTCGTAATTTAACTTTTGTTTTTGTTAAAAACATTTAACTTTTGTCTATATATATATATAAAACACTGTGTGTGTGTGTGTGTGTGTGTGTGTGTGTGTGTGTGTGTGTGTGTGTGTGTGTGTGTGTGTGTGTGTGTGTGTGTGTGTGTGTGTGTGTGTGATGTTACCGATAGACTCCTAAACGGAGAGGCTTACGTGCTTGATATTTGACATAGACATGGCCATTGAGCGTGGGACGAACATGGCCGAACTCAAAATATTTGATGATCCATATTTTTTATTCATATTTACCTCAGCGCACGGAATCAACGGAATCAGAGCAGGTGGGCGCTGATTCGCTCAGAGCGATCACGTGATGACGCTATGACGCTATGAACGCTATGACGCTCTGAAAAAAATATATCGCTATGACGCTATGACCGCTATGACGCTATGAAAAAAAAATCGCTATAACGCTATGAAACGCTATGACGCTATGAAAAAAAAAATCGCTCGCTTTGCCAAGGGGCTCGCTCCCCCCCCGTTCCCCTCCCCTCCCCCGCCCGGCAATGCCGGGTACTTCTGCTAATATATATATATATATATATTGTTACGGACACGGCTGATTAAGATGTTATGATGGGCCGAGCGGAATGGCCGCCGTGTTCGCACAGTTTACCCGATTCCACCCGACGTTGACCAAATCGCGCTATGCTAAATCAATGAAGGAAAGGACACAACGGCTGGGATAAATGAAACGACACAAGGGGTACAGTTCTCAAGACCTCCGGAGGAGGATATAATTGGTGATGCAGAAAAGGGGTAGATTACAAGGCAAGAGGTAAAGCACAGAAAAGATGGGCACTTAGACACAGTCTTATCTTATCCCCGACAGACCACAGACAAACGGAACAAGACTGACTTACACAGGGATTGATGGCAGGGAAGGACAGGCAGTCGATAGCACAAGGTGCACCTTGGCTCAGGGACAGGATACAGCTCGGTCCAGTCCAGAGATGCGGGGAGGTATCGCAGCGCTCGGAGGTGGCGTCTTCTCTCTCCAAGCTGAGGGCGCATCTGACGTCACCTCCCTCTTCCTGCGCATGCTCAGCGGGAGTGACACGCCCTCGGCTCGTTGGCTCCGCCCCAGATGGGAGCGGTCCGCCGCTTCTATTGGGTGCGGGGGGTTACCGGGCTCCACCCTTGACGAGGAGCTGACAGCAAGCCCCTACGTGGTAACCCCGTCGAGCACATGTTCGATGGCGGCTAACCAAGCCGGAGTGAGGACGCGCACTCCCCGCGCCGCCGCCGTTGTTGTTGCTGTTGTTGTTGTTGTTGCTGAACCGTGAGGAAAAGCTGCGGGGAGGTATTGGGAGGTCCTAAACTTCCTAACGGTGCCATACAATCACATTCTGGTGCAACGAAGAGTCAGAATTAATGGAAACGAGTCCTTAACTGACATAGACTAAGAATAACTAGCAAGATGTCCTATAGTTGTCTACGTGAGATGCGGTGGACCTGGATGCGACATTTAATGGGGGAAATAGGGGAAGGTCGGGTCTACAGAGTGTTGTTTACAGAAAATGGGACTAGGGAATGGGGAATTGGGGATAGTTGGGAAGTACTGAGGAAATAGGGGAATATTTACAAGCGGATATGGATGGATGCCAATCTCATATCCGCAACATTGCACCCTTCTCTACCTCGGGGCGTCCCGACCCGATAAATTTTTACCTACGTTAGTGTGGCACTCAGATGTAGTTCCCTCTACTATTAACTCAACCCTGAGTGCAACCGTTTTACAGATGTTCACAAATGAGTAAATATGTCCCCCTGCGACGTTGCACCCTTCTCCTCACAGAAACACACCCACAGGATAACCGAATCGCGGAAAGAATCCTCAAAGTAAACATACAGCCGGTAGGGAGCATCATTTATACAAGACTACACTGATATTTACACTACGATCCAGGACCTGTTCTTTGAGGAACACATGCAGATGTTATGCATAGAGAGAGAGCACGCAATCGATACACCAACCCACGAGTGCTCTGTGGCCTTACGGCCTTTAATAATGTGCAGAGCACCCCATCCAAGCACCAAAAGCACCACCCCATCATGTACAGTCAGCACCATCCGGTGCACCAATAAAGTGTTCATAGTCACCGGTGGTGTCGCAGCCGGCCGATGTTCTGCCGCTGGTCTTGCCTTCTTGGAGTGCCTTGGCCTTCTGGCTTCTTTAGAAATAAAGAAAGGCGCCAACCGCGTCCATTTCTAAACTGTGGCCGTCAGGGGGGCCAACTATAAGTGGTTCACCTGTATGGCATAGGTGCCACGTTGACCCAGAGGTCCATCAACGGGTGGTGCTTGCCCGCAAAAGAACTGCGGTCCATTGTGGGCGGCCACAAAAATTGCGGTCCATATGGTGTATCGATCCAGGCAGCAAGCAGCGAAAGTACAGGCCCACAACTGCGGAGCCAGCACCTCTCTCTCCTCTCTCTCTGCCCCAAAGCCAGATCCTCGGAGGTGGGAGACAAAAGAAAAGACAAGTGAGTAAGGTGGTAAGGGCGCAAAAGTGCACGCAATATTAGGTAATGCACACTAGGGGCACATGGGAACCAGGTGAGACAGGTACGTTCCTACCGTACGCCCCCCCCCCCCCCCCCACCAGGTAACCTACATTGCCCCTCCCTTACCCCTTACTGTATCCACAAAACACAACACTACCCATAAACATCTACTTTACACATCAACAACCGTCCCTACTGTCTTCCCCGTTCCTCCCATAAACCAAATTCGACTTCTCTCTCTCCTAACCAATCAAATTTGCCATTTCCAACTCAACATCAAAATTTGCCATCACCAATTCATCATCAGTCCCTCCTAAGGAGGGAGAGATGGAATCACCCCAATGTCTCATCCACGTCGTGATGCGTCTCACAAATCCACACAGCAATGCTCCCTTCCTGCAACACAGAACAAAGGAACACAGGTGTGGAGTCATCATCACCACAGGAAAGTGGCTGCGTATGGTGCGACAGGTTCATCAATCCTAACTATTTCCTAAATGACTTTAACAACTTTACATTACCCGGGGTCTTTCCCTGCCAATCCATTGGCCAACTTACACTATGGGTTCTAAAAACCAATTCCCATTGACCAAACTGTAACCTGTGGTGCTTCTCAATTTGGGGTCTCACTCCCCGATTCATCTCCCGGTGCCTTCGCACAATTTCTGGGCTGTGACGTGTAGCTCTCCAGCAGGTCTACCCACCTGCACACCTCCACCACTGTAGTTGCCCACCCGAGCTTACCTGCTCCTCACCCTAATCTAACTAACTGGGAAGGCCCTCCTCGCACTCTCACCCCCTCAGTGCCCTCTCTGGCACGGGCTACCCGATCCACACCCCGGGATCCTCAGGCACCCCACTGACACTAACGGCTCCCAGAGCCCACCCTGCGGCCTCACCTGGCCGACATCCTCACAGTGGTGGAGTGCCCAAACCAACTACACACACTAACAGGCTACACGCCCAGCCATTTCCACAACACTAATGCACCCATCCACAATACCATTCTGCAACCGCACCACAAATGCCAATATCCAACCACAATTTACCTATACCCTCTACCTAACACTTACACTACCCGCCCCGGGTACTCGTGAAAGGGGTCCACTCTTCCCCCATCCACACCTTCGCACCATGCACACCACTCCGTACCACTTACTCCAACTCTCTCCACACCACTCATTCCAATACTCCATGTATTCCACAACACCTGCACTTGCACACCTGTGCTCTCATACTTGGTGCCGCCTGCACCCTTCTCTCCCCCCAAGCGCATTCGCGCTGATCCACAACACTCACTACTCATACACTGCTCCACACACCTGTCCAGTTCTCACACAGCATCATCTCATCTAACTACTCCCCTCTGGAACTTGCGCTTCCCAGTCGTCCCTTTAAACTATTGCGCTCCCTCGTCATTATCATCCACACTAAACTACCTGCGTCCCACTACAGGTATCAGTCACTAACTAATCTTAACGTCACCTAATGTCATCTTCGCTAGATCCCTACACACAATATAACCTAACCCACCCGGGCTAGTTTTCACTGCCATACACCCCATAATCTATCGCGCATTTGCCCCCACTCATGGGAAGGGTGGCAGGGATGCCACCCTTACCCACCGTCATACGGCTCGAGTGGGACCTTGTGGGACCACCTCGTATGGCGAGTCGTTGCCCGCCTGCCGGACCCCCGTGCGTCGCCCCTTGCGGGGTCAGCGCGGGGCCGAACCGGCCGGTCCCCCACAGTACATTACCCCCAAGGGGCTCTCGTGCCTCCCCTGTCCCTCTAAAAACTACCCCTGTTGGTGTCGATGCATGGGTCACACTTCCGCAACCCGCTACCCATTCCATACCACCACAACCTTGCTCACTCACACCTCACACCTCTCCCATCACCGGACCCTCTTGCTCGCACCCTCGTTCCATACCCTCCGGACCAGCATACACCTCACTCTTGGCCTCTCACGAACATCCGGGTCTATCTCGACCCCCCAAGCTTATTAAATCACCTGGCGCATCATACGCACGACCATATTGGTCACTCACTTACACCGGGTCCTCTTTCTCTTCGCTTCTCCTCCATCACCTGCGAATCCCTCATCCGGTTAATGAGCACATCATCACGATCCGAACACAGACTTTGGACCAATTCTTTTACTTCCTCCTTTATCTCTTTCTTATCCTCTCTCCGTCGCTTCTTAATTTCGCTCACCCCTTCTTCCACTTCTTCTAATTTCTGCTTCACCTCCTTCATCTCCTCGTGCGCCCCTTTAAGTTCTTCCTCTAACTCCACTTAATTTTTTTATATGTGCTCCCGCACCTCCCGCTCTTTAACCTCCATCACCTCTACCACCTTGTTCATTTTCCTCGTCAGGTCCTCATGTACCGTCTGACACTCTTTTTTAATTACCCCTACGTCCTTTTTCATCTCCTTCTGTGTCGATTTTAAACCCTCTATTACCGCTGTGTTCTTCTTTACCTGGTCCCGCCAACTCCTTTTGTCCCACTGTCAGTTGTTCTACTCCCAGCGTCAACTCCTCTATGCCACCTTGCAATTTTACAGTCCCCTTTCTCACCTCCTTCTCCATGCGCTCCTTACAGTGCCTCACCTCCTCGCTGCACTTCCTCCGACCTCCTCACTCACACCTCTTCTGATCTCTTCTCTCATCACTTGCATCTCCTGCCCAGATGCCACCCTCATCTGCTCCATTTCCTCCCTGTGAGCATCCAATTTAGTTTCTACCCCCATTCTGACCTCCTCTATCTGCTGCCACCATTTTTTTAACTTCCCTTTCCGCTTGGTCCCTCATGTCCCTCAATTTGCCTTCCATACTGTTTTCTAACCCCTCTAACCCCTTTTTCATCCCTTCCATTTGATTCTCTTGAGCGGCCATTCTGTTTTCTACCCCCATTAACCCATGTTTCACCCCTTCTATCCCATTGTCTAACCCCTCTAATTTCTTGTCTAATCCCTCACCGGTACCACCTCGCTTCGTCCCTCATTACCCCCATTGCTCACTCTGAGCCTCGCTTCGTCCCTCATTACCCCCATTTGGCCCTCCAATCGCTCACACCAATCGCTCACTATCAGCCCTCATTTGCTCACTATTAGCCCTCATATCGTCCTTCTGCAGGTTGAGGGACGCCTGCATTTGCGCCATAAATTGCTCCATGAGGGCCTGCATTTGGGCCATCCCTCCCACTTGTGCAGCGGGTGCGGCCGCCGCAGCCATGTGCGAGGCGCCATTTTGCGAACCTGCCGCCCTCACTGCTTCGCTCTCCTCTTGTCCCTCAATTTGGTCCTGGATCGACCCTGCCTCACTCTCCTCTACCGGAACCCAGCCGTCTTGATCCGCCATAGCGCGACTTTCAAAATTCGGGTTTTTATTTTTGTAAAACAAAATCAAATTTCGCCGTTAATAATTTCGAGCGCGTGAAACGCGCTTCGGGTCCAATCCCACTTCCCGACACCAATTGTTACGGACACGGCTGATTAAGATGTTATGATGGGCCGAGCGGAATGGCCGCCGTGTTCGCACAGTTTACCCGATTCCACCCGACGTTGACCAAATCGCGCTATGCTAAATCAATGAAGGAAAGGACACAACGGCTGGGATAAATGAAACGACACAAGGGGTACAGTTCTCAAGACCTCCGGAGGAGGATATAATTGGTGATGCAGAAAAGGGTAGATTACAAGGCAAGAGGTAAAGCACAGAAAAGATGGGCACTTAGACACAGTCTTATCTTATCCCCGACAGACCACAGACAAACGGAACAAGACTGACTTACACAGGGATTGATGGCAGGGAAGGACAGGCAGTCGATAGCACAAGGTGCACCTTGGCTCAGGGACAGGATACAGCTCGGTCCAGTCCAGAGATGCGGGGAGGTATCAGCAGCGCTCGGAGGTGGCCAAGCTGAGGGCGCATCTGACGTCACCTCCCTCTTCCTGCGCATGCTCAGCGGGAGTGACACGCCCTCGGCTCGTTGGCTCCGCCCCAGATGGAGCGGTCCGCCGCTTCTATTGGGTGCGGGGGGTTACCGGGCTCCGCCCTTGACGAGGAGCTGACAGCGAGCCCCTACGTGGTAACCCCGTCGAGCACATGTTCGATGGCGGCTAACCAAGCCGGAGTGAGGACGCGCACTCCCCGCGCCGCCGCCGTTGTTGTTGCTGTTGTTGTTGTTGTTGCTGAACCGTGAGGAAAAGCAGCGGGGAGGTATTGGGAGGTCCTAAACTTCCTAACGGTGCCATACAATCACATTCTGGTGCAACGAAGAGTCAGAATTAATGGAAACGAGTCCTTAACTGACATAGACTAAGAATAACTAGCAAGATGTCCTATAGTTGTCTACGTGAGATGCGGTGGACCTGGATGCGACATTTAATGGGGGAAATAGGGGAAGGTCGGGTCTACAGAGTGTTGTTTACAGAAAATGGGACTAGGGAATGGGGAATTGGGGATAGTTGGGAAGTACTGAGGAAATAGGGGAATATTTACAAGCGGATATGGATGGATGCCAATCTCATATCCGCAACAATATATATATACATATACATATACATATACATATACACACACAGTATATATCAATATATATATACTAGCAGAAGTACCCGGCATTGCCGGGCGGGGGAGGGGAACGGGGGGGAGGGGAGGGGAACGGGGGGGATGGGGAGGGTGAGGGGTGGGAGGGATGGGAGGGGGAAGGGAATGGGATGGGAGGGGGAGGGGAACAGGGGGGAGAGAGGGGAACGGGGGGGAGGGGAGAAGAGGGGAGGTGGAGAAGAGGGGGAGGGATGGGAGGGGAGGGGAGGGGAATGGGGGGGAGGGGAGGAGAGGGGGGGAGGGGAGAAGAGGGGGGGAGGGGAGAAGAGGGGGGGAGGGGAGAAGAGGGAGAGGGGAGAAGAGGGGGGGATGGGGAGGGGGAGGGGGTGGGATGGGAGGGGGAGGATAGATGGGGGAGGGTGAGGGGTGGGAAGGGGGGAGGGGGAGGGGAACGGGGGGGAGGGGAGTGTGGGGGGAGGGGGAAAAGGGAGGGGTAAAGGGGAGGGGGGAGGGGGAGGGGGGGTAGGGTGGAGGGAGGGGGGAGGAGGGTAGGGTGGAGGGAGGGGGAAGGGAGGGGGAGGACGGACGGGGAAGGGGAGGGCCAGTCAACAATGACGTTGCAGTTCTCATGGTCGGAGAGCAGCACAACAATCGCGACATCGTCCTGCATCTTCGCAAGAGCACGAAGCGGCTTTTGGAGACTCACCGATCCTGTGACCCACGCCCTCCAGTACCGGCGTTGCCGGGCGGGGGAAGGGAGACCCGTACATTCCCAACCCGTACATTCGCCCTCTTGACTCAAGCTCGTATTCGATTCGTATTCAAAATCAAAAGGGGAAAGGGGAAATCCTTCGTATTCGAATTCGTAAACACGAAATATGCATTAAAATTTAGGGAGGGGGGGAGGGGTAGGGGTAGGGTGGAGGGAGGGGAAGGACGGAGGGGGAAGGGAGGGGGAGGACGGACGGGGAAGGGGGAGGGAAGGGGAGGGCCAGTCAACAATGACGTTGCAGTTCTCATGGTCGGAGAGCAGCACAACAATCGCGACATCGTCCGGCATCTTCGCAAGAGCATGAAGCGGCTTTTGGAGACTCACCAATCCTGTGACCCACGCCCTCCAGTACCGGCGTTGCCGGGCGGGGGAAGGGAGACCCGTACATTCCCAACCCGTACATTCGCCCTCTCGACTCAAGCTCGTATTCGATTCGTATTCGAAATCAAAAGGGGAAAGGGGAAATCCTTCGTATTCGAATTCGTAAACACGAAATATGCATTAAAATTTAATTCATATCGCACAAAATCGACACAAAACACGATCGCATAAAGGTGAAAACACACAATCGCTTTTCGCCCTGAATTACGTGCAAACGTGTGACGGGATGGAATATCACGTGATCGCTCTGAGCGAATCAGCGAGCTGCTCGCACTGGCTGAGATTAGCGGGTACTTCGCTGAAATGCGCTGAGGTAAATATGAATAAAAAATATGGATCTCGTCAAATATGGTCTCGGCCATGTTCGTCCCAGGCTCAATGGCCATGCCTATGCCAAATATCAAGCACGTGAGCCTCTCTGTTTCGGAGTCTATCGGTAACATTACACACACACACACACACACACACAAACTGTGTTTTATATATATAGATATATATATATATATATATATATATATATATATATATATATATATATATATATACATATATACGTATATATATATATGTATATATATATGTATGTCGGATTGAGACTTAGAACTTGGGACTCAGAAGACTCAGAGAAAAGGAGCAACGGATATATTTATTAGAACTCGATTACACAAGCTTGCGGAGAAACAGAATGAAGCAGGAAGCTCATATGAAATGACCAACACTACAGCAAGATGCTCTGAAATAATTCGATTTAAACTTGCTTTATATAAGGAATATCGGGTGTGGTTTTAGCTCACAAGATACAGAGACAGAATGGGCTCATTGGCCCTCCCACCATAGTCCCATCCTGTTGTTCAGTTAGTTAGAGGAAGCTCATCAAGGCCACTCATAGTTTAACTCAGATAAGGAGATGGTCAGCCATATGTGGCAACATGTTTACAACTTTCTGTATAGAAACCTTGGTTGGGAAAGTACAAAAGGAGGGGACACTCATAAATGTGTCAAATACAGGATATTGGCAAAGTCTAGAGGGAGGCAGAGAGATAACAGTTGCCTCCAAGGCCAGGGAAGGGGAACTAGAGATTGTGCCCACACAGGCCAAGAGCTCACAGGCAAAGAACTCCTTATTAGGATATTACACATCCTCAATGCACAAGAAAGAACTAAGTATTATAAAAGAGTACAGCAGGCAGTCAAAACAAAACATATAATTGGTTATACTTGGTAATTGGTAAAGCAGCAAGGATATACAAAGGGGGAGGGGCATTACAGCTCCCTACATGTATATATATATCAATATATATATATATATATTGTTGTAGGTGACGGGTCGCGCCTCCCGGCACGGCCGTCCCACGGGTGCAACGCCAGCTGGTTCGACACAGATCTCGGGTTACGCGCCTCTATCGCGATACCAAATTACACCTGTGCCTTGCCAGTTGGGGAGACACCCGTCGCTACAGGTTGGGTTTGTCAGAGACCGAGCGAAGTCTGCCGCAACCTGTAGCCAGCTTGGTTTTAATTACAAATCGAGCGGATTGCTCTTCAATGCGACACAGATGAATGCAGTGCGGCAACTTCCATACGAATCAACCAGATTTAATGGGGGAACATTAGGGTACACAAAACAAGCAAGGCGTTCACGATAACATTATATTTCAACTATGAGTAATAACCCGCTCTTATCTAGGGAGCTACAATTAAGGGTTTCGCGGGGTGACCCTAACGAGATAAACCTTAGGCCTGGACAACATTCATACAAGACAGGGGGTACTTGGTGGTGTTGATGGACGAGAGGTGAAGATGTGAAAAGGGCGAATGCAGCTCGTAACAAGCCGATGTCGCCGGATTCGAAGGCCCCGCTTGGGCCTGCAGTCTGCCAAATGGCGGCCCGCCCTCTTATCGGCCACGCATCAAGCGTCGCGAAATGGCGGCCACCCGCTCTCCTTATCGGCCATGCGATCAGCACGATTGTCGAACTCCCTTCTTCCGAGAGAGAGAGAGCTCCGTTATTCTCACTCGCCTTGGTGGTTCTCGTTCTTCCGGTTGCACTCGCTTTCAACCCAACCGTTCAGCAAACACATGCACAGCTCACTCCAAGCGCCCCGTCGAACCGCCGTGTGCTTTTCAGCTGCGCGCGCAACGTCCGTTCAACACGCGCTAATGGCGCGTCTGGTTCCCTCTCTCCGCTCGATGTTCAACACCGTGTACAGTAGCGCCATCGATGCCCGGCGCTTTTCCGTTTCTCCCGCTCAACCACGCGCGGAGAGAGCTCTCCGGCAGGAACCCGCCGCCAAGGCCTGTCCACACGCCATCCGCGCATGCGTCTTTTTCCACCTCCTCCCTCGCACGTCCTCAGCGACCCCTCGAAGCGCCGCTTCCGGTTTTTGACGGCGCTTGTCGTTTTTTCCCGCTCAATCGCGCTTTCTCACGTCAATCCATTGCCTCGATCATGGCATTGCAACCGAGGCCGGTCTTAATGGAACTTGCACCTTGTTTGATTGTCAAGATGTAATTAAAAGGGAACCGTCTCTTGTACACCACCAATGCACCACACAAAACAGCCTGCTACACCTTCCGACACAAAACTACCATCCCAGTACAGACGATCTATGGTAAACATACATCTAAGAGGGGACCTGAACTAATTCTATATTTAATAAACCACTAAGGGCCATTTCCACAACACTACCCCCACCTTTCTCCCGAGGCTCTCCCGAGCCTCCACTAGGGGCAGCCCGCGGGAATGGCCCTGTCTAACGTACAGCACAAATCTCCCATTTACTCTAACCCACAACATTGCAAGCACTTAACTCCAAGAAGCAAAGTATCAGTAAGATTGGCATGTCCCTATCCTAGTGTGTCGGATCACTAATCTAACAAACACATCCACACTCTATGCACAATACTTAACATTCTAATTATGCATTTGCGCAGGAGGGCATTCAATGTTACTTTCAACACCAATATTCACATCGGAGCAAGACATTCAGAGTTTCAACGCTTCTTGACGTATTCGCTCCTTCACGCCTCCTCCCGGCAGTGTTGTGTCTTCACCCCAGAGGGGTTTCCTTACTTCGTGGCCTTATTGGCCTCTCACCAGGTGAGTTCAGTCGGCCCAGTGGCCTAATCTCACAAAGAGTCCTTCGGCCCACTGAGCCCACAAGACGGCATGAATCTTCGGCTGCAACAGCCCGCAAAAGCACTTTGGCCTCCATGGCCCACAAAAATGCTTCGGCCCACATGGCACACAACCGAGCAGCAGCAGGCAACAAGCCCTGCCTTGGACAGCAGGTGGCACAGTTCTACCGATGGTAAGCAAATGCAGTCTGGAGGCATTCTTGAGGGTGCAAGTGGGGGTGATGACCTCAGCCCAGGCAAAATGAAGAGTACCCTTAACCTTCCTTGCCTGACTTATCTTGGTACGACTTGTTTTAGTATGGTCTTCTTAAAAAGTCCTTTCACTTTTTAGCTGACAGGATGGTGTGCTTCTTAATCAATTGTTATCTGTGTGCTCATGACACACTGGTGGCTTCTCTGGCACTTGGAGAGGGCGACCGAACCTGGCCCTTGTTCACAAATTTCCCATCAACACGACTCGTACCAGGTGTCACACATGAATGGTGCGGAGGAGAGTTCATCGAACCTAACCTTTTACTTGAAGCTCTAACCAATGGCACAAACCCTGCCATTGCCACAATGATCCTAATGACCCATTTTTCCCAACCTGGCACACTGTTCCATTCTTTTAAACCTGGGCAAGGCCCTTATTTGTCTCTTTTTCTTCACTTGGTGGTGCCAGGCATAACTCATTGGCTGGGGAGTGTGACTACAACTAGGCCTCTTTGCCTGCTTCCAATAGGTGGTGGGGGACACCCAGCGACCTCGGGGTTCACCTCAGCGCGCCTCTGGCGCTCCTAAATAAGGGGTGGCTCTCTAGCCCCCACACTGTGCTCTCCAAGCACTCTAAACCCTACTGTCTGGTGTCCCCTCCCGACTCACCAACTTCCAATACCATGTCACACTCCCAGCCAGTGCCACCATACCTTGGCTGCACCTACCCCTAGCAGTCTGCCTGCACAATGGAACAGCAGCCAGAATCCACGTCAAATCCACTAAGTCCCCCTAACCTACACTCACTTGGTTAGGAGACTCCTACCAACAGGGTACATTGTTCGCACTCACTCCCCTCATTCACACAATCACGCCATTCATCCCAAACACCTTCGTCATTCATTCCACAGTGCCACACACCCAGTCCACAACACCATCCAACACCTTCCACTTTTTGCAGGGGTGTTTAACGCCCTGTCTGTCATGTCCCCACTATTTCTCTCACTTTTTTTTTTTAAATAGTCACGCACATCCACTTGTGCCACTCTTGTCTCTTCTGTCAGTCTCTCAATTTGCAATCTCTCTCGATATTATTTTCAGTCAAGAATTCCCTTTTTTTTTTTTCTTTCCAATCTGGCCTGCTTCTGTGGCTCATTGGAAAGGGAGTGAGGGAAGGAATCCCTCATTACCCCTTACATGGCCCCGCCGCCTTTCCGCCACGGCTCATAAGGGTCACGTCTCAATTGGGGTCGTGGTCCACCCCCTCCTTTTCTCCAGGGTTCGCGGAAGTCAGGTAGACCCCACTTGGGGGAGCGGCCTCCCCCTCTTCTCTTTAATTCCCTGAAGACAGGTAAATCCCATTTAGCTAGCCGAACCCCTCGTGTCCTCAGAGAGGTCCGATGACCAAGGGACACCTGGCGGTGTCGTTGCTGGGCCCCTCTTGTTCGAAAATGGGTCCAGGGAGTATGTGACGCATGCCAACGCCGCCTGCTACGCATCTGCGCTCTACCTCGAAGTTCCTGTGAAGCTGAGGGAGAAATTACAATCCCCTTTCTAAAGCCTGCTCCTGGTGGAATTTCTATTTCCCCTTGCACCTCGAACCTATTTCCTACGTCACCACTCATTCCATGCTCCGCACTCACACACGTTTTGGCCTTGACAGCACACCCCGGTGCTGTAAACTGGACTATGGGCTCACAGCTTTCATCCACAGGCATTCCATCCACACATTCAGGTGTCACGCATACGTGCACCCCATCGGACGGAGTCTCTTGATTAACATCAAATCCAATTGCGAACTTAAGCTCATCGTCCGCACCATGTATGCAGATGCCCACGTACCTGCTTCGTTCCAAAGTCACATCGGTCCGGTCGCTCATCATTGGTTCACCACACTCCTCTGGGCCTGTCAGCTTCACTTGCTGGACCTGCTCAAAATGTGTTTCATGAGTCAACAACCCCGTATACTCCCTCCATGTCTCCATCACCAGGGTTTGCTCCAATTGTTGTTTCATTCGACGAGTGATGCCAATCAAGTCCTGCACCACTAACATTCCTCCCTGTGATGACGTCACACATCCCACATTATTGTGCTGCCCTACTTCCTGGCTCCATTTTCTTTCCCAGTTGAGTCGTTCTTCCTCTCTGAGCCTTTTTAGTTGTTCGTTACCTTTCCGGAGTCTTTCCATCTCTGCGGACTCCACCCTTGCTTTCTCCTTTACTTGGTCAATTTCCGATTCATATTCCTCTTGTTTCTTATGCCACCGTCCCTCTTGTGCTTCATTCTCCAATCTCGTCGTTTCTCTCAATTGATTGATTTCCTTTTCCTGCTTCATTCGTTGTTCTTTCATTACACGTTCATCCATCTCATTCTTTGACCTTGCTTTGGCTTCTGCCTGTTCGATCTGCACAGTGTAGTTCCTTTTTAGTTGATCAATTTCAAATTCATATTCTTTTTGTTTCGTATCCCATCGTCTCTTTTGTTCTTCATTCTCCAATCTCGTCGTTTCTCTCAATTGATTGATTTCCTTTTCCTGCTTCATTCGTTGTTCTTTCATTACACGTTCATCCATCTCATTCTTTGACCTTGCTTTGGCTTCTGCCTGTTCGATCTGCACAGTGTAGTTCCTTTTTAGTTGATCAATTTCAAATTCATATTCTTTTTGTTTCGTATCCCATCGTCTCTTTTGTTCTTCATTCTCCAATCTCGTCGTTTCTCTCAATTGATTGATTTCCTTCTCCTGCTTCATTCGTTGTTCTTTCATTACCCTTTCATCCATGTCATTCTTTAACCTGGCTTTGGCTTCCATCTGTTCAATCTGCACAGTGTGGTTCCTTAACGTTTCCTTCTCCGTCCTCTCTCTTTCCTCACTTAACATCCTCAGCTTGTTTTGTAATTCCCTTTCTTTGTTTTGGTGTTTCTGTAACCCCATCTCATTTTTTAGTCTTGCTTTACCTTCTATCTGCTCAATCTGCCCAGTGTGTTTCCTTAACATTTCACTCTCCATCCTCTCTTTTTCCTCACTTATCTCCTCTACTCTTTCGCATGCTTCCTCTCTCCTTTTGTCCATCCTCTTCCCGTATTCCTTGCTACTTTCCATTTGACGTGCCAGTTCATTTCCTCTGTACTCTGATTCCCGAAACTGGCTTGATTTCTCAGACAATTCTCCCTTCAGTTGTTCCAATTCCAAATCGTGTTCCTCTCTTTCCTTTTTCAAGTTCTCCCGATCCCGGGAGTTTCTGCTTTGTTCTTTCTCTATTCTCTTGTTCAGTTTGCTCTTCTCTTGTTCCATGTATTCCTCCCCTCTTTTTATCTTCTGTTCTAGGCTTTCTCTTGTCTGATCACCGGATCTTACCTTTTCCTTCAGTTGTTCCAACTCATGGGTACTCCCCTCTACTTTCCTCTTTTCTCCCTGTAGTACCTGGACTTTTTCCACCAATTGATTCCCTATGCCTTCCAATTCGAGAATCCGTGCTCGTTCCCATCTGGAATCTGTGTTGTCTCGCAATGCGCCGGCCAAGGCCATTTCCGTCCAGTGAATTCGTTCCTGTGCATCGACCAATTGTTGTGACTCCCTTTGCTCCTCATTTTCCTGAACCTCACTTGCCTGCTGTAGTGCCTCATGCAATTTCGTGTGTAACTCCCCAATATAATCCTCCTTACACTCCACCTGCTCCCAGGCATCCCCCAATCGTGCATGAAGCTCGTTAATGTACGCATTGTCGTCCTGCTTATTTTGCCATGACGCATGCTGTGACCACGTGGTTTGGATCGGTGGGTGGGAGCGTTTTCTTCGTGATGTGCGGCTCGTTGCACTCTTAATACCGATTCTCTCCCACCTCGTGTCACGCTGCTGAGCCGCGCAGCCATTTTGCGACTCCATCTTCCTTTATAAATTACGAAGTTTGACACCCAATCCACTCAAAATAAAAATGAAACCAAATTTGGAATTTGCGAGCGACGTGTTTTTTTGTTTGTTTTTTTTTCTCTTTACGCGCCTCTCACAATCGATGTTCGGGGTGCGAAATGCACCCCAGGTCCAAATCCCACTCCTGACACCAGTGTTGTAGGTGACGGGTCGCGCCTCCCGGCACGGCCGTCCCACGGGTGCAACGCCGGCTGGTTCGACACAGATCTCGGGTTACGCGCCTCTATCGCGATACCAAATTACACCTGTGCCTTGCCAGTTGGGGAGACACCCGTCGCTACAGGTTGGGTTTGTCAGAGACCGAGCGAAGTCTGCCGCAACCTGTAGCCAGCTTGGTTTTAATTACAAATCGAGCGGATTGCTCTTCAATGCGACACAGATGAATGCAGTGCGGCAACTTCCATACGAATCAACCAGATTTAATGGGGGAACATTAGGGTACACAAAACAAGCAAGGCGTTCACGATAACATTATAATTCAACTATGAGTAATAACCCGCTCTTATCTAGGGAGCTACAATTAAGGGTTTCGCGGGGTGACCCTAACGAGATAAACCTTAGGCCTGGACAACATTCATACAAGACAGGGGGTACTTGGTGGTGTTGATGGACGAGAGGTGAAGATGTGAAAAGGGCGAATGCAGCTCGTAACAAGCCGATGTCGCCGGATTCGAAGGCCCCGCTTGGGCCTGCAGTCTGCCAAATGGCGGCCCGCCCTCTTATCGGCCACGCATCAAGCGTCGCGAAATGGCGGCCACCCGCTCTCCTTATCGGCCACGCGATCAGCACGATTGTCGAACTCCCTTCTTCCGAGAGAGAGAGAGCTCCGTTATTCTCACTCGCCTTGGTGGTTCTCGTTCTTCCGGTTGCACTCGCTTTCAACCCAACCGTTCAGCAAACACATGCACAGCTCACTCCAAGCGCCCCGTCGAACCGCCGTGTGCTTTTCAGCTGCGCGCGCAACGTCCGTTCAACACGCGCTAATGGCGCGTCTGGTTCCCTCTCTCCGCTCGATGTTCAACACCGTGTACAGTAGCGCCATCGATGCCCGGCGCTTTTCCGTTTCTCCCGCTCAACCACGCGCGGAGAGAGCTCTCCGGCAGGAACCCGCCGCCAAGGCCTGTCCACACGCCATCCGCGCATGCGTCTTTTTCCACCTCCTCCCTCGCACGTCCTCAGCGACCCCTCGAAGCGCCGCTTCCGGTTTTTGACGGCGCTTGTCGTTTTTGCCCGCTCAATCGCGCTTTCTCACGTCAATCCATTGCCTCGATCATGGCATTGCAACCGAGGCCGGTCTTAATGGAACTTGCACCTTGTTTGATTGTCAAGATGTAATTAAAAGGGAACCGTCTCTTGTACACCACCAATGCACCACACAAAACAGCCTGCTACACCTTCCGACACAAAACTACCATCCCAGTACAGACGATCTATGGTAAACATACATCTAAGAGGGGACCTGAACTAATTCTATATTTAATAAACCACTAAGGGCCATTTCCGCAACAATATATATCAATATCTATATACAGACTTGGCATTTAATATGGAATATATCTTTTTTTCTTGACTTGGGTTTACTTTCTGAACTCGATATATCAATCTGGTGAGTTTCTTTTACCCTTCGGTGATGTCTTTGTTAAAAGAACCATGTCACTGATTGTCTGTCGCAGCAAGAAGTCAACAACAGGATTATATCACAGGTGGTGTGACAAAATGTACGAACAGGTACATTTGACGATTGGCTTCACAATCGGGTATATAAGGGTTGTTGCATTCTGTATTAGTGGAAAACAACTGCTGCACGTCTACAAAAGTTATTGCCGCTTCCCCTGGAGATGGTCTGTCAACTGGACAATGCTGTTTGTCATTTAGTGGTGGCTTTACGAAATTCCGGCATGAAACAGCGTGCTATTGCTCGGCAGTATGGCATCACTCAAGGTCAGGTGTCAAAGATCCTGAAACGAAATGCTCAGAGGGGTGTCCCTACTCCAATACCGAGGCCAGGATGTCCCCGCAGAACCACAAGGAGGGATGATCGCCAGCTGCACCGGTTAGTCCGCAATGGCCGTACCAAGTCAGCTAATCGGCTTAGGGCTGAGTGGCAGCAACTGACAAATGTGCCTGTATCCAGAAGGCGAGTCAACAAAGGACTGGTTCAAGCAGGCTATTGTGCCAGGCGTCCCCTGAGAAAGCCACGTCTGACCAGACAACACCGCCAGCGCCGATTGCAGTGCGCCAGAGAGCACCGTCAATGGCAGCCAGGACACTGGAATCACGTGATCTTCAGTGACAAGTCTAGATTTCTGGTCTATCATCAATATGGCCACGTCCGAGTGCGCAGACAAGTGCATGAAGCCTACAACGAAGATTGTATAGTGCCAAGAGTCCAAGCTGGAGGTGGTGGGGTGACCATTTGGGCTGCTTTTCATGCAGGGGGCAAAACTGACCTGGTTGTTCTGAATGGAAACCTGAACCAGTTCAAGCACAGGGCCATTCTGGAAGAAACATTGCTTCCATTTGTTCGTGCAGCCTTTCGAGGAAACGTTGTCTTCCAAGATGACAATGCACAGCTTCATCGTGCTAGCATGATCCAACACTTTCTTGCTGACCGTGGTGTAGAGCATATGGAGTGGCCTGCCATATCCCCGGATATGAATCCGATAGAGAACTTGTGGGCAGAACTAACGCGTCAAATCGACAACTTGGACCAGCAGCCCACCACTGTGCGTGAATTGCAGCAGACTATTGTAACTGCATGGCAAGCGATTCCTGTCCAAGCTTTGGCAAATCTCGTGAACAGCATGCCTCAGCGTGTACGTGCTCTCCTGAATGCTCGTGGGGGTTACACGAAGTACTCAACTGTAATTTTACTGTCCGTAATCCCAGTCGTAATTTAACTTTTGTTTTTGTTAAAAATTTTTTTGGCTAATGTGCAAAATAAAGAGATACTTCTGGAAAACGCACAGAAGTTTAACACAGTACTGTCCGTGAATTGAGTTCGATATCAGTTTACATCACTTTCAAGGATCAATTTATTTGCTTTGAAATGTCAAATGTGGTCTTTGTTTCTTTTAACGGTCACATTAACAAAATCTAGAATAATTTCAACATAATTCCAATGAACTTTTGGTTCTAAGTCATCTTGAAAAGTAAGTTCACCCCCACAAAAAAAATATTCCATATTAAATGCCAAGTCTGTATATACAGACTTGGCATTTAATATGGAATATTATTTTTGTGGGTGTGAACTTACTTTTCAAGATGTCTTAGAACCAAAATTTCATTGGAATTATGTTGAAATTATTCTAGATTTTGTTCATGTGACCTTTAAAAGAAACAAAAACCACATTTGACATTTCAAAACAAATAAATTGATCCTTGAAAGTGATGTAAACTGATATCGAACTCAATTCATGGACAGTACTGTGTTAAACTTCTGTACGTTTTCCAGAAGTATCTCTTTATTTTGCACATTAGGCAAAAAATTTTTTAACAAAAACAAAAGTGAAATTACGACTGGGATTACGGACAGTAAAATTACAGTTCAGTACTTCGTGTAACCCCCACGAGCATTCAGGAGAGCACGTACATGTTGAGGCATGCTGTTCACGAGATTGGCCAAGGTTTGGACTGGAATCGCTTGCCATGCAGTGACAATAGCCTGCTGCAATTCACGCACAGAGGTCGGCTGCTGGTCCAAGTGGTCGATTTGACGCGTTAATTCTGCCCACAAGTTCTCAATCGGATTCATATCCGGGGACATGGCAGGCCACTCCATATGCTCTACACCACGGTCAGCAAGAAAGTGTTGGATCATGCGAGCACGATGAGGCTGTGTATTCTCATCTTGGAAGACAAAGTTTCCCCGAAAGGCTGCATGAGCAAATGGAAGCAATGTTTCTTCCAGAATGGCCCTGTACTTGAACTGGTTCAGGTTTCCATTCAGAACAACCAGGTCAGTTTTGCCCCCTGCATGAAAAGCAGCCCAAACGGTCACCCCTTCACCTCCAGCTTGGACTCTTGGCACTATACAATCTTTGTTGTAGGCGTCATGCACTTGTCTGTGCACTCGGACGCGGCCATCTTGACGATAGACCAGAAATCTAGACTCGTCACTGAAGATCACGTGATTCCAGTGTCCTGGCTGCCATTGACGGTGCTCTCTGGCCCACTGCAATCGGCGCTGGCGGTGTTGTCTGGTCAGGCGTGGCTTTCTCAGGGGATGCCTGGCACGATAGCCTGCTTGAACCAGTCGTTGGTTGACTAGCCTTCTGGATACAGGCACATTTGTCAGTTGCTGCCACTCAGCCCTAAGCCGATTAGCTGACTTGGTACGGCCATTGCGGACTAACCGGTGCAGCTGGCGATCATCCCTTCTTGTGGTTCTGCGGGGACGTCCTGGCCTCGGTATTGGAGTAGGGACACCCTTCTGAGCATTTCGTTTCAGGATCTTTGACACCTGACCTTGGGTGATGCCATACTGCCAAGCAATAGCACGCTGTTTCATGCCGTAATTTCGTAAAGCCACCACTCCATGACAAACAGCATTGTCGAGTTGACGGACCATCTCCAGAGGAAGCGGCAATAACTTTTGGAGACGTGCAGCAGTTGTTTTCCACTAATACAGAACGCAACAACCCTTGTATACCCGACTATGAAGCCAATCAACAAATGCACCTGTCCGTACATTTTGCCACGCCACCTGTGATATAATCCTGTTATTGACTTCTTGCTGCGACAGACAATCAGTGACATGGTTCTTTTAACAAATAAATCACCAAAGTGTAAAAGAAACTCACCAGATTGATATACTGATTTAAGAAAGTAAACCCAAGTCAAGAAAAAAAAGATATTCCATATTAAATGCCAAGTCTGTATATGTATATATATATATCAATATCTATATATATATATGTATATATATATATCAATATCTATATATATATATGTATATATATATCAATATCTATATATATATATATATATATATATATATATATATATATATATATATATATATATATATATATATATATATATATTGTTACGGTACGCGGTTAAGGATGTTATATTTGCCGAGCGGAGGCTCCACGACCGAACAGTTGTTCCCCGACTAAACCCGATTCACCCAAACGTTGGCCGTATCGCGCCACAGATATTCAATGGGCAAAAGACTAAGACGACGAATGCAAAGAGGAGGAAGAAGAAGACGTACAGAAGAGTAACGGAGTTTATTATTATTTACACACACATAAGCAAAAAGAGCAGTCACGGGTATTTACAGCGGACATGAAAAAGCAGGTAACACAGTGCAAATTACGAGCTTATACTGACTTAGTTTACTACCCAGGACAGCACGAACAGAACAAACTCACGTACGCAAATTGATGGAAGGGTAGGAATCGTTTGGAGGGATGAGCAGGTGGGATCACAGGGCACAGCGAGCAGGTCCACTCCGGGCGGGAGGCGAGGAGGCGGCAGCTCCTTGTATTCGGCTTTACAGCGCACGCCGGCAGCTCCATGTATTCGGCTTTACTGCGCACGCCAGCAGGGTCACTCGGCGGGTTGAAACGGGGCTGGTTGAAGCGGCTCTTTGTCAAAGGCTTTTCGTATCTCTCACGCAACTCCGGTGCAACTCTGAACTCTCTCCCGGTGGACTGCCAACCCTCTTACGCACCTGGACTCATCTGCCGTATCTCTGGTCTAGCTTGTCCCAGCGATCGTCGCACCCTTCTGTCCAAAACCTTCAGCGCGGGTCTGACATGCCCTCCTCGGTTTCGGTACCGCCCTCCCCCCCGTGCTCTGTTTCGTGACCTTGTATGGTAATCCCACGGGCTTGTCTCCTTATTTGGGCATGGCGCCGACGGCACGCCCCTCGTGGCGAGCCACGGGCTTGTTTCCTTATTTGGGCATGGGGCTGAACAGCCCCGCCCTTCGTGGCGCGCCCTGGGCTTGCCTCTCCCGGGCGACCCCGCCCCTCCTGTTCAAACAGAGCACGGAGCACATATTCACTATCGCAGCGAAATGAGAGGGCGTGCACCCCACGCTTGTGAACTGTTTTACCCACAGATGGAGAGTTTGGCTGGGAAATGGAAGTATTGAAGGGGAGCTATTCTTAATTGATTCGGTGCAATGGAGTGTCCTTCTAATGGAAGACAAGGCCTTACTCTAAAACACATAATAAGATATAAGCTACTGAATACACAACTCTGGAGGCAGGAGGGGCCATATTCAACCAATGTTACACAACAATTTACCACTACAATACACACAATCAAAAAAAATACAATCCTCATATCCGCAACAATATATATATATATATATATATATATATATATATATATATATATATATATATATATATATATATATACATATATATATATATATATATATGTATATGTATATATGAAGAGCTCTTTTCCAAAACGCTATAAATCCATTTGGAGCATTTTGTGTAAAATGAGAATTTCTGCACAGCAAAGAAAAGAAAGCAAACTTCCTTTTTTTTCTGTTTCAATGTTTAATATGCAAATATTAGAACATATCAAAGAACAAACTGAAAATCTAGTAATCTTTTTTCACAACAAATTAACAAAAATAATGAAGTTTTTTTCCAAAACGCTATATATCCACTGTGTGACAGTTCTTAAAAAACACCACAAGTCCAATGATGGGCGTTTCTCAATGTCAGACTTGCATTGGAATGCAGGTCAGCCCTGTCCGGGCTCTTCATCACTGCTGGAGTGCTGGCTGCATCAGCCTCGCTCACCACTGACAAAGCAGAATCATAGAACGCCCAGACTTCGTCTGACGCTCCTATTTCCGCAAGGAGTGAAAACACATCACGCTTCTTCGCCTCTTTTACAGTGGTCTGCATTGGTAATGGATCAGGTCTGAATTCAGCCCATTTCTTGCCCCGTTTCAAAACACTGTGGTGGCAGTATTCAGCACTGTAGGAAGTTTTAAAACCCACTTGGCCATTTGTGAATTCTAGCATGCGGGCCTCACTAATTTTGAAGGTTTTCTTCGTCCTCACATGATGTTTGGTTGCTGATCGGTAATCAAACGACTGCCAGTCCTTTCCATACACGTAGACATTCCCAAATGTTTTCAAAATTGAGCAGTACTCTTCTGGGAGCAGGATGGTGTCCACTTTCCTAACTCTCTGTTCAATTCTCCCAAATACTCTATCTGCTGGTAAAAAGCTGTGCCCCCTAATTGGAAAGGTGTACTCAATCCTGAGACCAGGAATTGTTTGCTGAAGTGCCAAGAGCATGGATGCCATATTCATATTCTTATTTTGTCCAAAACATGAATCGCTGAACAAGCGAAGGCTTTTTTTCTCCCGAAGTGGACCATTGAGTGGGTGGCGGAAGCAATGATCCAGTGCGGAAGCTGTCATATTGCTGTCCTTTTTGTTTTGATTTTCCAGCCAGACATAAAGGTGGACATCCTCCTTGAGCTGTTTGCTCTCCTTACCATGATGCACAACAACACCAAACAGGTAAAGGTAGAGTTGTCTGGAATAATAGGCTTGGCCTATTGGTGTTTTGGGCAAAATTAGATTTTGCATCATGTCGAAGCAAACAGTCACGGAGTCCTCTTCGTCCCTTCCCAGCTGGTCATAGAATGCTCGTGCTCTTCGCCGATGCAAAATGAACAAGGCTGTTTCATTTTGCTTTTCAGCTTCTGACATGTTTGGATCCTTTATTCTCATCCTGTATTTGGCACAATTGGAACAGGCATCTGTGGCAGGATGGCCAAAGCCGAGGTTGAATTGGGATGAGAAAACGGAATAGTACAGAGAGTAGCTGGTTTGGGCGTGGTTTTGTGCCTCAAACAGCTGGTGCATTTTGTGCACACTCAAGTCAGTGGGGAGATATTTTCGCCCTGGAGCCCCCCTACGGCTGTAATGACTGGCCCTGCAGGTGAATGTTCCAATGTGATTGGAGATCAGATCCCTCTTGCTGTTGTTGATGTCTACTTTTCGGGCGCCTCCCCTTCTTTCTGGGCGAGCCTCAGCAGTCTCCGCGTAATATCGGGCCACCCGGGACACTCTGTCCTTGCTGTTCCCTGAAAAAATCAAAAGAATAATGCAATACCTGGTATAAAATGGCTAATATCGTATGGGGTGCAGGGGATCAATCTTGTGGAACCGATAGACAGAAATAATTTTGACTGTGGCTGTTTTAATCAGCCCAGCAAAGTTGCAACCACCTCGATTCCGACGTAGAATCTGCCTGGAGATGCTGTGAAGCGGTGCTAATAATTTTTTTATGCATGATCATCGCTGACATACGTGGATTATGTAAATATTTTAAATGTTATCTGTGGTGGAGAATCTGGGTGCATGCATAATGGTGTGCAAATAGTAAACGCGAATAACATTCAATGAGCTTCCAGATGAAAGATATCTGCAATGAAAACAATACAAAAACTCACCCAGTACTGAGACGAATGTGTCTTTACAAACAGGAAGCTTGTCTGGGTGGTTCACCGTCAGCAGACTGAACTGCGCGGAAACATTCCTGTTTTTCCTTCTGCCAACTGTATCCACCTTCTTGCGATGCCGCTTAACAGACGTGATTGTCATCAGCTGCAGAAATTCCCTGTCCTGATCTGCTTTCTTTGAGTTTCCGTATAATTTGTCAAAGTTCAGTCTGAGGTCGTCTTCTGTGAGCTTATCAGCGTGACAACGATTTTGATTTTTTTCAGCGGTGTGTTTACATGCCACAGTTGGAACTTTACCAGCACCAGAATGGCGAATTTTCTTAGCTTTTTCCCGTTCATGGTTGTCCTTATTCAACTTACGCTTTCTTCCTCCCGGTGAAAGCACCACTGCTTTGTCCATCCCATCAAAACTGTCCATTTTACAGAAAATTACGTCCAAGAAAATTACGCCACAGTCAAACAACGGAAGTCGCCATGTTGTGGAAAATTCCCCACGCGGATTGGCCGACAGGCAATATCGCGGTTTGGAATAAAAGTGGCATGGCGTTTGTCGCACTTTGCAAAAAAGATCTAAACTGGGCTGCGTAAACTAACGGGAGATATCACGTTTTGAGAAAAAACGAATGTGTGATATTGACCGACTATCTGTTCACGAATGTTGGAGCTGGTAATCGCTTTTTTTTTTTTTTGGCGTTTATCGCGTTTTGGAATAGAGCTCTTCATATATATATATATATATATGTATATATATATATATATATATATATATATATATATATATATATATATATATATATATATATATATATATATATATGTATATATATATATATATGTATATATATGTATATATATATGTATATATATGTATATATATGTATATATATATATATATGTATATATATATATATATATATGTATATATATATATATGTATATATATATATATATGTATATATATATATATATATGTATATATATATATATATATATATATATATATATATATGTATATATATATGTATATATATATGTATATATATATGTATATATATATGTATATATATATATATATATATGTATATATATATGTATATATATATGTATATATGTATATATATATGTATATATATATGTATATATATATGTATATATATATGTATATGTATATATATATATATATATATGTATATATATATATATGTATATGTATATGTATATGTATATATATATATATATATGTATATATATATATATATATATATATATATGTATATGTATATATATATGTATATGTATATATATATATATATGTATATAGATATATATATATATATATATATATATATATATATATATATATATATATATATATATATATATATATATATATATATATATATATATATATATATATATATATATATATATATATCGTTACGGATCTCAGACGTCGGCTCTCCCCTTATCAAGAGGGGGTTAATCCGCTGGTCTTTTAGCTGGCCGACGCGACCCTGGGGGTTTTAACGTCCTTCCCGGCATGGCGTTAGGTAGGGTTTTTAGGCCTAGGGATTCGCGACTACCTAAGTACTAACGCCGACCGGAAACGAGGGAATAACTCCTGCCAGAATCGCGGATATTGATGGAAACGCCGAGCGGATAGTGATCCGTGATCCGAGCTGTTAACAAGTGACTAGACCTGATTCTAAGCGGTTGCGATCATGCCACGCTTACCCAATTAGAGAAAAGACTGATGCGATCGGATTGAGAGGAAACCAGGAAAATAGGAAGAACAGATTGGTTTATTAATTATGTACAAAGAAGAAGAGGAAAAGAAAGAATGTACAAGAAAGAAAGAGGAAGGAAAAGTAAACAGGGCAGCCTTAGACAGTCTTACTCTATTCCCTGGACACGGGCCCGATTGCTCTCAGATTCCGTCTCAGACTCCAGACTCACACGGGGATGCAGATGGTAGGGTAGAAGGTCCGGCGATGGTGTCCAGGCTCCAGTCCAGCTCCGGTCCAGCAGACGAAACCCGGCAGGCAGCTCTTCACGTAGTGTAACGCGAGCGGACAATTATGATGCCGGGGGAAGGCTGGTATACTGGCGTACGTAATATGCGCACTACTCGCTCCAAGCGCCCCTCCCCAATGTCCTGCACGCTGCAGTTCGTGGCAATGCGTGCCGCGCGCTCGCCCTTAGTACAGCGGGTTGCCACAGCGCGTCTCTTTGAAATACCACTGCTTGGCTTCTGTTCCCTCGTAAAGCGCACGTCCCAGGTCAAGCGCCTCTCTCTCCCCGCTCAGACCTCTTTAATGAGCGCTGCTTCATAATTCTTCCCATCAGACCTCTCAACCACGATAAGTCCTGTTTGACGAGTGCTGCCGCATAAGTCCTTACGAGGGCTTTGTGTTCGCGCTTTTATAATCAAGCCAGCGAACGCTCTCGAAGCCCAAAAGCCACGCCTGTCAGGCGAGCTCACTCCAGCCCTGGTTGGCTGGTTATGGCTTACCGGGCCCACCCTGACGGCTGGTTGACATGGCCGCACCTCCATCCTGGCGCTCCGCCCTCTTCTCGGGCCTTACCTCGTGGGTTTCTGGGCTGGTTTTGGCGCAAGCCCAGCAAGGTTGCAAACGCCGCTGGCCCTAAAGGGCGAGGGCGATGACTAGCGCTTAATGACGTTGCTTGGAGGGGAGGCTGCCAAATGGACGGAAGGGCCTACTCTTATTTGATTGACGCAACGCAGATGCAATTATTGGGAATGGCCTTATCTAAACACATATTATGAAATAACTGACGTCCTATGGTGACCTACGTGTTGCTTGTGGTCTACCTATGGGGTGCTACCTTTAACCTTTAATGATGTTATATTTATTTACAAGTGTGGGTTCTCAAAACCGCAACACTGCACCCCTCCTCTTGCCAGGCTCGGCCCGAGCCAATCCGAGACCTGGGTCAGGACTATCTTTTAACAATTAGTGTGATGCTTAGGTGTAGTTACCCTCTACTTTTAACCTACTACCCCTGAGTGCGACAGTTTTAACACTAGATATGTCCCCCCTGCTGCGTTGTGTCCTACCTAACTGACTCACGCCCACAATTAACCGAATTACGGAATTATTTTCAAGCTAAACATTTAAGCCGGTGGGGAGCATGTTATTTACAAGACACTACTAGTTATTTACAAACTGCAATCCAGGACCTGTCTTTTGTGGGAAAAAGAAGAGAGATTTTGAGAAGAGGAAATGCCAATTGCAATGCACTGCACCGACACACCATACACCCATATGCACAATAAATGCACCATAATTTAAAAATGCATGAAAAGCACTATCACCAATGCACCAAAAACATTTCAAAGTTATAAAGGATGATGTCTTGTCCTTGACTTGACTGCTGGGCCGATGGATCCTGGCTTGATCTTCTTACTTGATGGATTAATTAATAAAAAGGGCACAAACCGCGTCCGCTTTTTTATTTATGGCCAGCAGGGCCAACTCAGGTGGTCCGCCTGCATGGCATGTGCGCCACTTAAGAACAGTGGTCCGCCAACAAGATACCACTGGTAGCAATGGTCTGCTCCAGTCAAGGTGCCAGGCCACAGAACGTGTGGTCCAAAGGTGCCAGGCCACAGAACGTGTGGTCCATATGGTGTATCAGTGCAAGCAGGCAGGCAGGCAGCAAGGTGCAGGCAGCAAGAGTGCGGCCGCACAATTCAGGGCACCTGCACACTCCCCTCGCACAAAAGACCATGGTCCATGAGTGGGGAGGCAGACAAAGCAGAAGTTAGCGGGGGGCAAGGGCGCAAGGGTACACACAATACAAGGTAATGCGACATGAAGGGCGCGGGAGAGCGAGCTGAGAAAGCTCGTCCCTACTCGTTCGTCACCCCCCCCCCCCCCCCCCCCCCCCCATGTCCATCTACACTACCCTTGCCCTTCCCCGTATTTACACAATTTACAATTTACAAATTTCGTCTCTACTGTCTCGTCCCCCATATCTCCCCTAAACCAAATTCGTCAACCAATCCCTCCCAAGAACGAAGGGATGGAATCACATACAATGTCTCACCCACGTCAAGATGCGTCTTACATTCCAAATACTTGCAAAACCTCGTGCGGAGTCCTATCACCTCGGTGAGTGGATGTGGATGGTGCGAAGACAGTTTCTCTATCTTCTAAATGACATTAACACACTTAAACTACCCGGGGTCTCGCCCTGCCAATCCATTGACCACTTTTACACTATGTGGTTCTAAAAACCAATTCCCATTGCCCATACTGTGGTGCTCTCCCAATTTTGGGGTCTCACTCCCCCCATTTTTCTATCTGTGCCCTCGCACAATTTCGGGGCTGGGTCGTGTGGCTCTCCCAGCAGGTCTACTTACCTGCGCCCCTCCGCCACTGAACGTCGCCACCCGAGCTTGCCTAGATCCTCACCCTAATCTACCTGGGGAAGGCCCTCCCTGGCGCTTACCCCCTCGATGCCCTCTCTGGCATTGGGCTACCCGGGTCCTCTCCTGGGATCCTCGGGCCCCGCTGAACTCTACACAACACTACCTGGCTCCCAGAGCCTACCTGCGGCGTCACCTGGCCGACAGACTACCAGTGGTGGAGTGCTCAATAACCACACGCACTAACAGGCTCACACGCCCATCCATTCCACTTCACTTATGCACCCAACAAGACACTACTTTGCAACTACACGCACCACAGATGTCAATATCCAACCAAAATTTACCTACTCCCCCTACCTACTTTTAAACTACCCTCCCCGGCCAGGTATTCGTGAAGGGGTCCATCCTGCCCCCATTCACTCCTTCGCACCATGCACTCCACACTACTCACTCCACACCATTTATTCCATACCACCAAGCTCTCTTGCACACTCTTGTGCTCTCATTCCTGTTTCCCACTTGCACCCTTTGCAAGTCATTCACACATCGCCATTGCACACATCCTCAATACTCTACTCATACACTTTCACACGCACACACATCGCTCTCAAGCAATGCCTCATTTGCTCACCAGCACTACAAGGACTTCCAATCACAATGCCTCATTTCCGCCTAAACCTCAAGCTCATACACACAGCACCATCTAGCTATCTACTCCCTTCTAATACTAGTGCTTCCCGTCATCCCTTATACGAAGCACTCCCTCGTTATTATCATCCATCTAATCTCTCTACATCCCCACTACTTGTACAATGTCACTACTTAAATCTCAAGTCTCCTAAAGTCATCTCTAGATCCCTAACGATTATCCTAACCCGCCCTGGCTAGTTCATACCGCCAAACCCCATAATACTACTGCTCCTGTGCCCCAATTGAATGGTACAACTACCATTCCTATCACTACCACTACTAGTTGTCCATTAAACTTGAGCCTCTTGGTGCGGGAATGCATTTTCACTGCTCGGCTTCGAAAAGCCAGCAATGCGTGCGGATGGTCAGTCTCCAGTTGGTTGGGTCCATCCGGCATTTTGGATTCTGGGGAGGAGGCATACTCGGACCGAGGTTCCAGGTGCCATCCCGGCGCGGAGCCTTTCGGTCTCCGGCCCGATGACCCAACCTCCCCCGGTCGGAGCACCGCGCCCGCCAAGGGGCGAGGTCCGACCTGGCCTTTCTCCCCCGGAATCATGCTGGTCGCCGCTACGACGCGGCACCGACCATACAGGGCGGAGCCCGGCCCGAATCGTGCACGGCGCTCCTTGCAAGAGCGCCGCGGCAACGATCCCCGCCGGCCCCCGCAGCACACAAAGAACACCACGCCCCGAGAGTTCGCGTCGGCTATACGTCGGCCTAAGCGCTGCCCCGGTCAGCGTCGATGCTCGATTCGCATTCTCCCATCCACACCTCGCGACCAGTTCTACACTCACACATCGAGGCGTCTCCATACACTCCCTTATCACACACTCCTCTGTTACACACCTTTCTTCCACGCACTCCTCCCGTGCACTCTCCCCCGTTACGTACTCCGTAACCACCACGGGTGTGCACTCTTGCATCCACCCACTCAGCGCACACCTACCCACGGGTGTGCAATCTCCTGTCGCACACCCAATCACGCGCTCTGGTGTGCATCCCCGCACACTCTCCACAACCAACTCTGGTGTGCATTCCCGCACACTCTCTCCATCCATCTCACTCTCTGTATCACGCTCACTCTCACACATACACTCCATTGTGCATTCTCCCTCACTCTCGGTTTCATACTCACGCTCCGACGCCGTTCGCACACGCGCGCCATTTCCTCTCACACAGCGCACCACGGACCTTCCACAAGCGCCCGGGTGACGCCGGGATCCCAAGCGTGCGAAAAATCCTCTCGCGCCAAACCTTTTCGCGCCATATACAGCCCGGCTTACCTTCGGGATCCTCTTCTCCACACGCACCTGCAAATCTTTATTGGGATTAGCAAGTACGGCATCATGATGCAAACACGGACTTTGGGCATATTCCATTTCATCCTCCCGCGGTTGCACTTCTAAGTCCGCCGTCTTCTTAATCCCGATTTCCACTATAATTATTTCATTCTGTTTTTCCTTGACGACCGCTAGCGCTAATAAAATTTTATTTTCTACTTCGGCGGTCGTCGGCTTCTCCATACCCCGTGTTGCGATTTCTATACCAGTCCACGTATCTGCGCTTTGCTCAGCCTCGCTTTACCCGCGCTCCTCAAGCTGTGCTACCCCGTCGCATACCCGTGTGCCTTTCCCGCTCGACCTGCGGTCTCTGTCCTTCCCCAATGCTTTTATTTCACACCTGGCTTCCTCCCTCGCTAACCCCTCGTTTATTTCTCTGGCTTGGCCATTCACGTCCTTCAACTGGCCCCCCAATTTGCTTCCGAATCCCCCCAATTTGATTTCTAATCCCAATCCCCCCAATCCCCCCAATATATATAAACATTTTATCAAAAAGGTTGTTGCAGTATATTTCCCACTTTTGGAAATGAGGTGAGGCTGACGTTTTGAATGTTCACCTTTCATTGAACAAAGAGAGCTCCTTTACTTTGATAAAGGGCTAACAATTTAAACACTAGCCGCACCTTGTTTCCCCTGGTGCTAAACCTGCACTATCAACTCCTGGTTGATAAAAAAAAAAATTTTGTTTATCTTGTCCACTGACACAGACCAACTCGCCTTAAAAGAGACTAGGGCATGCCCGTACTATATCTATATCTAAAATTATATCCCCCCCCTCTATTTACATGAAATGGTTTGGTCCAAAGCGAACGGCTTGCGAGTACGGTGACAATCCCCCCCCTCTATTTACATGAAATGGTTTGGTCCAAAGCGAACGGCTTGCGAGTACGGTGACAATCCCCCCCCTCTATTTACATGAAATGGTTTGGTCCAAAGCGAACGGCTTGCGGAGTTTGGTAAAGAAATCGCCATAGCGTGCACAAACGCGCAGGAAAGCGAAAGAATCGCAAATTAGTTTTAATTAGTTTTAAAACATAGTTGAACGCCAACATAGTTTGCCAACGTGAAATAAATGAATACGCTCTCAAATGTGCCGTCCGAGGCAGAGTCTGTTCGGCACGTTCGGCACACGTGATAGCTCGCTGCTCTCTGATTGGTTGAATCGTTTTTTGGACATAGCTCGGTAACTACTTGTCCGATTAATATGAAACCTTGAAAAGGCACATCCTCGGGTCCCCAGCAATATACCTGGCAAGTTTAAAGTACTAGGGCATGCCCGTACTATATCTATATCTAAAATTATATCCCCCCCCTCTATTTACATGAAATGGTTTGGTCCAAAGCGAACGGCTTGCGAGTACGGTGACAATCCCCCCCCTCTATTTACATGAAATGGTTTGGTCCAAAGCGAACGGCTTGCGAGTACGGTGACAATCCCCCCCCCCTCTATTTACATGAAATGGTTTGGTCCAAAGCGAACGGCTTGCGGAGTTTGGTAAAGAAATCGCCATAGCATGCACAAACGCGCAGGAAAGCGAAAGAATCGCAAATTAGTTTTAATTAGTTTTAAAACATAGTTGAACGCCAACATAGTTTGCCAACGTGAAATAAATGAATACGCTCTCAAATGTGCCGTCCGAGGCAGAGTCTGTTCGGCACGTTCGGCACACGTGATAGCTCGCTGCTCTCTGATTGGTTGAATCGTTTTTTGGACATAGCTCGGTAACTACTTGTCCGATTAATATGAAACCTTGAAAAGGCACATCCTCGGGTCCCCAGCAATATACCTGGCAAGTTTAAAGTATATCGGACCCGTGGTTGTCGAGAAACAGCGGTCACAGACATACAGACATACATACATACATACATACATACATACACACAGAGATTACTGGAATTATAGATAGATATCGGACCCGTGGTTGTCGAGAAACAGCGGTCACAGACATACAGACATACATACATACATACATACATACATACACACAGAGATTACTGGAATTATAGATAGATGAACATTCCATTGTATTGAATATGAACTTTTGATTTCCAAAATAGCATAATTTGAAATCTACAACTGTTTTGAATGTTTACCATGCCATGGCTATTTTGGGAATGCAGATGCAGAAAACCAGGTGGATCCCAGCGTTTTTCAATGTGGCAGTGTTCTGACATCATCAGAATCTTTTGGCGCTGTGACTGATGAACAAAAAGCATGCGGATCATTGACGAATGAGTTTTTAAATATTCGATCCCCGAAGGAAGGTAGGTACATGTTTACACATAAGCAGAGCAACATACCAAAGGATACAATTTCCTTTACCTACATTGGAACCATTGTGATTATCAGGTCAATGCAAAGATATATTTTTGGTAAACTGTGTAGTCGTGTGTAAGGGTCAACAGAGATGATTACTGTTACGATGACCCATAGCCATAGCACTTTTGCAAACTGAAATCATAAAACGAAGCTACAGATATCTTGAAAATGTTTCGGATTTACTAAATAATATGTTAATTGTTAATCTCTGGTTGTGCCGAGTACTTGATTAACTCTTCTGAATGATTTTCATGGAATTTCAAATAAGTACATAAATATTTTCAACCTTTGCAATCTTATAATTAGGGTACCAAGTCTTCCAGGCTGAGACTCTGTTGTTTTTCTTCTGCTTATTACTTGCAAAATCGAAGATTTTTCAAGTATATTGGTCGGTTGCGTTTGTGGTTCTGTCTGTCTGTCTGTCTGTCTGTTTGTTCGTCACCGGCCTACAGGTCACAATTTTCAACCGATCTTCACGAAACTTCACCAAATGGTAGAGTTGGTCAAAAGCAAGAAGCCTATTGTTTTTTGGGTCAAAAAGTCAAAAGGTCAACATAGGCCAAAGGTCACCAACTTTGCTGAATTTCTAAAATCCTCAATTTTCATCCGATTGACTTGAAATTTGAAGAGGACTTGCATATCTGGTCACTGAATTCAACCACAAATTACATTTTAGGTAAGCATAGGCCAAAAGGTCAACATAGGCCGAATTTCTAAAATCACCAATTTTCATTTGATTGACTTGAAATTCTAAGAGGATTTACATATATGGTCACTAAATTCAACCACCAACTATTTTTGAAGTCAACATAGACCAAAAGGTCAACATAGGCCAAGCTTTTAAAATCCTCAATTTTCATCCGATTGACTTGAAAATTGAACAGCATCTGCATATCGAGTCACTAAATTGGGAAACATACTATTTTTGAGGTCAAAAGGTCAATGGTCAACTCAAGGTCAACCTTCCACAATCATCACTTTACATCTGAAAAATCGTCACTTTTCTTCCTATTGACCCGAGCTTTGATCAAGATTTTCAATTTTAATCTTGATGAAATGGACAAATTGCTGTATCAATGGAATTTTTTTTCTTTGGGGTGGGGGGCGGATTTTGCAAGTATCGTGCTCCGCATGACTTCTTCTTGTTACTTGCAAAATAGAAGATTTTTCAAGTATATTGGTCGGTTGCGTTTGTGGTTCTGTCTGTCTGTCTGTCTGTTTGTCTGTCTGTTTGTTTGTCACCGGCCGACAGGTCACAATTCAAAACCGATCGTCACGAAACTTCACCAAGTTGTATCGGTCGTCCCAATTGAGAAGCCTGTTGATTTTGAGGTCAAAGGTCATCTGCAGGTCAAATTTCTAAAATTGCCATTTTAAATCCGATTGACTTGAAAATTGAATAGCATTTGTATATTGAGTCACTAAATTTGGAAATGAAGTATTTTTGAGGTCAAAAGGTCAAAGGTCAACTCAAGGTCAAATTGCAAAAATCATCAATTTTCATCTGAAAAGCTGTCAATTTTCAACCGATTTACTTGAAAATTGAACAACATTTGCATATTGCCTCACTGAATTGGGAAACCAACTATTGTTGAGGTCAAAAGGTCAAAGGTCAACTGAAGGGCAAACTTCCAAAATCATAAATTTTCATCTGAAAAAACCGCCAATTTTGATCTGATCGACTTGGAAATTGAACAGCATTTGCAAATTGTCACTAAATAGGAAAACCAATTATTTTTGAGGTCAAAAGGTCAAGGGTCAACTCAAGGTCAAACTTCTAAAATCATTTTTCATCTGAAAAATCATCACTTTTCATCCTGTTGACCCGAGCTTTGATCAAGATAGTAAATTTTAATCTTCATTAAATGGACAATTTGCTGTTTCAATGGAAAACCTTTGGGGGGCGGGGGGGGATTTTGCAAGTATCGTGCTCCGCATGACGTCTTCTTGTTATTATATGTTATAACCTATGTCATGTCGCAGGTCTACAAGAGCTTTGTGTGGCTGTTGGTGTGGGTGTGGTTGTGGTTGTTGTTGTTGTGGTCAATTTTCGAAATGTGCACCCATTGGTCAGACAGCTGCTGGACCACACCCACATCTGTCGCATAACTCCACCCTAGTGCCGAGACAAAATGATATGGCTGCCATCTTGTTTCCGGGGCCTAGCACATTATAGGCCTCTGCTGATTATAATACACTGTGCGGTTTTGTTACATCAGATTTTATTGACTTTGTTTGGGTCGGGTGTTAAATTATTAGTGAGGTTTAATCAAGGTAGTACGCATCTGCCTAAAAAAATTGTGTTACGTAATTTTTGAACGGTACCACATGCGTGTTTTCCAATCAGCCCATTGCCGGATTTTTAAAGCCAATTCCATCGCGCTTAATGGCAATGTCCCGTACCTCAAATGACCACTTACAGGTTTTTACGAACAAAAGGTTTATTAATTACCACAGCGAGAGCGTGAGGGTGGAAACTTGGAAACTGACTGCACCTCTGATGGTCTTGAGGCCCAAGCCTAGATCTACTGCAATCTATATACTCCACAGAGGATAATAACATAACCCTTCCTGTTGCTCCTGTTCGGAGTGGGTGCATTAGTTGCCTGAAACCAGACCCTGCTATCGATCAGACTCGTAATTGATATTGACCCAAATCATGAAGACCCTCTCGGGTAAAATGAATGAAGGATAAAATATTGAGCTGAAAACGATGGTGACGGCCAATTTTTGAAACAAGGTGCCCAAAGTGCCCGTTTTTTTAAACTTTTAGGTGCTCAGTGGACTTTCTATGATTATCCCGCTAATTTTGACAGGCAAAGTGATATATTATCATCTCGGTGGGTATATGATACCTCAAGGTGCAAAGAAAATGGTTGACATCAAAAATATGTTCCGTGTGTCCATGAAACGAAGAGAAAGGGAAATTGCAACATGTTACTGGACCTCACTCACTTCCAGGTTTGCTCTCAAATATTTTGTGCAATATGGAGCCAGCCCCCTGAAAGACCTGATATCATTCAAAGAGGACATTGGTTGTATTATTGTATACACCTCTTTTTCACCTCGAATGTGCACTTCAATCAATTGGCACAGTTCTTCGACTGGATCATCATCCTCATCAGATTTTGGATCCTTCAATTCGTTGCCAATTTGGCGTTTCCAAGCGGGACTCAGGAAAGGCCAGTAGCATGTCTTTTTATGATATCCTACATCGGCTGGTAGCAGATATTTTAGTGCTGGGGTAAAAAGTATTCTCTTTGCTCCTGCCGGATACTTTACATTGTTGTTTTTTATATGAGGTTCGACATACTATTTCGGTGTCGATTTGGCCTTTTCCATCAATCAGATTGCTTGCACTGGTAGACGTCTTCCCTTTGGGTACTTTTCTTCATTGCATATTAAGCATTTCAGATCATCTCGCTTTGAAGTATAGCCAAGCTTGCTATGTCCGCTTCTTCTTTTCTTCACTGGGGAAATATCCTGCTCTATCTGATCATCTTGTTGCATCTCTTGACATATTGGGTATCTTGAGTGATTGGAGTTTGTGGCATAAGAAAGGTGTATTTGAAAAATTTCGACTTGCAGGACTTATGTGTCCGGTGTTAAACATCCTGTGACCAATCTACTTTGTCGAACACACAATTATATTCATGATTGGCATTTTTCCATTTTTTGCAAACTGCATAAATCATTATTCATCTGTTATTCTTTGAAACTTTTTCCTGGTGACATGATGTCTTGCAAGCCTTCAAAACATGTCTTGCACCGAACACGACCACTACAAACGTGAGTGGGGTGGAACGCTGGTTGTGGCAGTCTTGCTCTTGTTCCATCCGATGTCGATTGCAGCTCGATATTGGTCCTTCTCTCTGGACAGTGCTGGTCACATGACAAGGGGACAGCATTTAATAACCATTGCTGTTGCATGTTTTACGAAACAGAAATATAATAACCTGTGGAACTTTTTGGGGTCCAAGCGAGTGTCGTAAGGTAAGTTGTCGGTAGGAGGTTCAGAAATTCCTCAATATAATTATGATTTTGAAATGTGATCGACCTGGACCTTGCTCCCGAATCCAGAAGTGAACATATGACGATGGTTTGCTGGTTGGATATCTCGATACAATTGTGATTTAACATTATATTTTGATATAGTAATACTGTCGGATTAATTTGTGATTGGAATAATGAATGATGCTGTTTGGAATGAAAATAGAGAATGTGCTGTCAATGCCTGACGTTCGACTGAAAGTGGCACAGGAATGTCAATGGTTCATCATTTGCCATTCGCCGTTTTTTTCCCAAATCATTCACGAACCGGCTGTCCACGCCTGAAATCAAAAAAAATTATACTATCACTTCTGCATCTAGTTATCACCAGCCTTGGACGGATGAACCGAACCAGCTTTTACTCCCGAGGCGATCTCCCAATCTGGCGGTTATGACACGCGTGGGATGGAAGAAAGACGAAGCGTTTAACTTGACGAACACATGGGTTTATTCCAAAACCAAACCAAGAACATGACAACGAAAATGAAACTTTTTATTTTATTTTATTTTTTGTATACAGAATCGAGGCTCGTGTAAGAGATGACACATTGAACATGAAAACATGCAGAGACACATAAAGCATACAATGAAGGGAGCGGGAGACAAGAGGGGAAGAGAGAGGGAAGCACACAAACACAACTATAGTAGAGAACAGGGACGTCGATAGTTCTGTGGAAGGGGGATGGCTGGGGGAGGAGGAAAGGTACACGGTATAAAGCAAATGAACACGACAAGGAATTTCACTACTAGGAATTTCAGGAAAGAAGTTGGGGGTTGAAAGAGGCGGATTTGGGGTGTTATAACGGGGGTAGAAAAGATCAAGGTTTTGGATGGGGGAAGACAAGAGATGGTGGTGAACATCTGTTTTAAACACCTGGAGGGAGGGAAGCGATTGAAGAGAGTGTGGGAGATTGTTCCAGAGGTGCGAGAAAAGAGGAATGAAGGTGAGCAGAGAGTCTTGATTTTGGCAGTTTCACCAGAAGAGGATTGCTGGCAGATCTTGTGCATCGCATCCTACAGGAATATTTAGGGGACAGAGCACAGACAGAGCAGGGGGAGCAAGGCTGGAGAGGAGTCGATAGAAGACAGAAAGACCACCTACCTTGGCTGTGGTGAGAGAGAGAAAGGCCCTAAGAATCGGCTTCATCGTGGGAGATTCCAATTATTCTGAATGCTTTGGTTTCAACAGCGTGAATCCGAGCTTGGTGTGAGGCAAGAGCACCAGCCCAGAGTTGAGGGCAGTATTCCATTGAGCTGTGGATGAAAGCTTTTTATGTGGTGAGGACCTCAGAAGTGACCAGAAATTATTTACTACAATTATTTACAATAATAACTATTATTATTTACAAGAAAATAAAGGCGCGGGAATGAAAATAACGAAAATAAAACTGAGGTAAAAATGCTAACTTGAGGTACTTCCAACAGACACAAACACACACACAGGGTAAAGTAAGAAAATAAAAGTCCCTCTCCGGCACTTAGCTGGCCCAAAATGGATCCTTTGGAAGGTCGGCAGTTGTCGGACCCTGGAGCCACCCGCGCGGGAAACTCTAAAAAAGGCGGTGAAACCGAACGCCGAGGGCACCCAGGAGTGAGGTGAGTGGTGTAGCCGGCCCTCTTTCTCTCCGGTTCCTCAAAGTTTCCTTATTTTTCCGTCCACCGCTTCGCACTCCTTTGGCATGGGGAAGGACAGCGCGGGCTTCAGCTCCCCGAAGAGCCCAGCAGTCAAAGCTCTCTCACGATCGCCACACAAAACGCTGTCCTCCCAAGGACGCAAAAATGGCGAAGCTTCTTGCTCGCACTTTGCCCACGTCTCTTGCTCGCACTTTGCCCATGTCATCCGGCCGCGTCACTCGGGGGGTTGTGGGGGGGGGGGGGTGAGTGGGAGGGGGTGTGGCCTGCCGGTCCCATTCCCCGCCCATTCAACCATTTTCGCCCCGCCTCCCCTGGGCTGGTCTTTTCCGTATGTGTCCATGGAGCGTGAATACTAGCCGGCTGATGTTTTGCTTAGCCGGCAACTGTTATAAATGTTAGGGATGGCCACAGAGGGTATCACGAACAGGGGAAATTAATCTTAATCCCTTATACTAATTAACACGTCATTATCCCTCACATGATGAACATTTAAACACAACCTGAAGCTACATTTTCCCTACATAGTGCATCCTACACGTCACACGGTCCATACTATTTCCTATTCAATCATACCTTTCCTACGGTATTCTCTTACCTACTCCCATAAACGTAACAATACTTACATTATTTGCTAACTGATATCCCCACGGAGGTCGTACTATCCTCTTCAACTAAATTATATAACAAGCCCGGCTACGCCGTTGTTAGACTGTCAGTCTTGTTTATTTGGTCATGCGAGACCACAATTGACCCAAAGGACCACCTCCATGATTTCTCCCCAGTTGAAGTCTCGGTCTTCTCTTTTGAAAAAGAAAATCAATTAAATTGTCAGAAAAATAAAACAAAGTAGAAAAACGATTTCCACGATGAACATGAAGAACGTGAGACAATGTGCCTCATAAACCTATTTGACCAGACTTTTTTTTTCTTTTTCTTTTTTTTTAAATACTGAATCGAGGCTCGTGAAAGAGCTGACACTTAACCAAACAATGATTTAAATACATTTTACAATTCAATGTACATACATTTTTCTATTTATAACTTGTCATATTTTCATATGTCAACAATACAACAACAACAACAGGCATTTTAAGGCCATTTTCCCTGCAAGAGCGGGGGTTAGTCTTGCGGTCCCCATGACGATCTTCTCCATTTTGCCCTATTTTCTGCATCTCCCCTTGTTAACCCCCTTGCCCGCATTTCTTCTTCGACCATCTTTAGCCAAGTCTTTCTCGGTCTTCCCCGTCCTCTACTTCCTTCCACATTCATTTCCATCACTCTTCTCAACCAGTCACTTTCATCCTTCCTCAACACATGACCAAACCATCTCAAACTGTTTCTCTTCACAGCATCCATCACAGGCTCTATTCCCATCATCTTTCGCAATTCATCATTTGGCTTCCTCTCTCTCAACGATACTCCACACATCCACCGAACCATTTGCATTTCCACCCTTTCCAGCCTTCGTTGCTGCTCTACGTTCATTACCCATGTCTCGCTCCCATAAATCATAACACTTCTCACACATGCAGCATACACCTTTCCCTTCAGCTTCAACGACACTCCCCTCCTCGTCAACACGCCACTCAGTTTCCGAAACTTCTTCCATGCACATCTCACTCTAGCAACCGTTGCCGAGTCTGATCCACCTTCTCCATTCAGCATGTCTCCGAGGTAACAAAATGTTTTCACACCTTCCAGTTTCACGCCGTCTCCAAGATCCAACTCAACATTTCCTCCATCTGCAACTCCCTCTGTGCACACCTTACACTTGAATGTAGCTGCCACACTGGTTAATGATCCTCTCAAACCACTACATTTTTGATGAACCCACTCAGCGCACATTGTACATTTAATGGAGTTCACTCCGACACCCTTCCTGCACATAGCACATGGCCATTTCCCAGTTCTTTCCACCTCACCACATGCTTTACCACTTGCCATCACCTTTGTTTTTCCGATATTCACCTTCAGACCTTTCGTCTCTATACATTCCTTCCACTTGTTCATCTTCTCCTTCAGTCCATCCATACTTTCTGCAATCAACACCAGATCATCTGCATACAACAACTCCCACGGTAAACCCTCCTTTACGTTCCGAGCCAGTACCTCCATCACAGCTACAAATAGTAGTGGACTTAGTACCGAACCCTGATGCACTCCCACCTTCACCTCAAACTCACCACTGTTCCCGTCCTTCGTCCTTACAGCTGTGCGCGCTCTTTTGTACATTGCCATCACTACTCTGATCAACCATTCCTCCACTCCTAACTTCCTCAATGCCCATGTCACGACTTCACGTGGAACCCTATCGACTGCTTTCTCCAGATCAACAAACCCAAGAAACAACTACTTCCTCTTCTCCATGTACGTCTCCTGCAACTGCCTCACAATAAAAAGCACGTCTGTCATTCCTCTTCCTGGCATAAATCCAAACTGCATTTCGTCAATCTTCACTTTCTTCCTTATCCTCCTCTCCAACACCCTTTCCAATACCTTCATTCCATGCTCCAATAACTTTATCGCTCGATACGAGCCACAGTCCAGAGGGTCACCTTTCCCCTTGTATAGAGGGACGAGGGTACTCAGTTCCCAATCCACTGGAATGCGGCCTTCTTTCACCACCAGATTGCAGATCTCTGTCATTCTCTTCACACCCCAATTTCCCGCTGCCTTCAACATATCTCCCACAACTCCCGTCGGCCCTCCCGCTTTTCTACTCTTCATTGCTTTTATCGCTTCCTCAACTTCCTTCTCGGTTATCTTCTCTGCCGGTCCTAAAACTGGGTTACTCTCTATGTTGCCATCCCATTCATTCTCTGCATTCAACAGTATTTCCATATATCTCTTCCATCTTCCTTTAATTCCATCTGGGTCCACAACGATTTGTCCCACTTCATCCTTCAAGCAACTCCCCCCCATCACATCACACCTCTCTTTCGCTATCTGCTTTGCAATCCTGAATACCGCTCTCTGACCCTCTTCCAAATCCAAGCATTCTCCGAACATTTTCCTGCATGCCTCCTGCGCCTTTGCTACCTCTTTCTTTGCAGCCTTCTTGGCTGCCTTATAACTTTCATGCTCTTCCTTTTCTGCCCCTGTACCCTTTGCCTTCTGCCACTCCTTGAACTTCTTCCTCTTCTCGTCAATCTTCTTTCCAACTTCATCATCCCACCACCATGTTTCCGAGTGCCTCGGTGGTCCTTTTGTCCATCCACATACCTCACCAACGGCTCCCAACAGACTATCTTTCATTGACATCCAACCACTTTCAAGCTCAACCACATCATCCTCTGCCATACTCAGCCTCTCTTTTAATGAAGCCTCACTCAGCCTCACTCAGCCTCACTGTCACCTCTTTCAACCTTCACACCTTCATTCTCGGTTGGTACTTCACCCGCCGAGCTCTCCTCGCACCTTTCAACCTTATGTCGCAGACAACCAAGTGGTGCTGTGAAACAGCCTCCTCCCCCAGGATCACCTTTGTGTCCCAGAGGTGCCCCCTTTCTCGCCTATCCACCATCAGGTGGTCAACGGTTGTCGTCGACCCACCTCACGTGTATGTAACAAGATTATTATCCTCTTTCTGGAACTGAGTATTACAAATCAACAAATCAGCTCCATCAGCAAACTCCAAAATCCTTTCACCTTCTCCATTTCTCACACCATATCGTAACCCCCATGAACTCCCTCAAAACCGTCCATACTCCTTCCCACATGTCCATTCAGGTCTCCTCCCACCACAACAACTTCCTCATCTTTCACGTTTTCCATCAGCTTCTCTGTTGCACACCAGAACTTGTCCTTCTCTTCATCGCTTCGACCAACCTGCGGAGCATATCCCGAGATGACGTTCACCAATAGCTTTCCAATCATCATTTTCACCATCATCAACCTTTCACTCACTCTCGTCACACTCACCACACTGTCTACAAACTCCTCAGAAAACAGGACACCAACACCATTCACGCCCTCCAGGCACCCTTGCCACACAAACTTGTATGTCTGTCCCTGCCTACCATTCACCATTCTCACACCACTTCCCTTCCATCTCGTCTCCTGCACACAACATATGTCCACTCTTCTTCTGACCAATATTTCCACCACTTCTCCTGATATCCCTGTCATTGTCCCTACATTCCATGTCCCAAACCTCAGAAACCGATCTGCACGTCGGGCATCAGACTTTTCGTCGTCATAAATGGAGCGATTTCCACCCTTGCTTCGATCGGGTTCCCCACCTTGAGTTTTGACGAGAGGGAGTGGGGTCCCCCACGGGGTACTTCGGGCTGTACCCTGCCCATATGTAGTTGTAATTGTCATGGTTCTCTTTTTGAGGCAATGTTTTTATGGCCGGATGCCCTTCCTGACGCCAACCCTTTTAGTCGCCTCTTACGACACGCAGGGATACGGTGTACCTATTCTAAACCGGGGTACACACCCCGGTACATATGTCAACAATAATAGTGATAATTTAGCTTCATTTTACCTGTCATGATCTTTCCTGCACAAAGTTATCAGCCACATGCTGCTTTATTTAAATATGTGACTACAAGACAAATAAAAAACAGATTATTTTGCCAGGAAGATTGAAATATGCTATTATTTCAAGAAATAGTCCAACACTGAATTCATTTTTTCTTTGTCTTGTAGTACATGTGTGTTATTATTTTATGGCTACAGCCATTCGAGAGTTATGCATTTTGCTTCTATTACAATGGGATTATCAAGCTTTTTGATTGTGATCATTTTGAGTTCACAAATTATCCCAAAGTTGTGGTATCCTACCTCAGTGCCAAGATCGCATCGAAATCAAGTTACAATTTGCGTTATGCAGCACGACATACATCAAACTAAATCGTGATGTCATTGGCTCAAGATTACAATATTCCAAGGCATTAATGAGTGGCTGTCACGACAGTGAAAAAGCATAAATAGTCTGAAAACTGTTGTAGGGAAAGACTAAATGCCTCCATATAATCTCTATCTCCATAATTCTTGGAAATCATTTTTTTTGTGTGTTATAACACAAGGGCAGTCAAAATCTTTTTCGCCGAAGAAATGTTCCTGCATCAACAAAACTCAGCTCGGATAATAATTTTCTTATAATGAGTTTCCTGATGCTGGTGGAATGGAAGTCGTGTTTTTGCTTCTTACACAGTTCACTTAGTTTCGGAAAATGGCATTTATTTTACGTCCGCATGTGCTCAGTCCAATCCCTGAAATGTTGATACTAACGAGTGGTCTTTAACCTGTGTAGCATATGATGATATGGGGGGTGGTGGTGACAAGTCGAGAGCTAGAAAAGAAAGATGTCATGATTATTTAATTTTATAGATGCCTTGGGTTTACATTGAGTTGTATGCAGATGGCGCAAATGCTGTGAAAATGGAACTTTTACAAGAAAACGTTGCCTTGAGTTTGAAGGAAGAGCCATGGAACACTCAGAAGGCCCGCGACATTGCTTTTTCTATTGATGGTGAGCTGAACACGGCACGTGCTTTGTTGGGAAATTCCTTTTTATCCTGAAATATGTCAATGCATAACGTTTGTGACGTCATTACATTGTTCGCATCAACTGCTTTAATGCCACACGATTCCCTATTTACTCATTTTTTAACAGAACAATCGACGAGTAATATTGGGCGGTTAAATTCCGAGTGTGACCCAGCATTGAAAATAAAGGCTTCCATGAGGAACTCCGCAGTTGCACATCCCCACGGAGCATCGCAGGACACATTCAAGTGCAGATACTGTCATTACGACACCAACCTCAAGAGGAAACTGACTTTGCACATGAAGATCCACAGGAAGGATAAACTTTACGTGTGTTCCCTCTGTTGTAAGAGTTACACTCAGTCCTCCTCTTTGGTGGTGCACATGAGATCTCACACCGGGGAGCGTCCGTACGTATGCTCGATCTGTGGGAAATGTTTTGCTCACTCGAGTAGCTTTTACTTGCACAAGAACGTTCATAACGAAGATCGTCCATACAAGTGCACTCTCTGTGAAAAGGCCTTTAAATATTCCCATCATGTCAAGACCCACATGAATGTTCACAAAAAGGACTCGAATAAGTTGAAATTTTTAGCAACCTATGGTTTGGCCTTAGAAGGAAAACCTGAGTAAAGGTTGGTATGCTTCCCTGTGAGAGCCTTGTTCTTGATTTGAACTCCAATGGCAAAGGAAGTGGCTGCAAATAATTTACTGTAAAGCTTTGTTTATAATTGCTTCAAGTAGGACCACAAAGGTACTTCACGTGAATTTTGACCTGGAGGCTTGTTCATACAAGGTGAATTATTATATGTAGTTAATAAAACTTGTTTTTTATCGTTTTGGTAATAACACCTATAATCATGTGTTTCCTACTTTAATGCACATACCGAATATCGAGATGATGGCAAATGGAACAGAAAGAGGGTGGAAGAGCAAATAATTTTGACATTCCTGGTCGATATGACATCAAAGCTGTTGAAATTGATACAGGACGTTTTGCTCTGTATGGTAATGATTTCCTGACGAAGATATCCCTTTTACACAGCATTATTGGAGCATTATCCCTGGTGTTGGGCTAGTGGCTAGGGTGCCGGCTTAGGATCCTAGGATCCTGGATTCGAATCCCGGTCGATTGCTGAATTAACGCCAGGGGGGTTGACTCAGCCTGTCATCCTTCCGAGGTCGGCTAATTGAGTACCAGTTCACTGGTAATTCCCTGTTTGTCGTTAAAGGCGGCAAAAAGGGTTGGCGTCAGGAAGGGCATTCGGCCGTAAAACATTGCTTCAAAAAGGGGACCGAAAAACAACAACAACCACGGTTCCCGAAAAAAGGCCAACCCCCGCTTTGCGGGGAAAAATGGCCTCTAAAGGTGGTTTTTATTTTATTTTATTGGAGCAAGAGATAACAGGTTTTTTTTTTTGGTTTTTTTTTTGTTACACAGTTTTACCCACCTTGTCATTCTCGAATAGTAGGCGAGCTTTTGCCGGCACCCTGAACAAATTACAAATTCCCGCCCCCTAAGACAGGTAGCCTGTGCTGGAGAAGTAACCCATCCAAGATTGTAACCCCTAGCCAAGAAACCGCTTCAGCAGCCCGATGTGTTGAACGGTGAAAGGAATACAAACAAAAACATAGAAAACATTGTATAGTAATATTGTTGCGTGGAGGTGAATTGCGGGTAACGGCGGGTTATATAGACTTTTTTTGCCATTATTCATGTTTAACGTAAGTGTGTGGTTTCTGTGTGAAAACGATAAGTCCATGTCAAGGGTTGTGTTAGGAGATGGTAACTGTGATCCCCTTCCCACTGTATGTTTATAAACCCCTGCTATTCCCACTTTTAATAAACCACTACATCATTCCTTTGTCATCTGTCTGTGTGTTTTCCTCATAAAAAATTGTCAACAGCCAGGTTTCCTCATAACGAATGTCTATCTACACATTATAGCGATGCATATGTAGCCTCACAATTAATTATGTTATGCTTATTCTAAACAAATACATTTAAGGTTTGCTATAACGTCGTCAATGTGTCCCAAAAAAGTCTGACTTTGTTGGAAACAATTTTCCCATTTAAATTAATGTAAATAACATTTAATGTTCCAAGTCTAAAGTCTTTTGCACTGAAAACACCTTTAATAAGTGTAAAAAAACATTTTTTGTACATTTACATTCAATAACATCCTAATCTATAATAACATGCGTTACGCCTCGGTCCCCCGGTGAAGTGATGTGAGTTGACAAAGTGGAAGACGCAAGGCGGCCATCTTGGATTTTGACGTGGCGACCAATTTTTAATAGCGTTCTCCCTTATGTGTAGATTGTGAGAAACCACCGGTGAAACCACCTGTTCTCACCCAGATTTGGTGCCCCGCCCACCGCGTGACGTGGCCTCCTTGGAGCCTCACGCGATCGGGAGGCGATTCGGCACGTGATTGGTGGAGAGTCGAGAGAGCGCGGTCGCCATCTTATGCAACGGACGCGACTCTCGAAGGCTCCGAGTGGAAAATAGATAAAGGGATTTCCCTTAATCTTCACGACAGCCGCGTTGGGCTGATCGTTTACCGTTCTGTATTTTACGAGTGAGTAACTCCGGAAGAGAACGAGTGATTCCCGGATCTCGTGGATTGGAACCGTGAGTCAGATATTGCCTGCGTCGTGTTGGAGCTGCTGGCCGACCGTTCCTGCAGGCCTTGTGCGGTGTATTCCACTCTGTTACCCTCCGAGTCCCGGAGATCGTCGATTGGAACCGCGAGTGATCTTGCCTGCGTCCTGTTTGGAGCTTCTGGGGCCGACAGTTCCTGCAGGCTTTGTGCAGTGTATTCCATTCTGTTACCATTTATGGTTTTTGTGATCGAGCCAATAAAGCATCGTGCCTTACCCCTAGAAGGCCGATTAAAACACAATTGGGTTTATTGAGTTCTCTCTGTCCACTCCGTGGACTACTTGAAGCCCGGACATTAACGTCCGTATTCCGTGCTGGGAACCATTTCACAGCCGGGATCGCGACAAATGGGTTGCTCGTCCTAGGATCATTCAAGTAAGAGACATTCGAATTGAGACGGGAATTCTGCATCTGCATCTTCTTTGCATCTGCTCACCAGCGGACGCCGTCTTGGAGGAGCCTTCTCACCAGCGGACGCCGTCTTGGAGGAGCCTTCTCGCCAGCGGGCGCCGTCTTGGAGGAGCCTTCTCGCCGTGGGACGCTGTCTTGGGTGGTGCTTCACTGCCGAATAAGTGAATAGCTTCGGATCCCTCCAAACAACCGAAAAAAAAAAAAAAAAAAAAGTGAGTATTTGTACGTGGTATTTTTCTCATTGGCAATTTGATGTGCGGTGGTGATATTGTGTAGTTCGTGTCGTATTTCCCCAACAGAGCGTTGTGTTTGAGCGTTGTGTTTTGTGCCTTGTCTTATGATAACTCGTAGCCAAGCTATGTCGACCAGAGAAGTGAGAGTTCAACCTGATCATGTTGACAGTCGCGTGGGTGGCGATGCGAGCGACGCAATCAGCCTTGACCCAGTCACTAAACCCGATATGTTAGGAAGCGATTCCATCATGACTAAATGCATGCGTTCGCCCTTCTGGACCGGGCTGACTCCGGTTCAACAACTTGACATGTATAACAGGGAGAATGACAGGGCAGAGGCAGAGCGTGCGGCAGCAGAGAGAGAGCGTGCTGCGGCAGCAGAGAGAGAGCATGCGGCAGCAGAGAGAGAGCGTGAGAGAGAGAGAGAGCGTGCGGCAGCAGCAGAGGCAGCAGCAGAAGCTGAACACGTCAGAGAGCATGAGTTGCGAATGTTGACTGAACGACCGCGGGCAGAGGGGTCTGCTGCAAGAGTCCCGGAAACTGTTCATGTTCGTTTGCCGGACTGGACGGGAGACACGAAGCCAGAAGCGTATCTGGAGATGGCGGAGAAGTTGTTGGCTGCCGGTGGCATTGATGAGAGCTTGTGGGTCGGCCATCTTGTGAGCCATCTATCTGAGAAGGCGAGGGAGGTATATGCGAGGATGGCAACCGAGGACGCAAACAAATACAGGGCATTGAAGGCCGAGATTTTGAACGCCTATGCGGTGTCCGCATGTATTTATAGGAGAAATGTTTTCAGCTGGACTCGTGAGTCCAGTCAAACCTATGAGGAACATTCGCGGGCCTTGTTGGAACAGCTGCAGAGATGGTTCAAGGGGAGCAAGGTTGAGTTACCTCAAGCGGTTGCGGAACTCCTGGTGCGTTACCGTATCGATCAACAGCTTCCGCCTGACTTAGCATTGTTTCTTGTCGACAAAGACACTGTTTCCTTGGCAGACTGCGTCAACCTTATTGATAAACATGTTTTGGCGTGCAAAATGCTGCAAGTCACGCAGTCGCGTCGTAAGACGGAGGAGTCTGCGATCAAGACCGCCCCCCGTCTGCCCGGCGGCTGGATCGAGGGGAGGGGTTTTCCGATGCCCTCCACTGGTGGCGGTCGCGAGCCGCAGACCAGGGCAGGGCCCTGGTGCGATTTCTGCAAACGCGTGGGGCACGGTGAAAACCGCTGCTTCTCTAATCCCGCTAGTCCAGCCTACCGAGGCAACCCTCCTGTTAAGTCGGAGGGAGATCAGTGGAGCTCATCCGCCGGGCCCTCGCACACGACGGTGGCATCGGTGACCGAGGTCACTGCCACCGAGGCTAATTCCATTCATCCACTGTACCAGGATTATTCAGGGACAGCCTTAGTGGGTGGCCCTGATTCGATGCTGAAGTTTGAGGCCCAATACCTTCGGGATACTGGGGCGACACGGTGTGTTCTCCGGGCGGGGGTAGTTCCGGCCTCTCAGATGCGTTATACCGGCGAGTATACCCTCCTTCGGGGCATTGACCGGGTTCTTGGCCGGTATCCCCTTGCCCTCCTCGAGGTCCGGAGTGACATTTTTAAGGGTCCAGTGACCTGTGTGGTGGTACCCTACTACCCGATACCCGGGGTCTCCTTGCTGATTGGCAATGATGCCATGGCCAGGGAGGAGTCATTGACTCTGACCTGTGGGGGGGTCACTAGATACCAGAGTAAACAGGCGGAGAGAGTGGCGGAGTCAGACATATCTTCACTCTGGCCCGAGGAGCCTAGCGCCTCGACTCCAGTTCCCGACGGTGACGTTGCGTCAGCTGAAGTCCACCCGAGCCTCCCGTCAAGCCACCCTCAGGTGCCGTGCTCCTCAGGGACCGCTCCCGCCATGTCGCGATTCAGCAGGAACGCTAATGCTAAGGTATATGTGGGAAACCTGGGCAATGGAGCAGCGAAAGCCGAGCTAGGGAGGGTCTTCGAACATTACGGACCACTCCGCAACGTATGGGTTGCTCGAAACCCACCTGGATTTGCAGTTGTTGAGTTTGAAGAGCCACGAGATGCTGAAGATTCGGTCAGAGCCCTTGATGGAAGGTTAATTTGCGGATCGCGTGTGTGCGTCGAGATGTCGAATGGCATGTCGCGGCGGCCTCGTTTCAGACGCCCTTTGGTCCGCAGGCCTTTCGACCCGAACGATCGATGTTACCAGTGCGGTGAAAGGGGTCATTACGCATATGACTGTTGTTCTCGACACCGGAGGAGTACCCGCCGCTCTAGGTCTCGGCCCGTTTCCTTCCTGTCAACGCTTCCCCCAACTTGAGTTTGGCCCCCTTGCCTCTCTATTGGGCTTTGTGTGAAGTGTAACTCTTGTAGGGTAGATATTAATGTGGTGTATGGTGTTAAAATTTGTGTGTGAAAAAAAAAAAAAAACCAAACTGGTTCATTGTTAACCTGTTAATGCCTGTTAATTGCCTGTGCGTTAATAATTGCGTTATTGTTGCGCTATTGCGTTGCGTTGTATTGTTGCGTTGTTGCGTTATTGTTGTTAATAAGTGTTAATAATTGTTAATTGCGTTAATTGCCTGTTAGCGATTACCGCCATCATCTTGCCATGTGATTTGCACCTACTACAAATACTGGTTTTAAAAACGCCGTCTATTCGACGGGGTTTTTACTTAGGGGGGGAGGACTGTGAGAAACCACCGGTGAAACCACCTGTTCTCACCCAGATTTGGTGCCCCGCCCACCGCGTGACGTGGCCTCCTTGGAGCCTCACGCGATCGGGAGGCGATTCGGCACGTGATTGGTGGAGAGTCGAGAGAGCGCGGTCGCCATCTTATGCAACGGACGCGACTCTCGAAGGCTCCGAGTGGAAAATAGATAAAGGGATTTCCCTTAATCTTCACGACAGCCGCGTTGGGCTGATCGTTTACCGTTCTGTATTTTACGAGTGAGTAACTCCGGAAGAGAACGAGTGATTCCCGGATCTCGTGGATTGGAACCGTGAGTCAGATATTGCCTGCGTCGTGTTGGAGCTGCTGGCCGACCGTTCCTGCAGGCCTTGTGCGGTGTATTCCACTCTGTTACCCTCCGAGTCCCGGAGATCGTCGATTGGAACCGCGAGTGATCTTGCCTGCGTCCTGTTTGGAGCTTCTGGGGCCGACAGTTCCTGCAGGCTTTGTGCAGTGTATTCCATTCTGTTACCATTTATGGTTTTTGTGATCGAGCCAATAAAGCATCGTGCCTTACCCCTAGAAGGCCGATTAAAACACAATTGGGTTTATTGAGTTCTCTCTGTCCACTCCGTGGACTACTTGAAGCCCGGACATTAACGTCCGTATTCCGTGCTGGGAACCATTTCACAGTCGGGATCGCGACAAGATACACCCACACACCAGATTAGAAGTTGGTACTTCGCTTATTTTAAGATATGCCGCTCACAAGGTTCAGACATACATGGCGGCGGCCATCTTGGATTTTGACGTGGCGACCTAATTTTCAATAGCGTTCTTCCTTATGCGTAGATACACGCACACACCAGATTAGAAGTTAGTAGTTCGTTTATTTTTCAAGATATTTCGCTCACAAGGTTCAGACATATATATGGTGGCGGCCATCTTGGATTTTAACGTGGCGACCCAATTTTCAATAGCGTTCTTCCTTATGCCTAGATACACCCACACACCAGATTAGAACTTGGTACTTCGCTTATTTTTCAAGATATTCCACTCACAAGGTTCAGACATACATGGCGGCGGCCATCTTGGATTTTGACGTGGCGACCCAATTTTTAATAGCGTTCTTCCTTATGCCTAGATACACCCACACACCAGATTAGAAGTTGCTACTTCGCTTATTTTTCAAGATATTCCGCTCACAAGGTTCAGACATACATGACATCAGACATACATGGTGGTGGCCATCTTGGATTTTGACGTGGGTTACATCCACACACCAAATTAGAATTTGGTCCTTCGCTTATACACGCACACACGGACGGAGGGGAAAACCATAGTCCCCTTTTCGCTCCGCGGTGCGACGGGGGACAATTAAAACTGGGTATGTTAAAACCAACAATAAATGCTCATTACCAAAAACCGAAAAAGCCTTACCAAAATTGTGGTCCGCCATCTTGGTCAGCCACTGTCACATTTCTGGGTTCTCAAGCTGCCAATCTCTTTTGGTCTATTCAACATACCTTGCCTTGGAAACATGATCTACTCAAATGAAATAATTAAAGCATATAATCAAAATCTGGATTTGAGGATCGGATTGTGTTCACTTAATAAGTATCGAAATTGAGAGTGAAATCTGAAAAATTTAACACATTAGAGATTTTTATAACTAAGTGTATATATTTTACTCAGCTTTCAGCAAGGCTGGCCTTCCTCCTTCTCCACATTGCCAAAGCATTAACATTAACTTTTCTACTGTTCCTGAAAGTCCTAGCAGTATCCATGTGTTTTATGCCTCTCCCACTCCCCTCCCCCAAGCCCTCTCCCTCCCACAAATCTCCTGATGTCCTTGTTCTCCACTGTTGTACTTGTGTGTTTTCCTCCCCCCACCCCCATCTTGTCTCCCGCTTCCTTTATTATACGTTTTATATGTCCGTTTGTTTTTTTGTGATTGTTAGCTCTTACACGAGCCTCGATCTTGTATACAAAAAAAATAAAATAATTATATTCAGTGAAGAAAATATGAAGGAATGTGCCCAAAGTATAACTCTACTGAGTAAAATGAAAATAATAAAACAGCGGGAATTGAGTACAATGAAAATAATTAACCAGCAGGATCGACAGCGAGGCTTCTGCAGTCACACCTGTGTACTCCGTGGGCAAATCTCCGAGAAAGGAAGGCAAGATAAATCGAATTAAAGATAGAATTCAAAGAATGTGTCCCTTCTCATACTATGTCTATAGTCTATTTAATTTATTTCCTTCCTTTAAAAAGTAGAAAGTACACCGATGGACGAACCAAGGCCTCTTTAAAGGAAAACCTTCGGTGCTTTGGGGTTGTCATGTTGATGAACTTCAGATGTGTGCTTACGCTTTACGTTTACCGCAACGCTACTTTGAACAGGCCGTAATGCCTCTATCCACTCACAAGCGCTCATATGGGAGATTTTGTGTGTGTGTGTGTGTGTGTGTGTGTGTGTGTGTGTGTGTGTCTCAGTCTCGTTGGTTGTTATCTCCATTTGTGGGTTTCAGCAGGTGGTGCAGAGTCCTCCCAGGACCCGAAGTATCCACCTCCGCTTCGTTAAGGGATCACGGTTCACAGACCAAGTTGTTCAACTTTTTCAGAGTTTTGTTCTAAGGGATATTTTCAGGATCATCACCGAACCCTGGATTGCCTCCAGTTGTAGTTCAATTGTGGTAATATTACCGGGATGGTTTTCAAAATCTCAGTGAGATTCTGCTTTATCATTCCTGTTGCACCAATTATCACTGGTACACTTTTGATGCTCTTCAGCTTCCAAGATCTCTTGACCTCATTTTTGAGGTCCTGGTACTTGGACATTTTCTTGATTTCTGCGTTGTTTCGGCCAAAGTCGCTGGGTACTGATATCTTAATCATCAATGCTGTCTTTTCCTTTTTGTTCCCGAGTACAATGTCCGGACGCAATGCTTTGTTTTCGATGTTCACACTCGATGCAATTGTGGCGGGCACAAGGGGTAATAATTCCGCGCACCAGTGGGTGGCGCGAGCGTCCAGGCGGGGAACTGAAATGCATGCCCCGCCTTTCGGCCGATCGGCCACGCCCGGGGGCAAGGCGTGGCCTCGGGGCATATATGCGGGCTCTAAGCTCGAGCCCGGCGCCCAGTGCTGAGATGCGAGCTCTTAATAAAGACTTGTTTGTATCCACGCGTTGTGGCCTACCTCTCTGGCAATCGAGTCGTGTGTGCACAGCACCACACAATCATCAGGTCGTACGTGAGCATGGCATGCTCGTTTTCAATGATCTGTGTGTGTATGTTTTTAGTGGGATTTGCTCCCAGCCACATTTCCTGACCAGTCCAAAAAATAATAATTTCAATTGAGTGAATAAAATGTTATTATGCAGTTTCTCTTTTTACAAATGAAAATAGCTGTCTGGATGCTTCCCCTCCCCTATCTTCCCTCTCCCCTCCCCTATCCTTCTGCCTCCCAATACTCCCCTTCCCCTCTTCCCTATCATTCCACACCCCTCCTTCTCCCCCCCCTACCCCTTACACCTCTCTCTCGTCTTTCCCCGCTCCCCCTTCCCTGCTCCGGTTCCTCTCCCCTTCCATGCCCCCCCCCCCTCTCCCTCCCTTATCCTTCTGCCTCCCTCTCCTTGCCTCCCCACCTCGCTCTCCCCGAAAATACATTATGTTCCAAAGTCTGGTTGTCCTAATGGACGCAGAGACTGCGTGGAAACGGCTAAGCCACGCCCCTCGCTCCGCATCAACTTCCTGGAAACCGCTAAGCCACGCCCCTCACTCAACGTCAACGGCCTGGTAACCGCTAAGCCACGCCCTTCACTCCATTGTGTTTTAATGACTCGATCGATGATTCGTGCAACTGACAAACGTCTAATTACTTAACTGAATTGTGTCGTCCTTTAAAAGGACCAAAAAGGAAGGAACGAGGTCAGAATACCTTCGAAGTATTAAATTGCTTATTTGAGTTGTAATTTTAACAGCTTTTGAGGATGTTTGAAGATTATTAAAGGAAAGTTATTTGAATATTTCCTTTTGGAGAATTACTCAAAGAAATCCGAAATAAGGGAAACACGTGTGAGCTCGATGGGACACTTAACGGAGGGTAGACGACGGTACAGAGAAAGAACGCATTGTGATGCAGGGCAAAGGGGGGCATTAAGCTCCAGGGGGCATTAGGCTCCAGGGGGCATTAGGCTCCAGGGGGCATTAGGCTCCACGACATTGTAAATGCATTATATTTTATTGATGATACACCGGCCATGTTCTCAAGTGACTCAAGAACCAATCAGAATGAGTTTTTCTTGTACAGGAAGTTAATATAAAATGCATTTACAATGTAGTGGAGCTTAATGCCCCCCTTTGCCCTATGTCAGCACCATGTACCCTACATTGTGATGTACATCAGCACCATGAACTCTACAAATAGTGATGTATATCAGCACCATGAACCCCACATAGTGATGTACATCAGCACCATGAACTCTACAAATAGTGATGTATATCAGCACCATGAACCCCACACAGTGATGTATATCAGCACCATAAACCCCACATCGTGATGTGCATCAGCACCATGAACCCTACATTGTGATGTATATCAGCACCATGAACCCCACATTGTGATGTATATCAGCACCATGAACCCTACATTGTGATGTATATCAGCACCATGAACTCTACATTGTGATGTATATCAGCACCATGAACCCTACATAGTGATGTATATCAGCACCATGAACTCTACATTGTGATGTATATCAGCACCATGAACCATACATTGTGATGTATATCAGCACCATGAACTCTACATTGTGATGTATATCAGCACCATGAACCCCACATAGTGATGTATATCAGCACCATGAACCCCACATTGTGATGTATATCAGCACCATGAACCCCACATAGTGATGTATATCAGCACCATGAACCCCACATAGTGATGTATATCAGCACCATGAACCCCACATCTTCAGAATTATTGGAATCTCCCGCGATGAAGCTATCTCTGAGGGCCTTTCACTCACTCACCGCAGGCAGGTAGGTGGTCTTTCTGTCTTCTACCGACTCCTCTCCGGCCTTGCACCCCCAGCTCTCTCTGTGCTCTGTCCCCCAAATATTCCTACAGGTCGCACAAGATCTGCCAGCCACCCTCTGATGGTTAAACTGCCGAAATCTCGGCTCTCTGCTCACCTTCACTCTTTCATTCTTCTTTTCTCCCGCCTCTGGAACAAACTCCCTCACTCCCTTCAATCCCACTCCTCCCTCCAGGTCTTTAAAACAGCTGTTCACCACCATCTCTTATCTTCCCCCATCCAAAACCTTGATCTTTTCTACCCCCGCTAATTTCACCCCAGATCCACCTTGCTTGAAATTCCAACTTCTTTCCTGGAAGTCCTGGCAGTGTCCATATGTTTTATACCTCTCCCACCGCCCCCTTCCCATGCCCCCCCCCCCCCCAAAGCCCTCGCCCTCTCTCTCATCTCTCGATGTCTCCATGTCTCTCGGTCCCTGCTCTCAAATGTTGTGTTTGTGTCCTTCCCCCTCTCTCCCCATCTTGTCTACCGCTCCCGATGTTATATGTTTTATGTGTCGGTTTGTCTTTCTGTGTGATTAATGTTCGCTCTTTCACGAGCCTCGATCTTGTATACAAAAAAAAAAAAAAAAAAAAAAAAAAAAAAAAAATCGTGATGTGCATCAGCAACATGAACCCTACATTGTGATGTGCATCAGCAACATGAACCCTACATTGTGATGTATATCAGCACCATGAACCCTACATTGTGATGTGCATCAGCAACATGAACCCTACATTGTGATGTGCATCAGCAACATGAACCCTACATTGTGATGTATATCAGCACCATGAACCCTACATTGTGATGTGCATCAGCAACATGAACCCTACATTGTGATGTGCATCAGCAACATGAACCCTACATTGTGATGTATATCAGCACCATGAACCCTACATTGTGATGTGCATCAGCAACATGAACCCTACATTGTGATGTATATCAGCACCATGAACCCTACATTGTGATGTGCATCAGCACCATAAACCCCACATTGTGATGTGCATCAGCACCATAAACCCCACATCGTGATGTGCATCAGCACCATAAACCCCACATCGTGATGTGCATCAGCACCATAAACCCCACATCGTGATGTGCATCAGCACCATAAACCCCACATCGTGATGTGCATCAGCACCATAAACCCCACATCGTGATGTGCATCAGCAACATGAACCCCACATTGTGATGTGCATCAGCACCATAAACCCCACATCGTGATGTGCATCAGCAACATGAACCCTACATTGTGATGTATATCAGCACCATAAACCCCACATCGTGATGTGCATCAGCACCATGAACCCTACATTGTGATGTATATCAGCACCATGAACCCCACATAGTGATGTATATCAGCACCATGAACCCCACATAGTGATGTATATCAGCACCATGAACCCCACATAGTGATGTATATCAGCACCATGAACCCTACATTGTGATGTATATCAGCACCATGAACCCTACATTGTGATGTATATCAGCACCATGAACCCCACATAGTGATGTATATCAGCACCATGAACCCTACATTGTGATGTATATCAGCACCATGAACCCTACATTGTGATGTATATCAGCACCATGAACCCTACATTGTGATGTATATCAGCACCATGAACCCTACATTGTGATGTATATCAGCACCATGAACCCTACATTGTGATGTATATCAGCACCATGAACCCCACATAGTGATGTATATCAGCACCATGAACCCTACATAGTGATGTATATCAGCACCATGAACCCTACATAGTGATGTATATCAGCACCATAAACCCCACATAGTGATGTATATCAGCACCATGAACCCTACATTTTGATGTATATCAGCACCATGAACTCTACAAATAGTGATGTACATCAGCACCATGAACCCTACATTCTGATGTATATCAGCACCATGAACCCTACATTCTGATGTATATCAGCACCATGAACCCTACATTGTGATGTATATCAGCACCATGAACTCTACAAATAGTGATGTACATCAGCACCATGAACCCTACATTGTGATGTATATCAGCACCATGAACTCTACAAATAGTGATGTATATCAGCACCATGAACCCTACATTGTGATGTACATGAGCACCATGAACTCTACAAATAGTGATGTACATCAGCACCATGAACCCTACATTCTGATGTATATCAGCACCATGAATTCTACTTTGTGATGCATATCTTCATGATCCCCTGCCCTCTCCTCACCCTGCCTGTGAAACACCAGGACGATAGTTTAAAGTTGGATCAGGATGCAAACCCAAGCTGGACAGCTTAAAGCCAAGTGTGTGTACTCCGAGGCCATCCTGTCAAGCCCCACTTTTGTATTTAAAGAAAATGTTTGTGTTGTTTTATCATATAAGTGACATGTCTACTTTTTCAACATCAATATGCGCATGTTTATGTGTAAGTCACAATTTTATATGCATATGTTTCAGTCATTGAAGATCTCCTGTTATATGGACATCAGGCACAACTAACTGGTCATCCATTGACAAGGTAAACGACCCCTCAAAAAACGTTTTATTGGGTGATTTTAGGAAATCTTGCGATTTTCCTTAATTCTCATTCCCAGCACTCAACAGTGTTGTTATACAAACCTGAACTGTAAAAGTTTCATATGAGGCCTGTTTAAAGAACAATAAAAGAAATCGTACGCAAACTCATCAATCAGCCTGACTGTTTTTGACAGTACAAGTCACGAAAAGTCAGACGGAAAGTCTAACAGCGGCGTAGCCGGGCATCTTTGATACTTTAATTGAAGAGGATAGTATGACCTGGGTGGGGATACTAGTTAGCAAATAATGCAAGTATTAAATTGTTTTGACTTCAGGCATTGAAAGCGGGTTCGTGAATGACTCCTACCTACCTTACGACACCCGCTGGTACCCCAAAACGGAGACTTATGGTTTGGGTCTTGTCCGTTCGTTCATCCGTGCGTAACCATATCTCTAGACATGTATGGACAGATTTTGTTAATATTTGGCACAAACACAATACATGATGGTATACATATGCACATCATTTTGTTTAGCTATGATATTAAACATGGCCGACTGGCAGCCGTACACCAATCAAACGTACACCAATCAGAGCTGAGGATCTGGTCACATGACAGGTGCACAGCATTTAGTAACCATTACAGTTTCATATTTTACAAGAAGGAAATATAATAACCTTCTGTGGAGCGTTTTGGGGTCCCAGTGGGTGTCGTAAGGTAGGTAGGAGGTTTCAGAAATTTCTCAATACAATTATATGATTTTGAAATGGGATCGACACGAACCTTGCTCCCAAATCCGGAAGTGAACAGATGATGGTTTGCTGGTTTGATATCTCAATACAATCGTGAGTTAACATTATATTTTGATATATTAATACCATTGCATCAATTTGTGATTGGAATATTTTTTCTTTTTTTTGTATACTGAATCGAGGCTCGTGAAAGAGCTAAAATTGCATATTTAAAACACACATAAATGATGATGCTGTTTGGAATTAAACTATAAAGAACCTGCTGTCAATGCCTCTTGTTTAACTGAAGGTGACACAGGAATGTGGAATTTATTGGTTCATAGTTTGCCATTCACCGTTTTTTAACCCAAGTCATTCACAAACTGCATGTCCATGGCTGAAGCCAAAACAATTTAATCTCTACATTATTTGCTAACTGGTATTTGCCCAGGTCACATTATCCCATTCAACTAAAGCATCACATAAGCCCGGCTACACCGTTATGAGACTATAGGTCTTGTTTTAAAGTGATTCTTTACCATTGAGTGAAAGGGTGAAAAACGATACATAGCATATTTCAAAATGGTGTGGACAGATTATGACAAAACTAGTTGGATGACTTGGTTAGGTGACAAGAACAAGCTGATAGATTTTGGTTCATGTCCGGATCCAGATCCGACCTATCACTGGATACAAAATGTAAACTGTTCATCCAGGCGGAGGTGTGCACTCTACCGTGTGCTGTTCTAGTTTATGACTGTGTTTGTTTGTTCTCGTGAGTCTATTATCAATTATTCATTTAGCAACAAGGTGGTGTTGCTCGTTTACTTCTGTCGTGCAATTAGGCTCTGAATTAAACCATTTGTTAGGATTAGGATAAGCGAACATGCATACAATCAACCAATTCCAGCTGTCCACTCTCGCAATTGTAATAGTTCCGTTCTCAGGGCATTGCAAACTTCCATCCAGAAGCGCATCACAATATCCTTGCAGCAAGGTCACTTGTAAAAATGTTTACTAAACCTTAGACAGCTTCCAATTGTAGATCATTGTAATATTTCCAAACGTTTCCATCAATTCCTCCACAAGGTTCTCCTTCATTACTCTGGTTGCTTTGACTTTCACTTGGATGATCTCAATTTTTTTTCTCATCATTTTGCAGGTCTTGGTGCTTCGCCACTTATTGTTTTGAAACAAGTCTCAAGTTTGTTTTGAGATAAACAATCTCTGAAACAAGTCATTAGGTTGTGCTACTTCAATTAGGGAATCCGTCGCATATTTCTGCCATCATAGGGCGTTCTCTGGCGTGGGTCTTCATATGTATCTTCAACGTAGATGACCGAGAAAAGCATTTACTGCAGAGATAACACTTGTATGGACGCTCTCCGGTGTGAGTCATCATGTGGCAGTCTCTCTGTGCCGACTGTTTAAAACACCTACCACAGATGGAACAGTTGTATGGACGCTCTCCAGTGTGGATCCTCATGTGAACTTTTCTATCCGATAACCGTCTAAACCCCTTCCCACAAACAGAGCACTTGTACGGACGTTCTCCGGTGTGGTTCATCATGTGGTCCGTAACTTTATGTAATCGAGGAAAGGTTTTACCACAGACAAAACACTCATACATGTTATTCCTCATGTGCATCTTCGCATGCTGAAACAATTTGTTCTTCATTTTACTGCTATAATGACAGTAAATGCACTTGTACATTTCAGATGGTGACTCCTGCGTGTGTGTCATGGTGTGCTTCTTCAAAGACACCTTGTTCCACATCTTGGATCTCTTGGAATGTAATGGGCTGAACCAAGCTGTTGATGTATCTGTAAAAAAAATAAAATGAGTGACATAAGTAGTTGTTTCTGGAAAATCATCACATACTGAAAAAAATGTTTATGTATAAATAAAGTTAATCCAAACAAACCTATACAAAATGAACCAGATTGTACACACACCTTAATGATAGCATTACAAAAAAAAAAATTTGTTTCAAAGTAAGTATGACAGTCAAGCTTTGCAAAATTATGCAAATTGCATGCATAAGATTGCAAATCCCCACTGTTGCGAATTCATGTGAATTACTATTCAGGTCTTTGCTTATCAATGTGTAGTCGATTAAAGGTTGTTGTGATTAAAGGGTCAGGAGCCCTTCTGGGAAAAGGGAGACCGGAAACGGAAGGAAAAAGACACGAGGTCCTGGAGAAGCGACGATCTTCTTCCTCTTCCTCGCCGAGCTCCGAGGCGAGGGTATCGATATTGAGCAGCGTCTGACGCTGCGTTGGAAAACCCGTCTGGCGAAAGGAATTACCCCTTGACACATCAAGTTGCCGTGGGTTCGTGCACGGAACCCAGCGTCCTACACAGTTCGCCTCACCGTCTACAAGGACGCGTACGGGTCGCACCTGGGGCCTCGCGCGCTGGACAAGCGGCGCGTTGCTTTGCCCGCTTTGCTTGGCAAGGAGGTGTGCGCTGCAACCGTTGTTCCCAGTACGTGACGTGCACGTTTGGGAGCACGTCAGCCAGGGGTTCGTTCAACCGCCTGTGTGCGGAGAAGCCGACCATCATCTTGGTCAGGGGGGGGCCCAGAGACATTGTGAGGGACAGAGACCAAAGGGGTCGTGAGTACCCAAGGGGTCGGGAGTGGGGAAAGGGGACACACATATATAAGATGGCCATCTGAATAATGTTGGTGATTAATTGTTGATTGTTGATTGTTGATGGGTGTTGATTGTTGATGGCTCGGGGAATATATTATTGATTATTCCGGATCCTTGGTGTGGGGTTTTTTATTGACTGGAATTCATATTGATTGCGTTACGAAAGCGTATAAACCATTGATCTTTCTGGCGGAGTTCCTCTCACGGTCCGGGGGTCACCGAGACCAGGTAGTTACCGGGAGGACCACGTAACAGAATTGGGGGCTCGTCCAAATTACGATTTGCGGATTCGCAATTGGGTCTACGTCCGGCATCTAAAATTGTATAAAATAATAAAATAATATTTTTATTAATTAAAATTTATTAATTAAGTATTAATTGGTAAATTTTTGGGGAAATTGGGGGTAAAGTCTTGGGTGAAGGTTAACAGGTGTTAATGATAGGCACCATGGCGTTTGTGGCACAGAACTTTGCGGTAACCCCGAGTGAGGCACAGTTCCGAGCGTTACTAAAAGCGGACCTCTTGAAATTGGCCAAACATTTTAACTTGGAGGTCCGAACTAATTTGAGGAAGGCAGAGTTGCAGACCACGGTGATACAGTCTATGGTGGGATTAGGAACATGGGACGAGTTAGCCTGGGAGTGGCTACCCGAAGAACCAGAAGACGTTGAGCTCCGGAAACTGGAGTTGCAATTACGGAGCCAGGAACGGATCAAAGAAGAAGAAAGGAAAGCAGAAAAGGAAAGAGCAGAAGAAGAAAGGAAAGCAGAAAAGGAAAGAGCAGAAGAAGAAAGGAAAGCAGAAAAGGAAAGAGCAGAAGAAGAAAGGAAAGCAGAAAAGGAAAGAGCAGAAGAAGAAAGGAAAGCAGAAGAGAGGAGAGAAGGGAAACAAGCAGAGGAAAGGAGAGTGGAACGAGAACTCCAGGAAAGGTTAGCAGAAGAAGAAAGGAAAGCAGAAAAGGAAAGAGCAGAAGAAGAAAGGAAAGCAAAAGAGAGGAGAGAAGAGAACCAAGCAGAGGAAAGGAGAGTGGAACGAGAACTCCAGGAAAGGTTAGCAGAAGAAAAAAGGAAAGCAGAAAAGGAAAGAGCAGAAGAAGAAAGGAAAGCAAAAGAGAGGAGAGAAGAGAACCAAGCAGAGGAAAGGAGAGTGGAACGAGAACTCCAGGAAAGGTTAGAAGGGAGAAAAGCAGAGGAGAGGAGAGCGGCCAGGGAACTCGAAGCAGAGGAGAGAAAAGCCGAAAGGGAGTTCAAGGAACGTGATCTGGCGCTTCAGCAAGAGATGAAATTCAAGGAGCTGGATTTAATGAGAGAACGGGGAGAGGTACCACCCTTGCTGACGGGGTCGACACCTAGCCAGAACACCTGGGATGTGGGCAGACATGTGAGGCTGGTTCCACCCTTCAGTGAAAAGTAAGTCGCAAAAATTTTTCCACACTTTGAGAAAGTGGCTCGACAGTTAAACTGGCCGGAGGAGGCCTGGACCATACTAGTGCAAAGTGTGCTGGTGGGTAAAGCTCAAGAGATTTATTCGGCGCTACCAATGGACCAATGTGCAGATTATGAGGTATTGAAGAAGCACATCCTCAAAGCCTATGAGTTGGTTCCGGAAGCTTACCGGCAAAAATTCAGGAATGCCAGGAAGAGGGAGAGTGAGACCCATGTGGAGTTTGCTAGAGTGAAAGAAAACATGTTTGATCGGTGGTGTGAGTCAAAAGGAGTCGGGAATGACTTCGAAGCATTGCGTGACCTGATGCTGGTGGAGGAATTTCAACAGTGTGTCCACGAGGACATCAAAGTGTACCTGCAGGAAAAGAAAGTACCGAAGTTGTGGGACGCAGCCACCATGGCCGATGATTATGCCTTAACACACCGAATAGGGGTCCACGAACCTAACTCCTCGCCTAGGTCTCCGCAGGGGAGGTGTGGAACAGCAGGGGCGGAGAACGACAATACATGGCGGCGGCCTCGAGATGATTATGGGGACAACGCTGATACCCGAACGGTTCGAAATCAGGGGGCTACGGGCCCAAGACAAACTTATTTTTTGGGGGGCCCGAGGCAGACCACGAGTTTTTCCTCCAGGCCTACTTGCGCTTTTTGCAAGAAACCTGGACACTTGATGTCCAGTTGTTACCTCATGAAAAGGGACAACCCAGAGCGGAGTCCGACTATTACTACTCCGAATGCGATGGCTAGCGTAAGAAATCGCCCACAGAAGAGTTACCAACCATTTATTTATGAGGGGTTTGTCTCCCTCGAGGGAGACTTGACGAACCCAAGACCTGTTAGGGTATTGAGGGACACAGGAGCCCATCAATCCTTAATGCTTGAAGACATTTTGCCATTGTCAAAGAGTACCGCAACTGGTGATAGTGTTCGGTTACAAGGGATCGGTGGCTGTGTTAGTGCCCCACTTCATGTATATCATTTGGAATCCGATTTGGTGTCAGGACCGGTCACCGTCGGTTTACAAGCCACGCTTCCTGTAGAGGGAGTATCTGTGATTATCGGGAATGATTTGGCCGGGGGGCAAATTTATGGTAACCCGAGGGGGGATAAAGAGCCCCGCAGGGGAAATAACACCACCCCAGCTCGGAATGGCGACAAAAGTTCCAAGTTATTTGTAGGGGGACTGAACTTCAACACAGAGGAAGAAGTTCTGACCTCTGTCTTCAACAGATATGGGCCGCTGGTGGAAGTGCGGGTGGTAAAAGACAGGGAAACGCAACGGTCAAGAGGGTTCGGCTTTGTCACGTTTGCAAGCACAAGAGACGCCAGAGAGGCAGAGAAGAATTGGAATGGTAAGGATTTGGAGGGTCGGACCATAACAGTAGGGAAGGCATTTCGTAGGCGTCGAGAGGTCTACAGAAGAGGACAACTTGGCGGTAGTTTTGGGGTTGGCAGCAGCCGATATTACTATGGAGGCTCCCAGAGTTACGGCACCTCCCGAAAGAATGAATGTCAGAGCACTGGCCGAGAAGGAGACCGCCAGTCAGGTAACGGCTGGGACAAGGGGTCCCACCGTAACTGTTAGGAGTCTGGAGAAGTTGAAGCACTATATACGGTGGAGCCGCCGAGCCGGGGCTCCTACACGGACTAACCGTGAACGCCACGTTCTTAAAGGCATCCAGGTAGTGAACTTTCCTGCACGGACTAACCGTGAACTCCACGTTCTTAAAGGCGTCCATGTAATGAACTTTCCTCCCCGGACTAACCGTGAACTCCACATTCCTTAAGGCGTCCATGTAGGGAATACTCAGCTGGGCCTCCCAAAAAAAAAAAAAAAGTGCTATCGAGAGGTTTAACTTTGGGGCTTTGGTCACCACCTCTTAACCGTCATTCAAGAGAAACTAGAAGTGGTTGACGCTTGGTCCAGAGGGAATTAATCTAGGGGATTGTGTGAAATTTTGTTGCTTTATTTTAAAGTGATAACTGTGCCCGGGGGGAACTGATGATTTGGGGGTGTGAGTTATCTGATTTGTTTATCCAAGTTGGCCGGCAAAGAAAGTTTTCGCTGGGTTCAAACTTTCTTTCTTGAAGGGGGGAAGTGTTACGAATTCATGTGAATTACTATTCAGGTCTTTGCTTATCAATGTGTAGTCGATTAAAGGTTGTTGTGATTAAAGGGTCAGGAGCCCTTCTGGGAAAAAGGAGACCGGAAACGGAAGGAAAAAGACACGAGGTCCTGGAGAAGCGACGATCTTCTTCCTCTTCCTCGCCGAGCTCCGAGGCGAGGGTATCGATATTGAGCAGCGTCTGACGCTGCGTTGGAAAACACGGCTGGCGAAAGGAATTACCCCTTGACACATCAAGTTGCCGTGGGTTCGTGCACGGAACCCAGCGTCCTACACAGTTCGCCTCACCGTCTACAAGGACGCGTACGGGTCGCACCTGGGGCCTCGCGCGCTGGACAAGTGCAGTGGCGCGTTGCTTTGCCCGGTTTGCTTGGCAAGGAGGTGTGCGCTGCAACCGTTGTTCCCGGTACGTGACGTGCACGTTTGGGAGCACGTCAGCCAGGGGTTCGTTCAACCGCCCGTGTGCGGAGAAGCCGACCATCATCTTGGTCAGGAGGGGCCCAGAGACATTGTGAGGGACAGAGACCAAAGGGGTCGTGAGTACCCAAGGGGTCGGGAGTGGGGAAAGGGGACACACATATATAAGATGGCCATCTGAATAATAATAATAATAATAATAATTAAAAAAATTTAAAAAAAGGAAGGCCATCTGTAACATCGTAAGTTACAGAGGAAGGCCACCTGAATAATGTTGGTGATTAATTGTTGATTGTTGATTGTTGATGGGTGTTGATTGTTGATGGCTCGGGGAATATATTATTGATTATTCCGGATCCTTGGTGTGGGGTTTTTTATTGACTGGAATTCATATTGATTGCGTTACGAAAGCGTATAAACCATTGATCTTTCTGGCGGAGTTCCTCTCACGGTCCGGGGGTCACCGAGACCAGGTAGTTACCGGGAGGACCACGTAACACCACCCAGACTTGTTTTGTGTGGTTTTAGAGTATGTATTTTATAGATGTACTCTCATTTGAATTGCACCGCACAGCGTACATACAGTGCATTCAGAAAGTATTCAGACCCCTTCACTTTTTTCACATTTTGTTATGTTGCAGCCTTATGCTGAAATCGTTTCAATTCATTTTTTCCCTCATCAATCTACACTCAATACCCCATAATGACAAAGAGAAAACAGGATTTTAGAAAGTTTTGCAAATTTATTAAAAAGAAAAAACGGAAATATCACATTTACATAAGTATTCAGACCCTTTGCTATGACACTTGAAATTTAGCTCAGGTGCCTCCCATTTCTCGTGATCATCTTTGAGATGTTTCTACACCCTGAATGGAGTCCACCTGTGGTAAATTCAATTGATTGGACATGATTTGAAAAGGCACACACCTGTCTATATAAGGTCTCACAGCTGACAATGCATATCCGAACAAAAACCAAGCCATGAGGTCGAAGGAACTGCCTGCATAGCTCAGAGACAGGATTGTGTCGAGGCACAGATCTGGGGAAGCCTACAAAAAAATATCTGCTGCATTGAAGGTTCCCAAGAGCCCATTGGCCTCCATAATTCTTAAATGGAAGAAGTTTGGAACAACCAGGACTCTTCCTAGAGCTGGCCGCCCGGCCAAACTGAACAATCGGGGGAGAAGGGCCTTGGTAATAGAGGTGACCAAGAACCCGATGGTCACTCTGGCTGAGCTCCAGAGATCCTGTGTGGAAATGGGAGAAACTTCCAGAAGGACAACCATACTCTGCAACACTCCACCGATCTGGGCTTTATGGCAGAGTAGCCAGACGGAAGCCTCTCCTCAGTGAAAGACACATTAAAGCCCGCTTGGGGTTTGCAAAAAAGCACCGAAAGGACTCTCAGACTGTGAGAAACAAGATTATGTGGACTTTCATGTGACCTAACTCTCAGACCTCAACCGCGCCAATTATGGAGGCGACTGTGCTCTTGGGAACCTTCAATGCAGCAGAAATTTTTTTGTAGGAAGAAGTTACAGAGGAAGAAGTTGTTTCTTGGGTTTGTTGATCTGGAGAAAGCATTCGATAGGGTTCCACGCAAAGTATTGACATGGGCAATGAGGAAGTTAGGAGTGGAGGAATGGTTGATCAGAGTAGTGATGGCAATGTACAAAAGAGCGCGCACAGCTGTAAGGACGAAGGACGGGAACAGTGGTGAGTTTGAGGTGATGGTGGGAGTGCATCAGGGGTCGGTACTAAGTCCACTACTATTTGTAGCTGTGATGGAGGTGCTGGCTCAGAACGTAAAGGAGGGTTTACCATGGTAGTTGTTGTGTGCAGATGATCTGGTGTTGATTGCGGAAAGTATGGATGGACTGAAGGAAAAGATGAACAAGTGGAAGGAATGTATGGAGACAAAAGGTCTGAAGGTGAATATTGGAAAGACGAAGGTGATGGCAAGTGGTAAAGCATGTGGTGAGGTGGAAAGAACTGGGAAGTGGCCCTGTGCTGTGTGCAGGAAGGGTGTCGGAGTGAACTCCATTCAATGTACAATGTGCGCTGAGTGGGTTCATCAAAAATGTAGTGGTCTGAGAGGGTCATTAACCAGTGTGGCAGCTACATTCAAATGTAAGGTGTGCACAGGAGCTGCAGATGGAGGAAATGTTGAGTTGGATCTTGGAGACGGCGTGAAGCTGGAAGGTGTGAAAACATTTTGCTACCTCGGAGACATGCTGAATGGAGAAGGTGGATCAGACTCGGCAATGGTTGCTCGAGTGAGATGTGCATGGAAGAAGTTTCGGGAACTGAGTGGCGTGCTGACGAGGAGGGGAGTGTCGTTGAAGCTGAAGGGAAGGTGTATGCTGCATGTGTGAGAAGTGTTATGATTTATGGGAGCGAGACATGGGTAATGAACGTAGAGCAGCAACGAAGGTTGGAAAGGGTGGAAATGCGAATGGTTCGATGGATGTGCGGAGTATCGTTGAGAGAGAGGAAGACAAATGATTAATTGCGAAAAATGATGGGAATAGAGCCTGTGATTGATGCTGTGAAGAGGAACAGGTTGAGATGGTTTGGTCATGTGTTGAGGAAGGATGAAAGTGACTGGTTGAGAAGAGTGATGGAAATGAATGTAGAAGGAAGTAGAGGACGGGGAAGACCGAGAAAGACTTGGCTAAAGATGGTGGAAGAAGAAATGCGGGCAAGGGGGTTAACAAGGAGAGTTGCAGAAAATAGGGCAAGATGGAGAAGATTGTCATGGGGACCGCAAGGCTAACCCCCGCTCTAGCAGGGAAAATGGCCTTAAAATGCATGTTGTTGTTGTTGTTGTTGTTGTTGTTGCTGCAACATAACAAAATGTGCAAAAAGTGAAGGGGTCTGAATACTTTCTGAATGCACTGTAAATGGGGGTTAGCATTTTATGTGTGACATAGCTGATCGGTTGGGGTCTTTCGCCTGCACTCGTCGGCCTCGAGCGCACCGTCTGGACTCAGCTCCGTTCTTGGTGGGAACGCACGCAGACTTGCTCCGACCACTCGCCGTGAAGTCCACTCGACAACAGGGGTGCCTTGAAACCCCTCCGACCGCTCGCCGTGAAGTCCACTCGACCACAGGGGCGCCTTGAATCCCCTCCGACCGCTCGCCGTGAAGTCTCGCTGCCTCTCGGTGCGTTCGGCATGGCCTCAGCCGTGCGAAGCTTCCGCCTCTCTCACCGAGTCCACAAACCGCGACCTCTTCCTCAACCGCGCCACTGACGCCTGTTCGCTGGCGTGTGCAGAATCAATACACCAGCCACAGAATCAGAAGAAGTAAGGACGAAGGACAAAAGCCAGAAGACGAAGGAAGGAAGGAAACAGGGGACCAAGGATGGAAAAAGAAGAAGCCGACCCAGAGAATGTCGCCGATCGATATTTTATCATCCCTCCTCTGATGTCATCTCTCTCCCCTGCCCAATTAGTCCGTCACCTCCCGACCTCTAGAATGTTCTTCCCGCGTCAGTCCTTCACCATTGGCCAAGTGCTTCGCGCTCTCCTCCTCAACAATCACTGTCCAATCGTGCTTCCCTGCGCTAACCAATCACTCTCTGCCCATCAAACCCCCCGACCAGTTGTGGCTCTCCGGGGTGTGGCCTAACAGAGTCGCCTGTCCTGTTCGATGTGTGTTCAACCAGGTGGGGTTGTTCACCCTGGTCTTGATGTCTGGCTTCCAGTTAGTTATTATTTCTTAATTGTTCAATTAGAGTACTAATGGGCCTTTCTCACTAGTGTCTATGTGCAGTGCCATAAGGGACAAAGGATAGATCACAGTGGGTAAGACTTACAAGGGATACTTCATCCTTAGGCCCGAAGCTAGTTACCACGCCCCGCCCCTTCATGGCGGGGACGAATATATCACTTAATCCGAAACACACAGTCTAAACATAACTGATTACATCGAGGTTTCTACACGACAATCGGAGCATGATACCGACACAAATCTACCTGACTCTACATATCACTCTACCCCGCCGACATAACAATAACAATTCTGTGAAGATTTATATGTTTGAGGGAATTGTCAATTTCTAGTGTGGGTTTGTGTAATTGTGTATTTTAGTTGTTATGGGATTGAGATGGAAACGTGTGAAGATGTCATGATGGCAATCCGTAAAAGGATTATGGTGGTGTATTGTGGTGTCATTCCTACTTTGTCATTCTTCCCTACCTTGTTTGGTTGTTTTTGGGGAGATTTTTTTCTTTTTTTAAATGTTTCTTGTGACCTGTTTAACTCTTTTTTTAACTTGGCCATCCTGTCATCCCAAATGAAAAAGACAAGACCATTGCCAGACACCAAATTGCTGTAATTGGTCAAATTTAAAATGCCTCCCTCATGATTCGCAAACAAAATGCTGGCTGTAATTACCATTATCAGGATGTCCTGGAATAAAATTTCAAACTTTTTTCCCCCAATTATTGAAATACAAAACAAACAACAGGCATTTTAAAGGCCATTTTCCCTGCAAGAGCGGGGGTTAGCCTTGCGGTCCCCATGACAATCTTCTCCACCAATTATTGAAATAAATAAAATAAATTATAGTGCTTCTCTCACGAAAAAAAAAAACGTGCTGAAATTCTATCAATTAGGTCATTTCCAAAATTATGCCTCAATACGGGATTTTTCAAAATGATGCAATCCACCCCTGAATGCTCGGCATGCATGCGGATAAACCCCTAGCAACAGAGATCATCAGGGAAGCCAAACATATAGTGTGAGTGCGAGACCAGGAATGTTACCTAAAATGGCTCACAAAGCTTCAAAAATAAGCTAAAAATACTTGGAAAATTTCAGACGAGAAATGGGTGTGCCTCTGAATAATGAAAGAGTTGGAGCCTTTCTGACCTTGCCCAAAAAGCTGAGAGTGCAGCTTCCTGTACTGCAAACTCCTTAGGCCACGTGGATCGGTGCAAGGCCCGAAAGTTTGTAGACAGGGGTTATACCCAAGCCTTTGACCATCACTACCAGTGAGTGGACTTTGAACCTTGAGGGATTACGTCAGGTGAACATTGGTCATATCTGGAGCTTGTCAATGTACAGGGTAAGTTTAAAACAATATTTACTCTTGACAATGTTTGGAAGGAGGGTGGGTGTTAGTGGGAGCTGTATGGGCAGTGAGTGCGGTTATAAATATATATTGTTGTGGTTTTGGAATAAAGGTTAAATCCCCCTCGTAGGTAGACGCACCACAACATGAAGCCTCGCGATAGTTCAGTTATTTCTTAGTGAATGTAAGCGTAGTCCTTTCCTGTGTTTAGTTTTGCGTTGAGTAGGCCAGTGAGCTTAGGTGTTCTTTTGGCGCTGAAATGCCACGCGGCAGGCCTGAACAGGTCTAGCGAGGCCGGAGGGAGGCGCTGCAGGAGGAGTGGTCGGTAAGAACGAGCCGCCAATCAGGGCTCGAGGGGAGTGGCTAACCACGACGACCAGAGGCGGGGTTTGGAACATTCGAGTGAGACTCTGGGGCAGGGCCATAAAACCCTGCTCCGAGTCCCCCCACCTCAGAAAGAGTCGAGTTGGCAGAACAGTTAAGGAGAGAGACGGGAGATGAGTCAGAGTTGTGAGACGAGTTACAGTTCCCCGTGAGAGTGAGTTGGGTTGAGCTTGAGAACGCGAGTGGACCTGCAGCACGAGCGAATTGAATTGCCTATTGTACACGAACTTTCCCCGTGCCCTGCGCTGTATTAATCGCGCGCTCGAGAGGACGACCCGCGGCGGGCCACAGATGCGCGATTTCCTCCTGCCTGCCTTCGCCTGCATACGTGCCGTGAACATCGGAGAGCCACGCCAGGCGAGCTGCACGGGAGGGACCGACGGCAAAGCGCGCTTGGCGTGCGAACTTCTTCTCTTCTTTTCCCGTGTGAGTGAGTGGGCCCTTTGTCTGGGTAATAAGTTAACATTGTTAAGCATCTGCTCTGTGTCCCCTTTCCTTTATCCTGATCATTGTACAGTAATAAAAAATTGTGTTCTTCCTCTGATTTGACCGTTCCTGTCCCTTCCATCAATTGGCTTCGCATGATACGAATAGAACCGCACGAATCGGGTTCCATAATAAGTAACAGCACGAGTCACATGATACGCATACCGCTCGGGCGCACTCGATTAAGCGTGGCTTGTGCAAGGTTCGGTCCCCGCTTTCGTGGCAGCGTGGGTTAAAGGTACGTGCGAAGTTGTCCCGATACCCTTTTTCACGCTTGCTCCGGAAGTGGCGATTCAGCCTCGAAGACCCAGGGGGAAAAAATGGGTTTAACCCCCCCTTTGTAACGGGAACGGGCTTCGGGAGATACGCAACAATATTTTTTGTTTGGTGCGGGGTCACAAGAGGAATTACACTAGATTTTTGCATCTATCGGTAAAAGGAGAAACAAAACGTCTGTGTGTGTGTACGTGTAGTATATACACTGCCGCCGCTCACATGCACCAACAGGAAATTATAGGAACTCGACACTTTCATCCATGTATATTTCTCGTATTTCTTATAGTTCCATGAGTCTGATTCAGGACCAGAACAATAATGGTTAATCACGAAATGCTGAAAATTATGTCTAAAAGACTCTTTGGATTACAGAATTCACGCTAGCAATGGCAGGTTAAAAGTGCCCGGTGAGCAGAACCAAGTCACTGGAAACACACACACTGCGCATGCACAAAAGGCCTTATTAGGATTCATACGTCATTTTGAAAGTAGCGTATTAGCAGAGCTCTATTGAATTATCAAAGTGCACTGACTACACCCACCACCAACTTCAAATCAAAGACCCTCATGGGTCTCTTAACTCTAGATAGGTATACCCCTGGGTATACCAATCTGTACAGAATGGGTATACATAGGGGTAATGAAACAAACTTCACAAATGCAATCAAGTTCTACAGTACATATGAACTGTTGTTCACATCCATTTCGTTTTTTCATTTACATGCTTTTTCACCTGTGTAATGCACTTACCTGCTGTAGGAGGTTCAGCATTTGTCGAATCTTCATCATAAGGTTTATAAAGCTCTTGCTTGTCAATGTGGGTGGGAAACGTTTCGAAGGATGTTGAAGGATACTCGCTTTGGAAACTTCCTGTCACCATCAAATCTTCTGCATCAAAGCACATGCAGATAACTTCAAAATATTTTTCATACAAAGAGTTAAAACAAAATGGACATTAAAACATTCAAATACCTGAAATCCCTGCACCATAGGCGAAGAGAATAGTTTCTTGGATTACACTCACAGAAGTACAAGTGTACAAGTACAAGCAAGATGCTCAGAATTGTGATGACATCCAAAAAGCCTAACGAGGTGAATATTATCAATAAAAAAATACATTGATATATTTCTATCTTACCAATTCTATTTGTATTATGAACAAGAAAAAATGTTGGTGTGTCCAGACAATTGCATTTTATTCATATATTTTTTGAATGGCCCATGTATGTGGAATTTTTTTTTCAATATTATGGCAGTTTTGGATTTTTTGTGTACAGTTGAGGCTCGTGGAAGGGCTAGAATAGAACAGAGTGGAACTCTCATAAATGAACCCTCTTAAAGGATTATCCATTGTTCAGAAGAAATAGAGGCACAGCCAACACAAAAATATATATTAGGTACTACTCTACTGATTTGAAACAATCAGGAAAGCATAGATTAGCCTCAGATGATTTTTACGGCGTAGGCCGTAGGGCAATGCCGTCTATAACAGCATTTGTCTGTCCCCACAAAAACGTACATCAAAGAGCTGAGGATCTGGTCACATGACAGGGGGACGCATTTAGTAACCATTATAGTTGCAAATTTTACTAAATGGAAATATAATAACCTTCTGTGGAACGTTTTGGGGTCCCAGCCGGTGTCGTAAGGTAGGTAGGTTTCAGAAATTCCTCAATAAAATTATGATTTTGAAATACACAAAATGCAATTTTTTTTGAAAAATGCAAACACACAAACCTTGCTCCCAAATGCGGAAGTGAACAGATGATGACGGTTCGCTAGTTTCATAATATCTCAATACAATCGTGATTTAGCGTTACATTTTTATATACTATACACCATTGTATCAATTTGTGATTGGAATGATGAATGATGCTGTTTGGAATGAAAATATAGAGAACGGGCTGTCAATGCTTGAACTTTGACTGAAGGTGGCACAGGAATGTGGAATTTATTGGTTCATCATTTGCCGATTTTTATTACCCAAGTCATTCACGAACTGGCTGTCCATGCCTGAAGTCAAAAAAAAATAATACTTACATTATTTGCTAACTGGTATCCCCACCCAGGTCATATTATCCTCTTCAACTAAAGTATCAAACAAGCCCGGCTATGCCGTTGTTAGACTATCGGTCTTGTTCAGTTGTGATGCACAGACTTCCTCAGGCTTATGTTTCAGCTCTAGCATTTTATATACATTTTATAAATTATATACATTTTAGATATAATCCATTTAGAATTTTATAAATTGCTTATGTTTCAGAAATTTTATATCCAGTTCAAAACCCATTTCCAGCCACGTACGCAAGGAGTTTAAGGAGTGTTAGACCTTCAGCACATCATAATCATCGCTGTGTACTCATTCCCAGATCGCATTTGGTGTGATCTGGTATTTTATGGATGAACATTTTCCTGCTCATGTACTTCCAGAAAGGAAGGGGAAGGAAGCAATGCCATGCACCCCAGGGTTCCCTGGACGGTGTAATGGTAATGCATGATAATTTTGGTTGCATCATTTGTGAACTAGCTGGTGTGAGTTGTGAGTGCATGTGCGTGGCATATTTGGACGGTTTAGCAAGCTGGCATGGCATGGTGGTGTTCTGTCTAGATGTGTGAGTGATGCGGCGGAGATGCTTGCTTGCCTTACCCATTGTTTCCATCTTGCATGATCCTGTTCTCATAATCTGAATTGAGTGGTTTCTATTTGGTAAAAGTAGGTTGTAGACCATTTTAGGTCGTAGGTTGTAGACAGCACCCGCTCAGGATAGTACTCCCGTTTGGACTTGGGAACGTTAAAGTGGTGCCCGGAACCATCTTACACAATCCGTATCAGGATTGCTGGTCTTACTTTCTGTCTCACTCAAACTATAGGCTACTGGGCTAGCTTTAATCGCTCTTTCTTGCAAACTAGCATCATACACTTTTCTTACTCATTTTCGCTCCTCACCTTTACATTCTGTCTCTTATTTCTCTTCATGCAGTTCTTTTATTTAAGGTCTGGCCTTGATGAGGACTATTTAGTCCATGACTGGAGGCTTCAACATGTAAAAAAAATATATATATACAGTGAAACCTTGACTTACGAGTGCACCAACTTACGAGTTTTCCGAGATACGAGCCGTCGCTCGGGCGGTTTTTTGCTTTGAGATGCGAGCCGAGATCTGAGTTACGAGCTTACGCCACCCGCCACCAGGTGGGTTCCGGTCACGTGGTTATCTTGCCGTGCAAGCATCTCTGCCGTATATCGCTGCTGCTTTGTTTTCGCATTTTGGTTATTTTGGAAAATTTCTTAGTTTTAACCATGGGTCCTAAGAAATTGAATGCCAAGGGCAGTACTGAGAAGAAGAAGAGGATGATGTGCTTGGATATAAAACACGCAATCGTCGAAAAACATGAGCGAGGTGTGCGTGTTGTCGACTTGGTGAGGCAGTACGATCGTAGTACTTCTACGATATGTACGATTTTGAAGCAGAAGGAGTCGATAAAGGCTATAACGCCAGCCAAGGGCGTTAAGATTATTTCAAAGCTCCGGACCTCTGTCCATGAAGAGATGGAGAAGTTGTTGTTTGTGTGGTTGAGATGGAGAAGCAGCTCGCAGGAGATACCGTGACCGAGAGCATCATGTGTGAGAAGGTCCGAGACATTTACGGGGATTTGGTGCAGCAGACGGCGGGAACATCAACGGACGAGGCATCGGAAGAGTCATTCAAAGCCAGTCGGGGATGGTTTGATAATTTTAAGAAGAGGACCGGCATTCACTCCGTCGTCAGGCATGGTGAGGCAGCAAGCTCGGATGTGAAGGCAGCTGAAGATTTTATTATAACTTTTGCCGAACTGATAGAAGCCGAACGATACATCCCCCAGCAAATCTTCAACTGTGACGAGACAGGGCTCTTCTGGAAAAAGATGCCGAGGAGGACGTATATAACGGCAGAGGAGAAGAGCATGCCAGGCCACAACTTGTTCAGAGTGCCGGCGATAGCTCGCCTTCTCTTTGTGGAAGACACGGTGAGATCCTTAACATCCAACAACTAATGGGACGCAAACGGGGCGCCCAGTTTAGCGGTACACACATTGATGAATCACCCTGCCTGTGAAACACCGACATGACAGGTTATAGCTGGGTCGGGATTCAAACCCAGGCTGGACAGTTTAGAGTCAAGTGTGCGTACCTCCAGTCCAGGCCATCCTGCCAACTTGTATGCTGCATACAGGTGAAATATAAAGCGCGAGATATTTTTATATATACTTTATATTTAAAAAAAAATTGGTGTGGTTTTTGGCGGGCTGGAACGGATTAATAGCATTTCAATGCATTTTAATGGGGAAATTTAATTTGAGAAACGAGCAAATTGAGTTACGAGCTCGGTCACAGAACGAATTAAACTCGTAAGTCAAGGTTTCACTGTATATATATATTTATATATTGTGTAGGTTTGCGAATTGTTTCACCCGTTAGACCACTCTCCCAGAGTCCCAGTGTTTGGGATATCACAACTTGAGGCCCAACTTCTGATGCTTATTGGACATGGTGGCTGGCAGGATGACCGAAAGGTACGCACACCTGTGTAATGCATTTACCTGCTGCAGGAGGTTCAACATTTGTAGAATCTTCATGATAAGGTCTACAAAGCTCTTCCTTGACAATCTCAGTGGGAAAAGTTTTCAAGGTAGTTGAAGGATTTTCACTTTGGAAGCTTCCTGTCACCATCAAATCCTCTGCATAAAAGAACAGGCAGATAACTTCAAAATATTTTTCAATACATAATTAAAACAAAATCAAAACATTCACATACCTGACATCCCTTGCACCAGAGGCCAAGATAAGAGTTATTTGTATAATACACTTAGAGAAGTACAAGTGAGGTGTTTTACAAGCAAAGTGCTCAGAATTGTGAAGACACGCCAAATAAAAGCCAAAACATCACCACCAAGTAAAATTACCTTGCCTCCGAATGGCAAAACCTCCTGCATGAAATCACACAACGTCCGGTCCAGTGCTTCAAGCATATGGCCACCCGACACAATGAGAGCTGCCTGGCGGATAAGTGTGGCAAGCTCAGTTTGGCTAAACCCTTCATTTATTATCCAAATTGCTCATCCCTTTATTTGGGCAGTGTATTGGCAACAGGCTGCTTAGATCACGACCGAAAATATGAAATAACCCGGGTTACGTGCATGAAGCAAAAACATGGCCACTGTGGAGTCCACCCGTCGGTTTGCTGACAGACCAATTACTCGGCCTGTCTGCCAAAATTAATTTACCCGTGCAATGAGTACTTTAACCTCAGCATTGCCCAAGTACAAAAGGAAATTGTAATACCCTCTGCCACCACCATTCGGTGGCGCTACATGGTACACATTTACATAGATAATTTTTGCCCCCCTCCCCCACCCCCACTCCCACTCCCACTCCCACTCCCACTCCCACTCCCACGCGTAAGACCGCGTCCACATCGTCTGTGTTACCCCCAACACAAACTCGTATTTGTACCCCAAGTTTGGGGTTTGTAACTTAAAAGATGTAACCATGCATTCGGAACAAAGAAAGCCAGAGGGAGAAAGAGAGATGAGGGGAGAAAGATCAGAATGGAACTCTCATATATGGGAAGGGGAGAGGGAGGGGGAGAAACGGAAGGGGAGAGGGAGGGGGAGAGGAAGAGAGACAATGGGATATATATTGCTACGGTTTTTAGAACCTTCACTAGTAAATTTTAGTAAATGTTTCCCTTATAAATGTTCCCCTGTAAATATCGCCACCAATTGGCTTGTTAAAGATTGCACCCTAGTTAGTCCATGTACAACACGTAGCGAACCATAGGACCTCTCCGTAGTTATTTCATTATTATGTGTTTCAGTTAAAGATCTGTTCCCAATAGTTGAATCTGCATTGCATTAATCAAATAAGATAGGTCCCTTTCAATTCCCCCAATCGTCTCCGCAAAGTAACAGTCAGGCGGCGTTCGCTGCTCCTTGCCTTGATTCGGTTGTTGGCCCCAAACCGCCATTGCGCACGCGATCAAGCGGGGGCGGAGCCACCAGAACAAGGTGTGGCACGTCGACGCACCATCAGAGGTGGAGCCAGCGAGCCCTTACCGGCCAACCAGGGCTGACGAAAGACCATCACGGGCGTGGCTCTATGAAGCGCGCATCGATTTGAAAGCACGTAATATAAGCGCCAGCGCGAAGCCTTTTTACGGAGATGAACGAGAGTCGACTTGGGTTGGAGACGGCGCTTGGTGAGGTCTGGCTGAGAGAGACGAAGCTGCGCGGAGCTCTTTGACAAGCTGCTTCGAAAAGCCCTACCGCGTGAACGAATACGTGAAGCTGCTGCTGGCTGTTCGCTTCCAGCCCGGAGCGTGGACCTGGAGCGGACCTCCATGCTGTGCGCCTCTGCCCGAACCTTCCAGCCCTGCTGTCCCACCTGGACCTTCTTCTTCCAGTCATTCCTGCCTGCTATTCCCCTTTCGTGTAAGTCTGTTTGTCTGTCCTGGGCGTTGGTAATATAAGACTGTTTAAGGCTGCCCTGTGTATCTTCTTCTTCTTCTTCTTCTGTATATTACTTTTGTTTCCTCTTCTTTGGTTTTGGTTTTGTATATATACACAAAGAATTAAGTTAAGCACCCCTACACAACGAATTAAGGTAAGCACCCCCTAATATATATTCTTTGTGTATATGTATACATTGGCATATATTCTAAGGTATGTGAGATCAAATAATGATTGGTATGACATTAGCAATTATCCATTGATGAAATTGAGTGATCAAAGTGAAAAAAAGTGATTGGTTGAGTCAGTGATCCGATCACGTGGGTCCTACACACGTTATTGACGCAAAGATCGCTAGAGGTCTTCTCAGAACAATGACTGTACGTTAGAAAACATAAACGTCATCCACACTGTCCGTGATGGACCTATAGCTCCATACTTAAATTGAGGTGAAAATATGCCTAAAATTCCCAAAAAATTTCACCTTAAATTATTCAGAATAAAATATTGAAAACGGCATGATTGTTATGTTTTTATGTGACCATAATATCACTTCTCCAGAAAATATAGCAATATCATGGGTATATTACACTGTTTTGACGACAACAAACTTGTAATGTGCGAGGTTGTAAAAAAACGGGGGGGTGCTTAACTTAATTCTTTGTGTATAGTTAATAAAATAAAATAAAATAAAAAAACACCTTTAGAGGCCATTTTTCCCCGCGAAGCGGGGGTTGGCCTTTTTCGGGAACCGTGGTTGTTGTTGTTTTTTTTGGTCCCCTTTTTGAAGCAATGTTTTACGGCCGGATGCCCTTCCTGACGCCAACCCTTTTTGCCGCCTTTAACGACAAACAGGGAATTACCAGTGAACTGGTACTCAATTAGCCGACCTCGGAAGGATGAACAGGCTGAGTCAACCCCCCTGGCGTTAATTCAGCGATCGACCGGGATTTGAACCCAGGATCGTAGGATCCTAAGCCGGCACCCTAGCCGCTAGCCCAACACCAGGTTTGTATATAGTTAATAAATGTCTGTTATTTCTTACCCCTTTTGGTTTCATTCTCCCCCGATCGCTTTAGTCCTTTCTTTCGATTGAGTACCTGTGGCACGATTTGGCCAACGCTCGGAATCGGGTTAGTCAATTGCTAACTGCTCGAATCGCAGATTGCTAAACCGCTCGGCAAATACCATCTTGTCTGTGGTTCGAGCGGTACTTGTCTCCCTGTTTTGCAGAGGGATTGGTAAAGGTATTCGGGAGAACACCTTGACCCATAACCCTGACCAATTCCACCCCGCAAAAGAGCGTTATAAGTACCAGGACTAGAGACGGCCAGCTTAACAGGCCGAGGGGATTAACCCCCCGCCCCCCCCCCCCTTGCTAACGGGAGTGCCGTCTCTGAGATCCGGAACAATTGGTAGTCAGGAGTGAGTTGGGATTTGGAACCTGGGACTAAATTTGTTAGACCAAATTTTGGACACCAATTGTGCTATTGGCCATAACAATTGGTATCGGGGAGTGTGATTTGAAGCCCGAACCAAATTTTAATCCATCGAAAAAAAAATTGGTCAAAATTTTGAGCGGCTGAAATTTTGTTTAATATCCTAAATTAAAGTCGTGCCATGGATGATCAAGGCGATCGGATGCTGGTAGGGGAGGTAGAAGAGGGGTTAGAGGCAATCCAGGACCCCAGGGAGGAGGAGACCAATGAGGGTGCGGTAGCGGGGGTTGCAGGCGCACAAGATGGTGGCGCCTCGCACGTGGTCGCGGCAGCACAAAATGGCGGCGCCGCGGAGGCCGAGCCCGCGGTGGCAGCTGGGGCCGCTGTGCCAATCGGGTTTGACTTCAGATTATTCCTGACCCAAATGGATGCAAAGATGGATAAAATGAGGGACGAAGCAAGGGGTACCAGTGATCAAATTGGGAGGTTAGACAGCAAATTGGAGCAATTAGACCGCAAATTTGACGGGTTAGACAACAAATTTGAGGGGTTAGACAACAAATTTGAGGGGTTAGACAACAAATTTGAGGGGTTAGACAATAAATTTGAGGGGTTAGACAATAAATTTGAGGGGTTAGACAACAAATTTGAAGGGTTAGACAACAGGTTGGAAGGGCTAGAAGGCAAATTAGGAGGCCAATTGGAGGACGTGGGTAGTCAAATGGGGGAACTAAAGGACGGGTTAACGGGGTTGGAAAATAGAATGGCCGCCCAGGAGAACCAGATGGAAGGGGTGAAGAATGGGTTAACGGGGCTAGAAGACAAGATGGGAGGCAAATTGAGGGAGATGGGGGAGCAATCCGCCCGGGAAATCAAGCAAATGGGGGAGCAGATAGAGGAGGTGAAAATCGGGCTAGAAACCAAATTGGACACCCACAAAGGGGAGCTGGAACAGATGAGGGCGGCATCCACCAAGGAAATAGGAGAGATGGGGGAGGATATAAGGCACGGAGTGATCGAAGAGGTCGCGGGGGTGCGCGACGAGGTAAAGCGGGGTGAGGAACGCATGGAGAAAGGTGAGGAACAGCACGGCTAGGTTACAGGGGGGCATAGAAGACCTGACGCGAGGAGTAGAGCAGCTGACAGTGGGACAAAAGGAGTTAGGGGAGCAGGTAAAAAAGAACACGGCGGTAATAGGGGGGTTGAAAGTGACGCAGAAAGAGATAAAGAAGGAGTTAATAGCGACAAAGAAGGAATGTCAGACGGTACATGAGGGACTGACGAAGAGGTTAGAGGAGGTGGTAGAGGCAATGGAGACAAAAGAACGGGAAGTCGGGTTAACGGGGTTGGAATTGGACTAATAGGCATGTTGCTGGCGAGGGTTCGTTTTTTCGCAGCTCCACACGCTCTCCATCGAAATCGAAGTTAAGTAATTGTTCCCATTTGTATTTTCGTTAAAACTGTATTTATTTTATGGTGTATGTACGTATATTGTCCCGACAAAGATTTTCGGTGCAAATCTTTCATACCTGTATTGAAAATCGTGTTAATTCGTGTCGTCTTGAGGCCTTGTGCAGTGTACACTGTACAACCTTGAGGCTTTGTTTTTCTCTCAGTGGTCTGTCGTTTGTGATCCAATAACTTTCGTTCTCTGTTTTCCCAGTCTTTCCACCCCAAAGCCTACTTCCTTATGTAAATCTCAACTCAAAAAAACAAAAAAAAAAAGACATTACCTTCTCTGTGCTCATTCGTTTATTCATTCTTATTCGTTCGTTCGTTCTTCGACCACGTGTTTCTCCCCCATTTCCCCAGATAGATTGTCAAATTTCAACTCGTTATTTTATCGTCCATGCGATATTGTTTGATTATAGTTAGTTTTGGTTTGAATTTCCTGTAACTCGTAATTAATTAATCGTGTTCTGCTCCTCGTGTGTGGCCTTGTAGTTGTACCCCCGTCGGTGTTTTGTTAACTTAAGCGTGTTTTGCTTGGCTCTTGGTTTTTTCCCTTCTACCCCGAACATAATACTCTGTCTAACGTTCTAAATCCCCCCCCCCCCCCCCCAAAAAAAACAAAAAAACAAAAACATTTATTTTATTTTCTCCACGTGTACTGTTGTCTCATCCTGTATTTTCTGTCCAGGTGTGCTGTTCGCCCCGCCCCCATAATCTCCTTGCCATCCACCGTTTGCCCTGTTCACGTGACTCGTGGTGGTCCCTCTCGGCTCTCCCCCCCGTTGGTATTTTTGTGCATATAAGATTGTTCACAGTTCTGTTTAAATATTATTTAAATATGTTTAACCTTTCCCCTTCTGTGTTTTATTCAGTGGTATATTACAACACGCTGTTTTTCTTCCTATTTAAAAGGCTTTTCTCAATTTCCTCTCCAACTCATTCCACTTCAAAAAAAATAAATTCAATCTTATACGTCTCCCTCACTACATGGTCTAAATTCACATTCATTCCATCCCTCCTCCATCGTTCTGAATCGGATTGCTAACTTGAAAATCACAACAAACCCAATTTGTTATCAATGTTAGTCTTTCATTAATCATCCACTTTCTAAACTCCCCTCTTGCCCCTCCCATCCAAATCCCCCCCCTTGCACCTACACTCCTAAACTCCCCCCTTGCCCCTCCACTCTTAAACTCCCCCCTTGCCCCTCCACTCCTGAACTCCCCCCTTGCCCTTCCCCTCCTAAACTCCCCCCTTGCCCCTCCCCTCCTAATCCCCCCCCTTGCCCCTCCACTCCTGATCTCCCCCCTTGCCCCTCCACTCCTGATCTCCCCCCTTGCCCCTCCCCTCCAAATCCCCCCCCTTGCCCCTACACTCCTAAACTCCCCCCTTGCCCCATCACTTCTAAACTTCCCCCTTGCCCCTTCCCTCCAAAACTCCCCCCTTGCCCCTCCCCTCCTAAACTCCCCCCTCACTCCTCCCCTTCAAAACTCCCCCCCAATCCCTCCCATTCAATTCTCCCCCCATACGATTCCTCCCCAATTCTCCCTCCTCCCCCCTCCTCCTCCAAGCTGCCTCCTCCCCACTTCGTCTCCCTTCTATCTCATACCTCCACCCCCCCAAACCTTCTACTTTCCTCTGCCCCCCCCCTCAAACAACCCCTCACTGCGCCTCATCCCTTCACCATCAAACCTTTCATCCTCCTCATCCTTCCCTTTCTTGGAACTCTTCTGCAACATCCGACACACTATCAACTGCTCTCCCTACCTCCCCCTCTCATCCTTCATCTTACCCTACTCCTCCCCTCCCCTGTCCTGTACCCGATGCTCCCCCTCTCTCTTCATTAACGGTATGGACCTCAAACATCCGGGGCCTTCGCTCAAACCTGACTGATCTCTCCATACAGGTTGCTTCTGACAATCCAGACTTGATCTGCTTAACAGAGACTTTCCTCCTTCAAGATGTCTCTGATTCCTTAATATCTCTTCCTGGTTACTCCCTCCTCCGGTATGATAGACCTGAGCCTCGGCCTGGTGGTGGGGTGGCTATCTTTGTCAAAAACTCTCTTCCTCACTCTCCTTGCACTGCCCTCTTTCCTCCTCACCCGCAGGAGTACCTCTGGTTACGGCTTCCTCTCCGCTCCCACCTTTTGTTCAAATGTGTTCTGTACCGTCCCCCAAACAGTGATGACTCCATCTACATTTCACTGTCTGACAACATGGACCAACTTCTATCCACTCTTCCCAACTCTCTCTTCCTCATATGTGGTGACTTCAACTGTCATCATGCCACCTGGTTGGGTGTGGGTTCCTCTCTCACCAGTCATGGCACCTCAGCAAAGGACTTCTGTGACTCACTGGGATTGACACAATCTGTCAATTTCCCGACCCGGATCTCAGCCAATGGAGTATCTTCTCTTCTAGACTTGGTTATGACAAACTTCCCTGCTAATGTCTGCTGCTCTTCTTCTGCTCCAATCGGTTCTTCTGATCATGTGCTTGTCAAAGTGGACATCTCTCTGGCCATTCTCAGAGAGCCTCCTCAGCGTCGACGAGTCTGGCATTTCACTCAGGCCGACTGGGACGGTCTTCAAGCAGCCATCAATCGTCTGGATTGGTCTCCCATCTCCACTGCCTCTGACATCAATTCTTCCTGGGAATTCTTCCAAAGCAAACTGATCTCTCTCATGCACAGATTTATCCCATCTCGCCTTCAGTTGTCTTACCCTTCCTCCCGTCCATGGTACACTGAATCTTGTGGTGAGGCAGTTGCCCTGAAACAACTTGCCTTTGCCTCTTGGAAGGCTAATCCAACTGAAGGCAATCTCAGTTCCTTCCACCAAGCTCGGAACAAGTGTGTGTCTACCCTCAGGAGTGCCAGGAAGCACTATCTCTCCTCACTCAAGAATGAACTCTCAAACCTGTCTCCTTCCTCCAAATCCTGGTGGCGTCTGGTCAAATCCGTTTCTGGTGTTTGTTCCCCCTCCATCCCCTCCCTTACCTCAAATGGCCACACAGTTGACATCGCACGTGACAAAGCCGAATGCCTCAACTCTGTGTTCGCCTCAAAATCCTTAGTCCCAAACCCATCTCTCTCTGTTCCCACCTTTCCCAGTCGAACCCAACTGCTCCTGGACTCTGTGTCCTTCTCTCCTGACAAGGTGGAGGAGTTTTTGTCAAACCTCGACTCTGATTCTGCAACTGGACCAGACGGCATCAGCCCACGGGTCCTAAAATCCTGCTCTGCCGCTCTATCTCACCCTCTCTCTGTTCTTTTCACCCTATCTTTTGCTCAAGGTCATCTGCCAGCATCCTGGAAATCAGCTAACATTACCGCTTTACACAAAAAAGGTGCAAAAACAGATCCTTGCAACTACAGACCAATCAGCCTGCTCCCAATTATCAGCAAAGTCATGGAATCCATCATTGCTTCGGATATGAAATCTTTCCTCTTCTCCAATGGCTTGATCTCTGATCACCAATTTGGTTTCAGACCAGGTCACTCTACTCTGGACATGCTGCTTCTGCTGTCTCAACAATGGATGGAGGTCCTCAATGCCAAACAGGAAATCAGAGCCGTCTCCCTTGACATATCACGGGCCTTTGATACGGTCTGGCACCCAGCTCTGCTCACCAAACTCTCCTCCTATGGTATCCATGGAAATCTCCATGCATGGCTTGCGGACTTCCTCTCTGGTCGTAGTCAACGTGTGGCCCTGAATGGATTTCTCTCATCTCCCCTTCCTGTTCAGGCTGGAGTTCCCCAAGGAAGTGTGCTGGGCCCTGTGCTTTTTCTGGTCTTTATCAATGATCTCTCCGACTCTCTGGAAAATCCTCTCTATCTCTTTGCTGATGACTCCACTCTCTGCCGCTCCATTCCTCTTCCCTCAGATCGGCAGTCTGCAGCCTCCTCACTCTCTGAAGACATGGACAAAATCACAGACTGGTCAAACAAGTGGAACATGTCTTTCAATCCTGACAAATCTCACTCTCTTACTATGTCTCTCCGAAAACATCGACTGGACAACCCTCCCATCTACTTTCTCAACAATCCTCTCCAAGAAGTTCTGTCGCTCAAGCTTTTGGGTCTCACTATCTGCCATGATCTTTCTTGGGAAAACCACATTTCCAAGCTGGCCTCCAAAGCCAGTCGCCGACTGGGCATCCTCCGTCGTGCGAAGTCCTTCCTCGGCACACCTGAGCTCCTCACCACATACAAGGCTTTCATCCGCAGCTCAATGGAATACTGTTCTCCCCTATGGGCTGGTGCTCCTGCCTCACACCTGGCTGGGCTTCACGCTGTTGAATCCAAAGCTTTCAAAATCATTGGAATCTCCCGCGATGAAGCTATCTCTGAGGGCCTTTCACTCACTCACCGCAGGCAGGTAGGTGGTCTTTCTGTCTTCTACTGGCTCCTCTCTGGCCTTGCTCCCCCAGCTCTCTCTGTGCTCTGTCCCCCAAATATTCCTACAGGTCGCACAAGATCTGCCAGCAACCCTCTGATGGTTAAACTGCCGAAATCTCGGCTCTCTGCTCACCTTCACTCTTTCATTCCTCTTTTCTCCCGCCTCTGGAACAAACTCCCACACTCCCTTTAATCCCTCTCCTCCCTCCAGGTCTTTAAAACAGCTGTTCACCACCATCTCTTATCTTCCCCCATCCAAAACCTTGATCTTTTCTACCCCGACTAATTCACCCCAGATCCACCTTGTTTGAAATTCCAACTTCTTTCCTGGAAATCCTGGCAGTGTCCATATGTTTATACCTCTCCCACCCCCCCCCCCCCCCTTCACATGCCTCCCCCCCAAAGCCCTCTCCCTCCCACAGATCTCTCGATGTCTCCATGTCTCTCGGTCCCTGCTCTCAAATGTTGTGTTTGTGTCCTTCCCCCTCTCTCCCCATCTTGTCTACCGCTCCCGATGTTATTTGTTTTATGTGTCTGTTTGTCTTTCTGTGTGATTAATGTTCGCTCTTTCACGAGCCTCGATCTTGTATACAAAAAAAAAAAAAAAAAAAAAAAAAAAAAAGTCAGGACGCACATAGAAACGACCAAGGTGGCCTTAGTGGAAGAAATTGAAGGGACGCACCGGGAAATAAAGGAGGTGAAGCAGAAGCTAGAGGAAGTGGAAGAGGGGGTAAGTGAAATTAAAAAGAGACGGAGGGAGGCCAAGAAAGAGATAAAGGAGGAGGTGATGGAATTGGTGCAAGGTCTGTGCTCACAGCGTGATGATGTGCTTACTGACCAAATAAAGAGTTTGCAGGTGGCGGAGGAGGAGCGAAGGAGAAGAGGCGCCGAGGTGAGTGGCGATATGCTCGGAAATGTATATGGTGTGAGGGGAGATTCAGCGAGCTTGGGTGTTGGTCTAGACCCGGGTGTTCGTGAGAGGCCGCTGGTGAGGTGTGCGGCTGGTGCAGAGTGCGTGGAAAGAGGATGTGTGCAAGGATGTCCAACTATGGGGAGTGCGAAAGGTATTGGTGAGCCAGGGTGTGTGGTGGTGATTGGGTGTGTGCAAAAATGCACCCCCATGAGTGGAACGGAGTATGTACCGGGAGAGGGTGCGCAAGAAGGTGCGCAGAAAGGTGTGTAACAGAGGAGTGCATGATAACAGAGTGTGCTGTCGAGAGCGAGAACGAATGCACGACAGAGTGTGGTGGTGAGAGTGACACGGAGTGCGAGTTGGTTGTGGCAAGTGAGAAAGAATGCACACCTGGAATGGTTGGGCGTGTGCAGGAATGCACACCTGAGTTGGTGGTGAAGCGCGTGATTGGGTGTGCAAAAGAGTGCACACCCATGGTTATCACAGAGGATGTGACTGAGGAGTGGGTGCGAGGAGGTGTGTTGATGGAGTGTGCGAACGACCGGTGTGCGCCAAGGTGTGCGGTGGTCAGGTGTGTAACGAAGTCTGTGAGCAGAATGAGTGTACCTGGGTGGTGTGTAAGAGAAAGTGCAATAACAAAGTGTATGGAGACACCTGGATGTGTGAGTATGGGAAGAGTCGCGTGGTGGTGTGAGCATGTACGGGGAGCATCGACGTTAAACGGGATAGCGGTTAGACCGACGTTTAGCCGACACGAGCTCTCGGTCCGTGCCGGGCTTTGGGTACTACGGGAACCGGCGAGGGTCGTAATCACGGCGGTTTCAAAGGGACCGCCGTGCGCGATCCACGCCGGGCCCCGCCCTGCACGGTCGCGTCCGCGCTTTGCTAAGCAGAGCGGGCGGCCCGGTTCGAGGGAAGGTAGGAAGGGTCGGGACGGCGCCCCTTGTGGTTGCGGCGTTCCGGCCGGGCAAGATTGGGCCATCGGGCGGGAGACCGAAAGGCTCCGCGCCGAGGTGGACCTTGGAATCTCGGCCCGAGTAAACCTCCTCCCCTGAACCGAATGCCGGACGGATCCAACCGCAGTAGACAAACCACCCGCATTCATTGCTCGGCTTTGCGAGGCCGCGCTTTGAGAATGTAATGACGTACCGAGGCTCGAAGCTTAATGGACGAGGGTAGGGATAGTGCATTTGTTTGACAAATTGGATTGGCAAAAATTGGATGGGCAAAATTTATAATGGGAGATGCCCAATGTGGAGGGATAGCAACTCTGCCATCCCTCACATCCATCCGGGCACATGAGCAGTAGTTTATGGGGTTTTGGCTGTGTAACCTAGCCTGGGAGGGTTAGGATAAAATGATAGGAATTTAGAGAAAGATGACAATAGGTAACTTTAGATTTAAGTAGCGACATGATACCTGTAGAGGGGATGTAGAATAGCTTAGTGGGTTATAACGACGTGGGAGCACCTAGTGTAAGGGAAGACCGGGGGGGAGGGGCGAGTTTCAGAAGGAAACCAGTCGGCTTAGATGATGCAGTGTATGATTGAGTAATTGTGATTGTGAATTGCGTTGCATGAATGAGCCTGGGAGGAAAGACGGGTGCAAGAGCCACCAGGTGTGTGTGAGCCCCAGGTGAGTGAGCAAGTGCAGGTGAAGCACGGGTGAATGGAGCATGGAATGAAGGGAGTATGGAATAGATGGAATGGATGGTGTGGAGTGAGTAATGTGGTATATGTGGAGTGGAGTGGTTGGTGTGAAAGGAGTGGATGGGGAAGAGGGACCCCTTTCACGAGTACCCGGGGAGGGTAGTTTAAAAGTAGGTAGAGGGTATAGGTAAATTGTGGTTGGATATTGGCATCTGTGGTGCGTGTGGTAGAATGGTGTTGGGATGGGTGCATTCGTGAAGTGGAAATGGCTGGGCGTGTGGCCTGTTAGTGTGTGTCTGGTTAAATGGGCACTCCGCCGCTGTTAGGATGTCGGCCAGGTGAGGCCGCAGGTGGGCTCTGGGAGCCAGTAGAGTTGTTCAGTGGGGCCCGAGGATCCGGAGGACGGACCCGGGTAGCCCGACGCCAGAGAGGGCGGTAGTGGGGTAAGGGAGCCAGAGGGCCTTCCCCAGGTAGGTTAGGGTAAGGAGCAGGTAAGCTCTGAGGCAACTACAGTGGCGCAGGTGTGCAGGTGAGCGGACCTGCTGGGAGCGCCACACGACCCAGCCCGGAAATTGTGCGAAGGTACAGGGAGTTGAATCGGGGGAGTGAGGCCCCAAATTGATGAGCACCACAGACTGGTCAATGGGAGTTCGGTTCTTAGAACCACATAGTGTAAGATGGCCAATGGTTTGGCAGGGAAAAACCCTGGGTAGAGTAAAAGTGTTGAAGCCATTTAGAGGATAGTTAGGATTGAAATCCCTTCGCACCATCTGCAGCCACTCACCTGGGGTGATATGACTCCACACCATGTTTGATTGTTTTCTGTGCAAATGTTTTGGAATGATGAGACACGTCATGACGTGGGGGTGCCATTGTGCTTGTTGTTCCATCTCTTCCTCCTTTGGAGGAATTGATGAGAAATTGGCTTGATGGAAAATTTGAATTAGAGGGATTGGTAACCAATTTGGTATTAGGGGAGATATGGGGAAGACGAGACAGTAGTGACGAATTTGTAAATGTGTAGAGTTTTGTAAATACAGGGTAAGGGATTGGGGTAGGGTAGGTGACAGGGGGGGTGTCGTACGGTAGGGACGAGCTTTCTCCGCTTGCTCCCATGCGCACCTCACCTCTGCATTACCTTGTTTGGATGTGTACCCTTGTGACCTTGCTCCGATGCTTGCTTTGTCCCTTCCTTCCCCACTCACGGCTTGTTCTTTTGGGTCCGCGGGGGGAGTGCGCAGGTAGCCGCACTTGTGTGCCCGAGCCGCCGCTGCACAGCCTGCCTGGACCGGTACACCACCCTATGGACCGCACGACTTGCGGCCTAGCACCACCATATGGACCACACGCTTCTGTGGCCAAGCACCACACACTGATGGACCCCACGTGTTGGGGCCTGGCCACTCTGCTGGGGCCGGCCATGATGGCCAGAGAGAGTCCTTGTTTGCGGACCATGGTGAGGTAGCCCCTTTTGCCATACAGATGGACCACCCTTAGTTGGCCCCTGTTGGCCCTAAATAAAAATGGACGTGTTGTGTGCCTTTTTATTATTTTCAAATAGGGAGCAAGCCACAAGATCAAGAACAACAAGAAACATCGGACCAGCAGAGCAGAGGAAGCAGGAGCTGACAACCCGGTCAACAGTTTGTTTGCTTTTTATGTGTGAAATGAGCACTGGATGGTGCTTTGTGTGTTTCATGGTGCTTATTGGTGCTGATGGTGCCTTGTGATGCTCTTGTGCTCGGGGGTGCACTGCAATATCAAAAAAAAATTATTTTGTTTTTATTTTTTTGTATACTGAATCGAGGCTCGTGAAAGAGCTAACATTTATTTCACAAACAAATCAACCAGACAAACAAAATATATAAAAAGAGGGAGTGGAAGACAAGATGGGGAGAGAAGGGGAAGCACACAAACACAACGTTTGAGAGCAGGGAGATGTGTGGGAGGGAGAGGGCTTGGGGGGGAGGAGGCATGGAAAGGGGGGGGGGGGAATTGTGCATCCCCGGGCACTTGAGTATGGTGTATCGGTGCAGTGCAGTGCATGCTCTTCCTCTTTTTCAAAAACATCTTTTTGTCTCCCAAAATGACAGGTCCTGGGTTTGCAGTGTAAATACAAATTAGTGTTTTGTAAATAATGCTCCCCACCGTATATGTGTAGTTTACGAATAATTCCGTGATTCGGTTATTCTGTGGGCGTGAGTCTGTTAGGTAGGATGCAACGTAGCAGGCGGGACATACGTAGTTGTTTTAAAACTGTCGCACTCAAGGGTAAGGTTAATAGTAGAGGGCTACTACACCTGAGTGTCACATTAAGTAAAGTTATTTTGGGCCGAGACGTCCCTAGAGGAAAAACGGGTGCTGTGTTATGGTTTTTAGAACCTTCACTAGTAAATTTTAGTAAATGTTTCCCTTATAAATGTTCCCCTGTAAATATCCCCACCAATTGGCTTGTTAAAGATCGCACCCTAGTTAGTCCATGTACAACACGTAGCGAACCATAGGACCTCTCCGTAGTTATTTCATTATTATGTGTTTCAGTTAATGATCTGTTCCCAATAGTTGAATCTGCGTTGCATTAATCAAATAAGATAGGTCCCTTTCAATTCCTCCAATCGTCTCCGCAAAGTAACAGTCAGGCGGCGTTCGCTGCTCCTTGCCTTGATTCGGTTGTTGGCCCCAAACCGCCATTGCGCACGCGGTCAAGCCGAGGAAGAAGGGGGTGGAGCCACCAGAACAAGGTGTGGCACGTCGACGCACCATCAGAGGTGGAGCCAGCGAGCCCTTACCGGCCAACCAGGGCTGACGAAAGACCATCACGGGCGTGGCTCTATGAAGCGCGCATTGATTTGGAAGCACGTAATATAAGCGCCAGCGCGAAGCCTTTTTACGGAGATGAACGAGAGTCGACTTGGGTTGGAGACGGCGCTTGGTGAGGTCTGGCTGAGAGAGACGAAGCTGCGCGGAGCTCTTTGACAAGCTGCTTCGAAAAGCCCTACGAATACGTGAAGCTGCCGCTGGCTGTTCGCTTCCAGCCCGGAGCATGGACCTGGAGCGGACCTCCATGCTGTGCCTCTGCCCGAACCTTCCAGCCCTGCTGTCCCACCTGGACCTTCTCCTTCTTCCAGTCATTCCTGCCCGCTATTCCCCTTTCGTGTAAGTCTGTTTGTCTGTCCTGGGCGTTGGTAATATAAGACTGTTTAAGTCTATCTTCTTCTTCTTCTTCTTCTTCTTCTGTATATTACTTTCGTTTCCTCTTCTTTGGTTTTGGTTTTGTATATAGTTAATAAATGTCTGTTATTTCTTACCCCTTTTGGTTTCATTCTCCCCCGATTGCTTTAGTCCTTTCTTTCGATTGAGTACCTGTGGCACGATTTGGCCAACGCTCGGAATCGGGTTAGTCAATTGCTAACGGCTCGAATCGCGGATTGCTAAACCGCTCGGCAAATACCATCTTGTCCGTGGTTCAAGCGGTACTTGTCTCCCTGTTTTGCGGAGGGATTGGTAAAGGTATTCGGGAGAACACCTTGACCCATAACCCTGACCAATTCCACTCTGCAAAAGAGCGTTATAAGTACCAGGACTAGAGACGGCCAGCTTAACAGGCCAAGGGGATTAACCCCCCCTTGCTAAGGGGAGTGCCGTCTCTGAGATCCGTAACAATATACAGTATAGCCTGGTGTTGGCTTAGCGGTTAGTGTGCCGGCTTGGGATCCTAGGATCCTGGGTTCGAATCCCGGTCGATCGCTGAATTAACGCCAGGGGGGTTGACTCAGCCTGTCATCCTTCCGAGGTCGGCAAATTGAGTACCAGCTTGCTGGGATGAATGATCACGGTGTGTACCCCGGTTTAGAATAGGTACACCGTATCCCTGCGCATCGTAAGAGGCGACCAAGGGTTGGCGTCAGGAAGGGCATCCGGCCATAAAAACATTGCCTCAAAACAGGGAACCATGATTGTCATGGGGCCCACAAGGCTAACCCCCACTCTAGTGGGGAAAATGGCCTTAAAACGATCATTCATTCATCTATCTATAATTCCAGTAATCTCTGTCTGTCTGTCTGTACGTTTGTTTGTCTGTGACCGCTGTTTCTCGACAACCACGGGTCCGATATACTTTTAACTTGCCAGGTATATTGCTGGGGACCCGAGGATGTGCCTTTTCAAGGTTTCATATTAATCGGACAATTACTTACCGAGCTATGTCCAAAAAACGATTCAACCAATCAGAGAGCAGCGAACGATCGCGTGTGCCGAACGTGGCGGGCACACTCTGCCTCGGATGGCACATTTGAGAGCGTATTCATTTATTTCACGTTTGCAAACTATGTTGGCGTTAAACTATGTTTTACAACTAATAAAAACGAATTTGCGATTCATTCGCTTTCCTGCGCGTTTGTGCACGCGATGGCGATTTCTTTACCAAACTCCGGAAGCCGTTCGCTTTGGACCAAACCATTGCATGTAAATAGAGGGGGGGGATTGTCACCACTCGCAAGCCGTTCGCTTTGGACCAAACCATTTCATGTAAATAGAGGGGGGGGATATAATTTTAGATATAGATATAGTACGGGCATGCCCTAGTTCATATAAATATATATATAAATATATATATATATATATATATATATATATATATATATATATATATCATGGTTATATAAATCATGGTTATATAACACGGATAAATTGCAATTGTACTGGCCCATTGGCTGTCACCTGAAGCCTGAGGCCTATATGCCTGAAGGCTTTCACCTTCACAAGGAAAGTGATGCTTATTGGTTCCAATAGTTAGATATTTGATGATCCTTTTAACAATTGTTTTGGTTGTTTTACACTGAACGGAAAAGTTATAGGGCATGGCGATTGTGTATACGAGACTTCCGAAGACGTCTTTTGGCTTAATATAGGGGGAAAAAATGGCAGGCATTAAGCCTGTGACTGTGTACGTGTATTTTACCTGTAAAAATCGTGACCGTGTAAAAATTATAAGCGTTTACAAAAATCTGTAAACATGTGCACGTTCCATTGCTAATCGATATTATAAAAGGACCCGGCCTCAACATCCAGTCTCCATCTGTCCATCCGTTCAGGGTGGGGTTTATGCCACCTTTCTATCAGATCAGTTCCCTCCGTTATTGGGCGGGATGGAGAGGCGGCACCTGCAATTTTTTTTATCACCGCCATGTTGTTTATAAACGTTATTTCAGACACAGATACATATTGGATTTTTGGTGTATGCATTAATTATCCGATATGATTAGGTCACTTTGCTAAGCTGTTAGCTAGTCGAAAATTCATGCCTTTTAAATAGAGACAAAGGAAATATGAAATAAACAGCCGTCCGGCATGCCAATCTAGCAAGATAAACCCTGTATGATAATGCAAGCACACATCTGCTATGCCGCTTTTTTTTTAATCTGGGTTTATTTAATTCTATGTATACATCTTTACTCTATCTCAGTTAGATATTCTTTAATCTTTCTAATAATGGATTAATTTGTCAGTTAAAGCTGCAAAATAAATGGAACATAATTACTACATTTATTTCTGCTGTCAAACTGGTTGTTGTTTAATATTGGGAGTGGGGGAGGCAGACAAATACACATTCTAGTTAAGGCTTATTGACTCGGTAGGTTTAACGTTTACACACGTGTACACGTTCAAAGTGCACATTTCGCAAAATATACAGATATGCACAGGCTGAGCTGACATATGATTTTCCTGCTTACAATTGTGGGTTGTCAGGTCAGCTGTCCAGACAATGGGTTTTGACTGGAAGGCTTCAGATGCAGGCATCCAGCCACACATACCACTTCATTACATTTTAAGTTATCATGATGGTCCCATTAATAATTAGAGAAAGATCGAGGTGAGAGAGTGGAGAGGAGAAGGGGGTGGACAGGACAGTGAGAGGGAGAGGACAGTGAGGGGGAGAGGACAGTGAGGGGTGCAGAGGAGTGGTGAAAATCAGTTGCAAAATTGCCAAAAATCGTAATTTGAGGGTCATTGCATAAAATGGTGCACATACTTGTCAACATACATCAGATAATATTGCAAATGGTATCGAAATATTGTGAAAGGGCTCCTGAGACAAATTATTGATGAATGATGCTATTTGGGTGCATGATGTCTTTAAGTAACTAGAACGGCACTCAGTAGAGAGCATACCTCCGCCAAATGAAAAGTTTACGTTTTGTATCCGAGAGTCGACCTGAAAATCACAATACAGAATCACATTTAATCAAAATCATCCATCCACAACTTTTTGAGATATCCTGCTATCTATCATTTTTTGCCATATCATTCAATGGTGAAGAATCACTTTAAAATTATAGTAGCCAGATCAGAATCCGGATCTTCACCAAAATTGAATCGATTCTTCCTTGTCACACACACAACCTGTCCAACAAGTTTCGTCCAAATCCATCCGTAACTTTTTGAGATATCCTGCTATGTATCGTTTTTGGCCTTATCTCCCAATGGTGAAGAATCACTTAAAAAATAAAATAATTCTCATATCCGAATCCATATTCAGATCTTCACCAAAATCTAATTGAATCATCCTTGTCAAACACCCAACCGGTCGGTCCACCAAGTTTTGGTCGGTCCACCAAGTTTTGTCCAAATCCATCCACAACTTTTTGAGATATCCTGCTATGTATTGTTTTTGGCCCTATCTTCCAATGGTGAAGAATCACTTTTAAAATTCTATCCAGATCCGAATCCGGATCTTCACCAAAATCTAATCATTTCGTCCTTGTCACATACGCTACACATATCTGCCAAATTTCGTCCGAATCCGTCCACAACTTTGAGATATCTAGTTCACAAGCGGACAGACAGACAAACAAAGACAGACAGAGACAGACAGACAGGGATGAAAACATAACCTCCATCCACCTTTGCTGGCAGAGGTAATTAAATGTAAAACTATATGATTGAAAAAACCTCATTTTGAGCGGGTTTGGGTGCTTATTTCTATCACATTTCAAAGTTCATTGTGGCTATTATATTTATCAATGGTTCATAATTTTATACCATTATATGAGGAATTTTATATTCTTGCAAACAAAATACAAAGCTTTGACGAAAATACTTGTATACATTCTTTAGACACGACACCATAAATTGACAATGACCCTATACATTTTGGATGAAATATATGCAACCGGCGACCTTAGGTGAAGGGTTGTATCATCGAGTGATAAAACAGAGAAGGCAAAGAGCTACACACTGCTATCACACATTTTCCATATCTAGGGACCCGAGCCTTGCTAAAAATCAGTTTTCTTTGTTCCCTCTGACTGATGCCGGTGACGAGAATTTTGCTTACAATTGCCGTCCTTACGGTCTGTCTCGAGGGCTATACGGGAAAATTATAATCTTTTCAATTGGACCAAAAGGTGAATGAGTGTGGTGTATAAAGCAACAGACCGCTGTTTTGATCGCTAAGATATTTTTTTTTTTTTGCTGCTTTGCTGTTAAGAAATACGCCACAATATATTTGCTGTTACGAAATACGATTTTGCAATTTCCCAATACTCTATATTTCATCGGCTAATGTTGTCTGTCTGTCTCCCCCACCCCCTCCCCTCCCCTCGAATCAATGAAATGCTCCTCGGAGACAACAAAATTAGGTAAAAAGTTGCTTCTAATTATTCCAAACCTATGGGAAATATATAAATATTAAGTAAAGGTTGCTTCAAATCAATCCAAATATGTGGGAGCATCATACTAATGCCTCAATTTAGCTCTTTCAACCAGCACAATTTTAAAAAGGCTTCCTTTTATTTTTCTGTTGTGGTATTTTTACCACGGGCTTCCAAGCTGGTAGCATTCTAAACGCCCAAAAGCACAAATAATTTTTTTCCTGAAATTAGGCACATTTGTGCAAAGCAAATACCACCCCCGCAGGATAACAAATGTTTTACACTTTCTTAATTTTATTATTTCTTTAGAGCGCTTGGTCTACCCCCAAGCACAGTCAAAACAATTCATTCAAATGAATACAAAATTAAAGAAAAGAAAAAAAGAACCGCCTTTAGAAGCCATTTCTCTCTGCAGAGCGGGGGTTTGGCCTTTTTTGGGCACCGTGGTCCCCTTTTTGAAGCAATGTTTTATGGCCGGATGCCTTTCCTGCCACCAAGTCACCTCTTACGACACACAGGGAATTACCAGTGAAACTGGTACTCAATTTGCCGACCTCGGAAGGATGACAAGCCGAGTCAACCCCCCTGGCGTTAATTCAGCGATCGACCAGGATTCGAACCCAGAATCCTATGATCCCAAGCTGGCATCCGAATCGCTAAGCTAACACCAGGCTTGAATACAAAATTAAAGAATGCATAAAACTGTGATACCATTAATCGTGATGAAAGTAACACTTAGCAGATGTGGAATTATGAGAAATATGGGAAGATTTTTTAAATTTATCTTAATTCTCAAATGCAGTTAATATGAAATCCTTCCATTTCTGCAATGGCCTTATCTCAGATCAAAAATTTTGATTCAGACCAAGTCACTTGGACATGCTGCTTCTACTCACCCAACAATCGATGGAGGCTCTCAATGTCAAACATGAGACCAGCGCTGTCTCTAGACATATATCGAGCTTTCAATAGTCTGGCATCCCACCTTGCTCTCCAAACTCTCTGCCTATAGCATCCAAGGCCAACTCCCCACATGGCTTACTAACGTCTTCTACACTTGTAGCCAGCATACAGTCGTGGCCAAAAATATTGGCACCCTTGCACTTTTTTCAAATAATGCACCATTTCTTCCAGAAAATTGTTGAAATTAAAAAATATTTTCTTATCCATATATGTATTTCTTTGGTTTGCAGTGGAACAAAACAAAAAAAAAGCTGAAAAATTACTAAATCTTCACTTATTCCACACAGAAATCCTAAAATGGCCTGGACAATATTATTGGCACCTTATAGAAGTTGTTAAAAATAATTAGATTTCAAGCAGGTGATTCTCCTTTACTTTGGAAATGATCTCACCTGTAGTGAGTTACAGGTGCCTGCAATTTTTTTTTTTTAAAGCACTCATTCAACCAGTTTGAATGGAGAAAAGGAGGCATTCTGCTGTTTTGTGTCACTGTGTGTACCGCAATGAGCATGGAGAAAAGTAAGAAAACCAGAGAATTGTCTGAGGAGGTCAGACACAAGATTGTAGCCAAGCATGGGTTCTGTGGTGGGAGATGAAATCTCCTGAAATCATGAAATCAGGAGATTAACAAGGCACTGAAAAAAGTGCAAGGGTGCAAATATTTTTTGGCAACGAATGTATGGCACTCAATGGAATTATTTCATTTTCTCTCCCAGTTTAAGCTGGAGTGCGCCAAAGCAGTCTTTGGATCCTATTGTTATTGTTCATGAACAATCTCTCTGATTGGAAAATCCCCTTCATCGATTTGCTGATGACTCCATCAATCCTTCAGATAGGCAGGCAGCAGCCTCTTCTCTCTCTTAGACCTTGACAAAATCAGAAGAGTCAAACACATGGAAATGCGCTTTTCAATCCAGATAAATCCTACTCTTTCTCTTTCTGAAAGGATAATCTGGCAAAACCTCCCATCTTCATTATTAATAATCCTCTTGAATCAGTTCAGTCACTCCAACTCCTGGGTCTCACTCTCAGCCATGATCTTTCTTGGGCAAACCACCTTTCAAAGTTGATCTCCAAACGCTGTGGATGGACTGGGCATCCTCCATCGTACAAAGTCCTTCCTCAGCACACCTGAACTTCTATCCACCTACAAGGCCTTCAGCCACAGATTGATGGATACTGCTCTCCCTTCTGGGCTGGCACCCCTGCCTCGCATCTTGCTCAACTTGACACCGTGTAAACCAGCGCTTTCAAGATCATTGGAATCTCACGATGATCATGTCTATGATCGACGACAGGAACACTAGTCTATGATCCTATCACTTTCCCATCGACGACAGGTCGGTGGTCTCTCTATCTTCTGCTGCCTCCTTTCTGGTCTTGCACACTCTGCTCTTTCCATGCTTTGTCCAACCCCTCTCCCCCTCCCCTCCCCACCCCCGCAGGTTTTGGCAAGGTGCAAGTGGGCCACCATCAACCCCAAACTCACAAAATCCTGAATCACTGCACATTCCACTTATTTATTCCTCTTCTCTTCAATCTCATTCTTCCCTCCAGGTCTTCAAGACAGCTGTTCGCCACCATTTCAGATCATCCATCGAAAACCATGATTTCTTTCGACCCTCATTAACCACCCCTCCCCCCCCCCCACTCCCCCCCCCCACTCCCCCCTTCCCCTCATCCCCAAGCCCACCTCCTTTTAAATTTCCAGCTTTTTCTTTCTGAGAGTTTCCTTCTGTATCCATGTTGTCCATCCCATATGTCCTCCCCTATCCCTCATTCCTCCCCACGCCTATTATTTATCTAAGTCTTCCTCTATTTTGTTCATAAAGTCTGCTTGTTTGTGTTTAACCCTCCCCACACAAGCCCCCTATCTCCCCAACCCCTTTACTGTTCCTTTTGTTCTGTTGCATCCTGATCCCTTCATTGTTCTAGCCATTTCATGAATCTTCACTCTGTATACAAAAAATCCCCTTTTTTTTAATTATCCTTGTTTGTTTTCTTCCTTTCCATCTTCCTCTATCTTTTTAACCCAATTGCCTTTTTATGCCTCTGCCGACGATGTCGCCGGAGGCATTATGTTTTCAGGTTGTCCATCCGTCCGTCCATCCGGCTTCGGCTTTCGTTCCTGCGATAACTTGAGAACGGCTAAAGGGATCTTAAGTCCAACGTGGCACAGGTATGTATAATGAGGTAAAGACTAACTGATTAGATTTTGGGGTCACGAGGTCAAAGAGCAAAGGTCAGAGGTCATGTTAGGTAAAAATACTGTTACCGCAATAACTTGTGAACTAGTGATGGGATTCTGACCAAATTTGGTACAGGTATGTATAATGTTGTAAAGATCAAATGATTCTATTTTGGGGTCATAGGTCTACGGTCAAAGTCTCTAATCGGTCTATAACTTGAGAACGGCTGAAGTGATCCAATTCAAACATAGTATAGGTATGTATAATGATGTAAAGATTAACTGATAAGATTTTGGGGTCAAAGGTCAAATCTGTAATAGGTCTACAACTTGAGAACGGCTAAGGTGATCTTACTCAAACTTGGTACAGGTATGTATAATATTGTAGTTTAAGTGATTAGATTTTGGGGTCAAATGTCACTGTAATAGGTCTATAACTTGAGAACGGCTGAAGTGATCCAATTTAAACTTGGTATGGGTATGTATAATGATGTAAAGATTAACTGATAAGATTTTGGGGGTCCCGAGGTCAAAGGCCAAAGGTCATGTCAGGTAAAAATGTGCTAACTTGGGCACAGCTGAATGGTTTTAAATCAAACTTGATACAAGTATAATAATGATGTAATAATGTGGGCGGAGGCATATCAGTCGACGTTGTGACGTCGAAGAGTGCTGTTCTAGTCTTTCTTGTTATTAATCTCTTGATCAATGGCACAACTTTATTTGGTCTTCAGCCCTTGACCTTTCATACATCCCCTTACATCTACATTTCCTTTTCTCTGACAAAGGACTAACAATCAAAACGTTCGCCGAACCTCATTTTCCATGGCTGCAAAAACCTATCAACTTTCAGTTGATAAAATCCATTATTTATCTTATATGTTGACACAGACTGATGTTAGCCTTCAAAAACGAATATTCTGTCATTTCTTCCAGGAATGATTAATTCAATACCTCAACACCAATGCAGATTCCATATAAATGGATCTACATAACAGCCTTAAATTCAAGATCAAAATTGCTCATCATCAAAGCCTCACTTTTACTCCTTCATTTCACTCGCTGTAGTTGTCCTAGTCACCACCCATTTGCTCAAGGTCTTATCAAATTTTGCTGAAAGTATTGGAAGATTACTTAAATTAAACAAGCATTCTGAGTATTGCACTGCAATACATGTCCCCTACCGGCAGTCTGTCGTCCGGAAAACTGTTGGGGAAATTACCAAGGGTTATTTACCCACAGGTTCTGAATCGTTCCCAATCGCTAATTACCTCAGGACGGGCTCACCTGTGATTCGCACTCGGGACTTCGATTTATACACCTTGCACACAGGTCAGCAGAAGCACGAGAAAATAAGTCGTTGATAAAGAACCTTTCGAGTCGCTAAATATCAGTAATTTATTATATTTTCCGGTTCACGATCAATGATCAATGTGCATATAAATGTTGCTCGGCTTGGCTCCGCCCCTCCCCAAAAGCGCGCACTGTGTCGCGCTTTTGACATTCGCGAGACGAGGCTGAGGGCGCGCGGTGCGGCTTGAGGAGAACTCTAGAATAAACAAGAGATATCCATTTAAAAAAAAAATATTTTCGTTTAATTAACGATATCTGCCAAACCACGTGCCCTATCGCAAATTCCAAAATGGCATTTTAGTAGACTGAGATGCTGAACAGATGTGTGAAGTTGTTCCCTCGATTGGATCAAAAATGAGGGGGGAGCTCAGTTTTAAAGGTTCATGCTTTTAAACGTCATAACTCTGAAACCATGTGACGCATGATGTCATGCTCCCTGACTTTTTTGTTCGTCATGGGTATGCGATTCTGCCTGCAAAGTTTGGCCTCGATCTGTTCAACGGTTGCAGAGAAAAAGTGGTTTTCGTGTTTTCACGAAAAACAATATGGCGGCCGAACCACGTGACCTGTAACGTCATAATTACCATTAAAATATTCTACAGACCGAGTCCCTCCTATGGTGAAAATTTTATCTCAATCGGTCCTATTATTGCAGAGAAATTGGTTTTTAAAGGAAATTAAAACTTAAAATGGCACTGAGTTAAGGATCATCAGAATTATCAGAATTCCAAAAGTTCAAAGTGCCATAACTTTGTCAAAAATGATTGAAACGTCGTGAAGTTCGAACTTGACCTGTAACTTATCATGAGGAAACCATGTGTTAAGTTTGAAATCATTAGCATTAAGCGTTTAGAAAAAAAGTCCGGAAAACTGTTCTTTGCGTGACGGACTGACGGACGGCGTGCAAACCTATAGTCCCCTCCGGTGTACACCGGTAGGGGACTAATAACAAACACAATAACCCCACAGAAATTAAAATCCATTACATCTCATACCAAGTTGTGTGGATTTGGCCTCTTCTTTAATATGGAAGCTGCAGAAGTCGCTGATCTCAATTCCAATTCCTCCATTCCCATTGGATGTTTCCAGCTCCCCATTGTCATTTACATGAGGCATGTATGGAGGCTGCAGGAAGTTCAACTTCTGGGCACAGCTGGAGAATTCCTGGCTCACATTGTTGAGCATCGAGGACAAAATGTTCAGTAGAGCAGAGTCTGCAGGTTTAACAACTCGCAGTTCCCTACATGATCTCACAAAGCTGAGGAGTTCAGCATACATTGCGAAAGGAAACTTTTGTTTAGCAAGAGAGAAGAGCTCCGCTGTCACAGAATCAGACTCGGTACATGCTTTGAGTAACTCTTGGCTCTCGATGCCCAGCTCCGTGACCATGACTTGGACCGTTTCTCTTCTCAGGCCCTGGGACTGTAGCCATGTTGCGAAGTCTTCTGTTTCAGCCATAGCCTGCAGAAGACAACAACTTTCAAACACTGACTTAATTAACAAAAACACCTTTTGTTTTATCAGCATTTTGTCAAGTTTACTTTGTTTACATCCAAGCTGTGTCAAGAAGGTCCACATGTATAATTTTAAGCAAAACCATGGTTTGGATGGAATTGCAAGTTTTTTACCCCGAAGGACATCTCCATATGTACCTGCTGCATCACATTCACTCCCTTGTTTGATGCCAGCAAATTAATGAGGAAGATGAGTTCTAAAAAAACAATGTACACTGTACAGTAATACCAAATTTAAATTTTTCAATGTCAACCACCCACCATATGCCATGTGGTCCAGGATAAAAGGTCCATATGACCAGCATTGAAGGGTGTAACAATAATTTGACGTCTCAATTCATATTATCAGTAGAGAAAAACAAACAAATTAATATGGTAATAACTAATATTGCTGATATCGCATGGTGATGGTGGGCCAAATGGCAAATGGTCTTGTCCTGTATACAGTGAGCGACTAGAAATAGAAGTAGAAGTAGAACTGTACACAGTATTAACAACTTTTACTTCATAGAATTATCAACCAATGAACAAGGCATTGTGTTTGTAATACGATGTCATTGGATTTGCATTGCAATCTGACGCTTCACAGTTAAAACGTACCAGGAGAGAGTAGATCGACTCCTGACGAACTCTTCCTATATAACCGTGCGGCTCCGAAGAAACCCGGCAGCGTGTGCAAAGCGCCCGACCGACTCCCGAGAAACACGTGTAGGGGCTGCTTCCGTGTTACAGATTCGTCGCGCACTCTTCACACACACGTGTGACTGCTGAGAATGACGTGTAGCGGCCGCATCCGTGTTGCAGATTCGCCGCGCGCTCTTCCGCATCTCAACGGTTCTGTTGTCATTGTCGTCGTTCATCGCAAAATACAACTGAATGCAAGTTTAGAATGCAAGTACACACAAAAAAAACCAAATACAGTTTACCTGAAGAGATATGTTTTTAACACGCACGAAAGCAATATGACGTCATTGACCGCCATGAAAATATACCTCCGTGAGTATTTTACGGTATCGGCGCCCGAGGAACTACGTAACTTCCGGTTAGTGCACCCTTCGCGACAACAGTCACCGTGACCGTGGGACTCGTGCAACTCGTGCTCGTGCAAGTCAACTCGTGCAAGTCACCGTGGGACTCGTGCAACAGTCCCGTGTTTACGTGACTCGGAGTCACGTGATTGGATACGTTGAAAACAAACCACAAAAGGGCACGTGTTACAGTTTACTTCCGGTAGTCTCGCCCTCACCTATTAAAACTGAGCCGCTCTTTACATACTTTAGGCCAAATAAAAAAACACTAGTTGATCGTCCGGATAAATAAAAAAAGAAGGAGGATGAGGCTCTTTCAATTCAATCTTTCTTCAAAATAGGCGCCATGTACATGGTATGGCATTTTTTTTAAACCCAATTTTTTTTTGGCGCGCAAAAGTTCACCTTTCTACCACACCTGGAAGGTACCGAACATTAAATGATTAATATCAGTCATTCCGTGATTCAGTTCGTTAGTCAGTCAGTCGTTGGAATGGGCTTTATACTAAAGCGCGGTGCTACGCGCGCTTACTTGCTACCAAGGAGGAAGCGGACAACGCGGTTAAACAAAAGAGTCTTTATTCACAAGAGGTCACTGGACACTGTAGCACTGCACTGGCCTGGCCTGCTCCGGGCTGCGCGCCCGGTGTATATCCTGAGGCCACGCCTACCCCTCGGACGTGGCCGCCGCCCACTTGGTGCGCGGAATGATGTCACCACGCCAGTGGGCTTTCGTGTCCGCAACAATACATTACATTAGAAAGGAGGTGATTACGATGGGATCGGCTAGATGATGATGTTCAGGATAATGAAGGATATCGGCAAAATAAATGGAGAAGAGTTTTTGCCGCCATTAACTGACAGAAAACAAAGAACCTGTACCTGCGCTCACGCCGCTCTGGTGACCCCTCGCACTTGTCTTATGCCGATGTCTCCCCCGGCCCCGAACACACCTATCTCTCTCTCTCTCTCTCTCTCTTGATTGGCTGCCTCGTACCTGTATTATCCTGTCCCAGCTGATCACACAAGGCTACGCATGGAACGTTTGACGCAGAAGGCCATTTGGCCCATCGAGCCTGTGCTACATCAACACCACATTAATTAAATGGCCTGGGTGGGTTGTGGGGAATGGAAGTGGTGGAGTGAGGGAGGATGAGAACTGTAACGCAAGCATAGACCTACGCAGCGATGTGTTCAGTTAGCAAGCAACTAGCTAGCGCTTGCCAAGCCAGCCGTTCCTTATCAACGGTTTCGAATAGAGTGCTTGCTCGAGTGCTTAAGCAGCTTGGCGAGAACTCCACAATGAACTTGGTAAATAAACACATCCCTGGGTGGTATACATACTACATACTACATACTACATACTACATATATATATATACAGTATATATATATATATATATATATATATATATATATATATATATATATATATATATATATATATATACGTATATATATATATATATATATATATATATATATATATATATATATATATATATACAGTATATATATATATATATATATATATATATATATATATATATATATATATATATATATATATATATATATATATACAGTATATATATGTATATATATATATACTGTATATATATATATATATATATATATATATATACCGTATATGTATATATATATATATATATATATATATATATATATATATATATATATATATATATATATATATATATATATATATATGTATATATATACACCAAAAAATTTAGATTTTGAAAATATTTTATTATTTTCCCCTCCGACACCAAAGGTTGTGTTTTCATCCCTGTTTGTCTGTCTTGTGAGCACGATATCTCAAAAAGTTATGGGCGCATTCGGACAAAACTTGGTCGATGAGTTGGTTAAGTCACAAGAACAAGGTGATGAGATTTGTTTCAGGTCCGAATCCAAATCTGGCTTATCAGTGGGATACAAAACGTAAACTGTTCAACCTGGCTGGCGGAGGTACGCGCTCCACCGAGTGTTGTTGTAATTATTGTTATTGGGGGATATGTTTGAAAGGTGAGGAATGAACAAACAACGCAGACACCTCGTTTACCTGTACATTCATATGACACAAGTATCCAATCACCGATCTATAACTCAGCTGCTATACTTACCAATGTACATGTATGATGTACCCCTCTATCCCCAACGCATCCAGTTAATTATTTAATTCCAGTTCAAACACATTTACCGGTCTGCTGCAACTACCTTGTCTTGCCCAGTGTCACCACCAAGTGAAAGACCCCGATACCTAATATCACCACCCAAACTCTCCTCCTCTTTCATAATTCAAATACCATTATATTTGTTTACGTATATTAAAGTATGGTTAATGAGTTTTGTCGACCTTTCAGGCCCTGTGCGTTTTCCCGACGAGCAAAACGCGCGAAATCGATTCTGATCTCTCCTGCTCCAGGGCATGTCACGTGGGACTCGTGCACGGATTGCTGGCAATGCACGTGGACTTTACGTGGGACTCGTGTACGGATTTCTGGCCATGCACGTGAACTTCACGTGGGACTCGTGCACGGATTGCTGGCCATGCACGTGGACTTCACGTGGGACTCGTGCACGGATTGCTGGCAATGCACGTGGACTTTACGTGGGACTCGTGCACGGATTTCTGGCCATGCACGTGGGTTTCGCGTGTGACTCGTGCACGGATTGCTGGCCATGCACGTGGACTTTACGTGGGACTCGTGCACGGATTTCTGGCCATGCACGTGGACTTCACGTGTGACTCGTGCACGGATTGCACGCCATGCACGTGGACTTCACGTGGGACTCGTGCACGGATTGCTGGCCATGCACGTGGACTTCACGTGGGACTCGTGCACAGATTGCTGGCAATGCACGTGGACTTTACGTGGGACTCGTGCACGGATTTCTGGCCATGCACGTGAACTTCACGTGGCACTCGTGCACGGATTGCTGGTCATGCACGTGGACTTCACGTGGGACTCGTGCACGGATTGCTGGCAATGCACGTGGACTTTACGTGGGACTCGTGCACGGATTTCTGGCCATGCACGTGGGTTTCGCGTGTGACCCGTGCACGGATTGCTGGCCTTTCACGTGGGACTCATGCACGGATTGCTTGCCATGCACGTGGACTTCACGTGTGACTCGTGCACGGATTGCTGGCAATGCACGTGGACTTTACGTGGGACTCGTGCACGGATTTCTGGCCATGCACGTGGGTTTCGCGTGTGACTCGTGCACGGATTGCTGGCCATGCACGTGGGTTTCACGTATGCCTCGTGCACGGATTACTGGCCATGCACGTGGACTTCACGTGTGACTCGTGCACGGATTGCTGGCCATGCACGTGTACTTCACGTGGGACTCGTGCACGGATTGCTGGCCATGCACGTGGACTTCAGGTGGGACTCGTGCACGGATTGCTGGCCATGCACGTGGGTTTCACGTGTGCCTCGTGCACGGATTGCTGGCCATGCAGGTGGACTTCACGTGTGACTCGTGCACGGATTGCTGGCCATGCACGTGTACTTCACGTGGGACTCGTGCACGGATTGCTGGCCATGCACGTGGACTTCAGGTGGGACTCGTGCACGGATTGCTGGCCATGCACGTGGACTTCAGGTGGGACTCGTGCACGGATTGCTGGCCATGCACGTGGGTTTCACGTGTGACTCGTGCACGGATTGCTGCCCATGCACGTGGACTTCACGTGGGACTCGTGCACGGATTGCTGGCCATGCACGTGGACTTCACGTGGGACTCGTGCACGGATTGCTGGCCATGCACGTGGACTTTACTTGGGACTTGTGCACGGATTGCTGGTCATGCACGTGGAGTCCACATGGGACTCGTGCACGGATTGTTGCCCATGCACGTGGACTTCACGTGTGACTCGTGCACGGATTGCTGACCATGCACGTGGACTTCACGTGTGACTCGTGCACGGATTGCTGGCCATGCACGTGTACTTCACGTGGGACTCATGCACGGATTGCTGACCATGCACGTGGACTTCACGTGACTCGTGCACGGATTTCTGGCCATGCACGTGTACTTCACGTGGGACTCATGCACGGATTGCTGCCCATGCACGTGGACTTCACGTGGGACTCGTGCACCAATTGACGGCCATGCACCTGGACTTCACGTGTGACTCCTGCACGGATTTCTGGCCATGCACGTGGACTTCATGTGGGACTCGTGCACGGATTGCTGCCCATGCACGTGGACTTCACGTGGGACTCGTGCACGGATTGCTGCCCATGCACGTGGACTTCACGTGGGACTCATGCACGGATTGCTGGCCATGCACGTGGACTTCACGTGGGACTCGTGCACGGATTGCTGGCCATGCACGTGGACTTTACTTGGGACTTGTGCACGGATTGCTGGTCATGCACGTGGAGTCCACATGGGACTAGTGCACGGATTGCTGGCCATGCACGTGGGTTTCACGTGTGACTCGTGCAAGGATTGCTGCCCATGCACGTGGACTTCACGTGGGACTCGTGCACGGATTGCTGCCCATGCACGTGGACTTCACGTGGGACTCGTGCACAGATTGCTGGCCATGCACGTGGACCTCACGTTTGACTCATGCACGGATTGCTGTCCATGCACGTGGACTTCACGTGGGACTCGTGCACGGATTTCTGGCCATGCACGTTGGTTTCACGTGTGACTCGTGAACGGATTGCTGGCCATGCACGTGAGTTTCACGTGGGACTCCTGCACGGATTTCTGGCCATGCACGTGGGTTTCGCATGTGACTCGTGCACGGATTGCTGGCCATGCACGTGGACTTCACGTGGGAGTCGTGCACGGATTTCTGGCCATGCACGTGGACTTTACGTGGGACGCGTGCACGGATTTCTGGCCATGCACGTGGACTTCACGTGGGACTCGTGCACGGATTGCTGGCCATGCACGTGGACTTCACGTGAGACTCGTGCATGGATTGCTGGCCATGCACGTGGACTTCACTTGGGACTTGTGCACGGATTGCTGGCCATGCACGTGGACTTTACGTGGGACACGTGCACGGATTTCTGGCCATGCACGTGGACTTCACGTGGGATGCGTACATGGATTGCTGGCCATGCACGTGGACTTCACGTGGGACTCGTGCACGGATTGCTGGCCATGCACGTGGACTTCACGTGAGACTCGTGCATGGATTGACGGCCATGCACCTGGACTTCACGTGTGACTCCTGCACGGATTGACGGCCATGCACCTGGACTTCACGTGTGACTCCTGCACGGATTTCTGGCCATGCACGTGTACTTCACGTGGGACTCGTGCACGGATTGCTGGCCATGCACGTGGACTTCACGTGGGACTCGTGCACGGATTTCTGGCCATGCACGTGCACTTCACGTGGGACTCGTGCACGGATTGCTGACCATGCACGTGGACTTCACGTGGGACTCGTGCACGGATTGACGGCCATGCACCTGGACTTCACGTGGGACTCCTGCACGGATTTCTGGCCATGCATGTGGACTTCATGTGGGACTCGTGCACGGATTGCTGCCCATGCACGTGGACTTCACGTGGGACTCGTGCACGGATTGCTGCCCATGCACGTGGACTTCACGTGGGACTCGTGCACGGATTGCTGGCCATGCACGTGGACTTCACGTGGGACTCGTGCACGGATTGCTGGTCATGCACGTGGACTTCATGTGGGACTCGTGCACGGATTGCTGGCCATGCACGTGGACTTCACGTGGGACTCATGCACGGATTTCTGGCCATGCACGTGGACTTCACGTGGGACTCATGCACGGATTGCTGGCCATGCACGTGGACTTCACGTGTGACTCCTGCACGGATTTCTGGCCATGCATGTGGACTTCATGTGGGACTCGTGCACGGATTGCTGCCCATGCACGTGGACTTCACGTGGGACTCGTGCACGGATTGGTGCCCATGCACGTGGACTTCACGTGGGACTCGTGTACGGATTGCTCCCCATGCACGTGGACTTCACGTGGGACTCGTGCACGGATTGCTGGCCATGCACGTGGACTTCACGTGGGACTCGTGCACGGATTGCTGGTCATGCACGTGGACTTCATGTGGGACTCGTGCACGGATTGCTGGCCATGCACGTGGACTTCACGTGGGACTCATGCACGGATTTCTGGCCATGCACGTGGACTTCACGTGGGACTCGTGCACGGATTGTTGCCCATGCACGTGGACTACCTAATGGGTTCAGGTTGTCAGTGCTGTTGTTCGCTCATCTCTGCGTGACCTTTTTGGGATTGAATTTTTTTTTAGTGGTTTTCAAAAAAGTTTGAAAAGACGTTGCAACCCCCACTCCCCACCCCCGTCACTCGATCCTCACATCGTTGTGCATTTGTCTGTGGAGAGATTCTATTGGCGAATCGTCAAATGCATTGAAGGACATTTAATTTTCGGCGATTGTGATTGGTTGGTTCGGTCGTGTGAAGGACTATTTTATTTCCCCCTCCTCCATTTTTACCTCCACATGGTACACAGGAAGGGTACCTCGCCGTTCATCGATTTGAGGGTGACGGTATCTGCAGTAGTTTGGGGTGGGTGGGTGGTGTGCGCTGCAGACTTCGGGGTTACGAGGTACCCGGGCCTCTCTTGGTTGCCGTTGCTTATGACGAATTGGATACCTCAGCACGAGAGAGAGGTCTTCACAAGGACGAGTCACCGAGCCTGGGAGACTGCAACCTCAAGTGAGTCTGACGGTTCCTCACGGTTTACATTCCTGCGCGCCTTTTTGTCGTTTGAACGGAGAAGCGAACGAGAAAACAGTTTATTTTCATGTTCGTTCCGTTTGAATTATAAATGTACGAATGACTGACGGACCGGGCGGGACCTTCGCCTTGAACTTGGCGCCGTAGCTCCGTAATTGGGTCGTCCATGGCGCCAACTTGACGCCTCAATGTGCAACATGACGAGGCCCATTCGAGTGCACATTTCATCTGAGGCTCGTCGTGAATTGATTTATTTATTTTCATTAATCGTGTCCTTATTAAAATTCCCCGTAGGTCTATAGGGCCTAGCTAATGTGAGCCGAACTTGAAATCAAAATGGCTGCCAATTGTATGACGTCTTTGGACCATCTTCATTACGTACGTCCCGAACCGTGAGGGGGAGGTATGAGGAGGTGGTGAAATGGAGGATGAGAAGAGAAAAAGACGGCGTTACGTTATTTGTGGACAATAGAAAGGGGGAAAAGCTTGGGAAGAGAAGACGACAGGCTTTTGAAACGCTTCAGTCGAGGATTTATTCATCTATTGTATTTATTATGTACGCGAGGGAGGTGGGGTAAATGAACAAAGATGAGGGGGGGGGGGGGGTGTGAGGGGTCCAAAACTATTTCATAAATGATAAATATATATTGCCTCATTGGCAACCTCCTCCCTCATCCTCCTCGATTTTAATCTTCAAATGTGCTCTCGTCTCGGCCTCGAATTTAACACTAACAGTTTCGTGCATACCGTAATTACGTCATTACGCAATTTTCTCTCAGACGATTACATATTGTTCCAAACGGAATTATATTTATTAAATATCATTTATTTATATCATCATTAAATATCATGAACATGTCATTTATTTAATTTTATAATTTCCCTCCAATAATGACTTCTTGCTGCCAATTGTGGTTTTTTGGCCTCTTGATTGAATTGAATGGCCTCTAAAGGTGTTTTTTTTTTTTTTTTTAAATGACTTCTTGCGTCTCCCATCCTGGTATTTGATTTGCCTCTGTATTTCAACTGATCCAACTTGTTAAAAAAAAAAAAAAAAAAATCCTGACTCCGTCTTTAATAATTAATTCACAGCCCCTAAATAATGTCTTTCCTTCAATTCCACAGGGAGCCTGGTGTTGGCTTAGCGGTTCGGGTGCCGGCTTGGGATCCTAGGATCCTGGGTTCGAATCCCGGTCGATCGCTGAATTAACGATGTCATCCTTCCGAGGCCGGCAAATTGAGTACCAGCTTGCTGGGATGAATGATTGTACCCTGGCCTAGAATAGGTACACCGTATCCCTGCGCATCGTAAGAGGCAACCAAGGGCTGGCGTCAGGAAGGGCATCCGGCCATAAAAACATTGCCTCAAACAGGGAACCATGATTGTCATGGGGCCCGCAAGGCTAACCCCCGCTCTAGCGGGGAAAATGGCCTTAAACCGATCATTCATTCATTCATTCTTCAATTCCACAGGGGTTAAAGGTCCAAATGAATAGGCTTCCTTTGCCGAATCTTTTATATTTAAACCAATCACGACAAGACTTGCCACAGAATTACGTTTCCTCAGCCCCATTCAGCCTGAACCTGGTAAAATACTGCTTAGTATCTTCCTTTTGAAATAAAAGGGTCAAAGTGGATGGAATAGCATGGTTCCCACACATCATTAAAAGTCATTATATTTACTCTCATGTCATTAAAAGTCATTAGATTTGGGAATTTGGGAAAAAGTGCATACGGACATATATGTGTGCAAAGCCGCTAGTCTTTGGCCCCGTAGCACAATGTGAGTCCTCGATACGAGATCGAAACTGCTCCGTAGCACTGTACATGTCATAGGGTCCACTGAGCTGTATGTAGCACTACCGAGATATGCATGCTACACATGGGAGGGATTCCAAACGGTGAATGCCAAACCAATAAATTCCACATTCCTGTGCCACCTTCAGTTGAAGACCCATAAGACAAACAGTAAGACCCATAAACTTGCAAAAGCTCATGAAACTTGTAAAATCATTACAATAAAAAGAATACGCGTACCTTTCCTAAAGGTATCGAAGCAGTAATCCAATGTCAAACAAAGATGCTGAAACTACATACCAATGGTAAGTCAATACGAGAAGTCGATGCGAACAGGGAAAGCACATATTTAATTTAAATTTTCTTTTTGTTAATGAATTATTGTACACCTCTCCCTCGCAATGCAATTGTACATCTCTTTTTTTTTTTCTTTTTTTTTTTTCTCCCTCCCAATGCAGCCTCTACGAGCTGCACTGCGGTATTGCCGGGCGCCAGCCCCGGCAATGCCGCGCTGTAGGATATTTAATTATTTGGCATGGGGGCGGTGTACTTTGAATGTATCTGTACTTGTTTATTACTTAGTTAAGAGTTTAAAAAAAAAATTTTTTTAAAGTTAATTTCTTCATTTTTAATTAGTTTTTAATTTTTCATCATAAAAAATAGCTGAGTATTTGATATAATGTATATTATGATGCCCAAAATGACTGTTACATTGGTTCTGTTGTAAAGTTTGACGTTAAGGTTTTATGTACAAGCCGGGTCATTAAAAAGTCAGTATCTTAGACTCTGAAAAGTCATTAAAAGTCATTATTTTTCAACTCTCTTAACCTGCAGGAACCTTGAATAGGTTGGTAGGGGGATATGTATGAATGAATATCTATCTGTGAGGCTTAATAAGGATGTAAAATGAAGTGAAATATGTGAAAATGCAACTTTTATAACGGGTATTTGCTGCTACTGTCATGGTGGCTGCAGTTGTTGCTTCTGTTGTTGTTTGTGTGCTCCTGTGTGCCTTTATATTTTTTCGTATTGCTTCATCAAGGTAAAAAAAAAAAATGTGGAGTGAAGTCGATGGAACGCTCTTGCAAAGTCCCATGCCTCCCACATAAAGCAAAGTTAAAAGATGGCATAAAGCTCCACCAGGAATGACCCAATATCAAATTTTGAGGTTTTCTTTTCATTTTGACCCCTGTGGAAGTCCCCACCCCTTGAGACATGAACCCGGGGTCAAATCCGAAAACATTGTTACATATTTAATGCGTCCCCCAATGTTAATTGCATACACAAAGTTTAATTGAAAAACATTTAATAATATGCCCATAATTGCAGTTTTACCTCTGCCACCTAAGGTTGTGGTTATGTTTTCACTCCTGTCTGAACATAATATTTCAAAAAGTTGTGGACGGATTCAGACAATTTGGTGGAGAGGTTGGGTGTGTGACAAGGAAGAATTGATTCAATTTTAATCTTTAAAAAATCAATCAAAATGGTTTATTAAAAGCATGTCTGGCAGCCAATGGCTAAATTAGATATGTATACATATTCATCATTTACAATCAATGATTGCTTCCAAGATAAAAAAAAAATCTAAATCCAGAAAAACGTTCAGAGTGAAATAACAAAAAAAAATGCAGACTCGCATTTTACTCATGTTATTTTAATAACATTTTCATGAAGATCTAAATCCGGAGCCAGCTAATATAATTTTTTTACCGATTCTTTACCATTGAGAGATCGGGCTAAAGCCAATATATAGATAGCATGATGTCTCAAAAAGTTCTGGGTGGATTCAGATGAAATGTGGTGGACAGGTTTGGGGTGCGACAAGGGCAAATTGATTCAATTTTGGTGAAGATTCAAATTCAGATCTGTATTTGAGGGTAAAAATGTTTCGTTTTTTAAAGTGATCATTCACCATTGAGAGATGGGGCAGAAGACCTTTGGCAGAAGGCCAAAAATAATATATGGTATGATATTTCAAAAAGTTGTGGACGACATGACAAAAGTAGGTGGATGAGTTGGTTGGTGACGAGTACGAGCTAATTTGATTTTGGTTCAGGTCCGGATCCAGCCTATCAGTGGGATACAAAACATAAACCGTTCAGTAAACTGTACAAAACTTAAACTGGTACAGGCATGCACTCTACCGAGTTCCATTCTAGTTTGTTATTTGACCCTTTGACCCCACCCCAGTGTCTGGGGCCAAAAATATACTGCTCTTGCACCTCCTTGCCTAATAACTACCAAGTTTGGTGAATTTCTGGCCAACCATTTAGGAGGAGATAGCGTGATGGATAAACTGACAGACTGTCCTCATGTCAAATGAGAAAATTGAAAATGTGACTTCAAGTCCTAATGTCAAGCCTCCCCTCCTCTCGCTCATAAAAGTGAAATGGCATTTTACATGTATCATTACATATTTAAATCGTATCACCAAGTTTGATTTCACATTACTTGGAACCTCCTTACCTTCTCATTACTGGTCAATAAATGACTATCCCAGTGTTCTGCTGAATTTTGTCACTGACAGTGTTGTTAACGACTTTTGTGAAAAATAAATAATTAAAAGAAAACCCACTTTCGATTCCTAGAAACCCGCTTTTCCTGCACCTCTAACCTCGTGTCGTGTTGAAATCTCCCCCCCCCCCCCCCCCCCAGGGTCAAATTAATTGGTATGGCTGAAATAAGTCATGGTCTAGAATCTAGATGTTTAACCTCATCGCCATGTAATTAATCTGTCAAGTTTAGTTGCCAAGTTTCTTGTAGAGGTCTTGCAAGTGGGTTAAGCACTCAAGTAAGCATTCCATGAAACTGTTAAGGAACGGCTGGTTTGGCAAACGCTAACAAGCTGCTTGGGAACTGAATACTGGACAACACCGACAAAAGGACAGTTTTTTTTTTTTTAAATTAAACCCTTCAACTATTAATCATGACTATTTTAGTTTGAATGAAAATGTAACTTGTCCAGTTTTCAACGTGTTGTGTTAGTTTTTAAAATATATATGAACTCAGAGGTGCTGTTGAATGTGTGAAAGTGGACGTATATATGTCATACAACTTTAAGGTGTACATGTACATAACTACTTCTAAAATAACAAGCGTTACGCCGAGGTCCCCCCGTCGGTGAAGTGATGTGAGTTGACAAAGTGGAAGACGCAAGGCGGCCATCTTGGATTTTGACGTGGCGACCAATTTCCAATAGCGTTCTTCCTTATGCGTCGATACCCCCACACACCAGATTAGAAGTTAGTAGTTCGTTTATTTTTCAAGATATTTCGCTCACAAGGTTCAGACATATATATGGTGGCGGCCATCTTGGATTTTGACGTGGCGACCCAATTTCAATAGCGTTCTTCCTTGTGCCTAGATACACCCACACCCCAGATTAGAAGTTGGTACTTCGCTTATTTTTCAAGATATTTCGCTCACAAGGTTCAGACATATATATGGTGGCGGCCATCTTGGATTTTGATGTGGCGACCAATTTTTCAATAGCGTTCTTCCTTATGCCGAGATACACCCACACACCAAATTAGAAGTTGGTACTTCGCTTATTTTTCAGGATATTCATCTCACAAGGTTCAGACATACATGGCGGCGGCCATCTTGGATTTTGACGTGGCGACCCAATTTTCAATAGCGTTCTTCCTTATGCCTAGATACACCCACACACCAGATTAGAAGTTGGTACTTCGCTTATTTTTCAAGATATTCCGCTCACAAGGTTCAGACATACATGGCGGCGGGCATCTTGGATTTTGACGTGGGTTGCACCCACACACCAAATTAGAATTCGGTCCTTCGCTTACGCACGTCCGCACGCACGCACACACGGACGGAGGGGAAAACCATAGTCCCCCTTTCGCTCTGCGGTGCGACGGGACAATAACTTCGAAAAATCTCAGGAATTTCCCCAGCCTTACGACTCATTAATCTAATTGTGCACACAGGCATTTCACTACTATTTCATTTCATCATCTCTAATGTTTATTTGATGCACACATGTGAATTACATGTGCATGCACATGGGAAATGCAGTATGTTTATACATCCTGTACTTTCATACTATTCAGGTTTGAAAAGTTGGGCGAAAACCAAAAGTTTTATTTATTTTATTATTAACTTTTTGGAATTGTGGACAGTGGCTTACAAACCAAGCCTCAAAGGCGGTGTACAGAAGCATTTTTAAAAAATAACAATAAATACAAGGCACAGGGGAGTGGAATTCCCTGCACGTGATGTGCAAATACGTGCAGAGTAAAAAGGATGTTCATTTACGTCCATACGATGTCTAATAAATAAGATATAAGCATACCTGGCAATAGGCCAAGTCTTCATTTCTTGGCACGTTCATGAGGCTGCAATTTTACTCGTTTATATATACTAGGGCGTGCCCGTACGTGGGTGCAAAAAAACATGCGTGCAAACAACAACAACAAAAAAAAACTTTGAAACCACGTGGCAGTAACGACCACAGAACCCCCCCCCTCTATTTACATGAAATGGTTTGGTCCATTCGCAAAGCCAAAGCGAACGGCTTGCGAGTACGGTAGAACCCCCCCCTGTATTTACATGAAATGGTTTGGTCCATTCGCAAAGCCAAAGCGAACGGCGAACGGCTAAATCGCCATAGCTCGGTAACTACTTCTCCGATTAATTTCAAACCTTGAAAAGGCACATCCTCGGGTCCCCAGCAATATACCTGGCAAGTTTCAAGTATATCGGACCGGTAGTTGTCGAGAAACAGCGGTCACAGACAAACACACACACACACACACAGACACACAGAGATTACTGGAATTATAGATAGATTATACAATGACAGCTATCACTGGCTCTGACTATAAAATGACGTTTTACTTGTAACTTCCGAATAAAGTGTGTTTTACATTATCCACATGGATGTTTTGTTGTGTTTCATGGTGTCAAATCCGTGTTTTGAGGAGTGTGAACTTTATTCATTTGTATCTTTAGATTTGTTGGGAGAGGGGAGAACTTGAGAAAACTACCGAGAGTTAGTTAATGTTAGGTTTAAAAGAAAACAAGTCAGGAGACAACGATGGTTCACGAGCGAGCGGTATTCAATGACAAAGGACGGACTATAACTGAAACAGGCCCGGACAGGCCAGGCCTGGAAATGTCAAAACGAAGGTTACTGACCTTGAAATGAGATAGAAAATAATGTATAATCAGTTATGACATTAGTTAGCTACACAATACCGAAAATTCGGTGAAAAATGAAATGAAAAAAATAAAAATAAAAAATCGAGCTCTGTGGGGCTAGACACATGTCATTGGCCTCACCAAATACCGAAACCTCTGTCAGATTCCACCAAACCCCTCGGAGAAGATGTAGCTTGAACTCGATTACCCCATAAAAAGACATCTTTTTCGGGCGTGGCTCTGCCCACAATGGGCGCAATACGCCCACTCTAGGCAGGACACAACTAGATCATGATATCAACCCCCCACCCAAGTTTCATCAAGATCGGATGATATCATCGGGTAGTTATGCTGCGGACACACAGACAGACACACACACAGACAGACGCACACACATGACGAATATAGTGGTCACTTGATAACTTGTGAACCAATTAATTGTGAATAATGTACTGTATAATGGATTTCTATTTCAGCTTACACTTGCAAATACCACTGACTAGATACCACTTTGATGCTGGTTGTCAGACTACAGCTTGGTGAAATTAATTTTTATTTTTTCCATGTACCTCCCTGTATTGTATTTTTCCTTTTTTCTTCCTTCTGTTCCTGTTTAATAAAAAAGATCACTCACAAATTCACCATCAAATAATTTACGTGCCACCAAAAAATCTGTTTAGGTGGCCTGGCGGACCACCCCCCAAAAAAATTGAGCATGACCTCTGCGTGTGTTTTGTCTTCTCCAGGACATGTCTGAATCGGCGACCTTCCTAACATGGCTGCAGGCCCAAGGCCTAAGAGCAGATACTGCACAAGCAGTGATCATGCAGCTGGGCATTGAGAGTCAGAAGTTACTCCACGCATGCACTGAGTCCGAATGGGTGAGAGCTGAGCTCTTCACATTTGCAAAACAGAAGTTGCCTTTCACAATGTACGTTGAGCTCCGCAACTTCGTTGAATCCTACGGGGTGCAACAACAAGTCCAACCGGCATGCTCTGCCCTAGTTACTGTTTTATGTTCCATGCTGAATACCGTGGGCCAGGAATTCTCCAACTGTGCACAAAAGCTGAGCTCTGTGGAGTCTCAATACATGTTGCCTTCAGGTGGTGTCAACAAACTGGACAATTCTAATGAAGCGCTTGAATTCAGGATCAGAGATGTCTACAGTCTTCATCCCGAAGAGGAAACATTAACTCCACACTATGGTAGCCTTCATCCCGAAGAGGAAACGTTAACGCCACACTTTGGTGAGTGATGATGACATTTTAAACATAATTAATAGGAGGTACTTTTAAACTCGCTATTAACAATTTATATTTTTCAATACAGCATGTGTCATCATGAGATGCCTGATTAAAATAATACTGCAGGATTTTGAAATTAAAAGTTTAGCGAACCTCAAAATTATCTGCAAGAAAAGTAGTCAAAGGAGTCCATTTGGTCCATCATGTCTTTGCTATATCCACATCACAGGACTCTAAAGGGTGGTGTTAATTATATCATGAACACCAATCAGAAAATGTTGCCAGTATACAGAATCTACTCTTTATAAAAGATATAGTCTAATGAAGCGAGAGTGACACTGTGACACAGTTGATGTCAACTGTGATCTTTCGTGCCGACAACATAATTACAGGTGCGACAGACAGCTTTGTGACCCCGTCCCATGTGAAGGAAGGCTTGTTATGAGATGCAGTGCCTCTTGTGCTTTATCATTTTGGCCGCAAATAAATTCATGTTATATATTAGAGATAAAGGCGCATCCTATCAGAAAGGTAACTGGATCTTTTTGGTCCTGTTTGTCTTGTATAAACAAGCGAGAGTAGATCTGGTTTCTGGCTGTTTCACCCACTCTGAGTTGGTTTCCTCAGGCCAAAATACCCCAGGCCTCAGCACCTCAGCAATTCAACCACCAATTATTTTTGAGGTCAACATAGGCCAAAGGTCATCAACTTAGATGGGATTTTTAAAATTCTCAATTTTTTCCCTCCGGTTGACTTGATACCTGAAGGGGATTTGCATATCAGATCAGTGAATTCAACGACCAATTATTTTTGATGTCAACTTAGATGAAAAGGTCAACATAGGTTAAAGGTCAACCACATTGTCATTTTTCATCCGATTAACTTTTTTGATACAAGATCGAGGCTCGTGAAAGAGCTAACATTAATCACACAAAAAATCAAACAGACACATAAAACATATAATAAGGGGAGCGGTAGACAAGATGGGGAGAGAGGGGGAAGCACACAAACACAACATTTGATAGCAGGGACATTGAGAGATCTGTGGGAGGGAGAGGGCTTGGGGGGAGGTGGGAGAAGTATAAAACACATGGACACTGCAAGGACTTCCAGGAAAGAAGTTGGTATTTCACAAAAGTGGATCTGGGGTGAATTAGCAGGGGTAGAAAAGATCAAGGTTTTGGATGGGGGAAGATAAGAGATGGTGGTGAACAGCTGTTATAAAGACATGGAGAGAGAGGAGTGGGATTGAAGAGAGTGGGGGAGTTTGTTCCAGAGGCGGGAAAAAATAGGAGTGAAGGTGAATAGAGAGTCTTGATTTTGGCAGTTTCACCACAAGAGGGTTGCTGGCAGGTCTTGTGCGACCTGCAGCAATATTTGGGGGACAGAGCACAGACAGACCTGGGGGAGCTAGGCCAGAGAGGAGTCAGTAGAAGATAGAAAGACCACCAACCTGCCTGCGGTGAGTGAGTGAAAGGCCCTCGGAGTTAGCTTCATCGCGGGCCCAATGATTGTGAAGATTTGCACATTGAAACTTGAAATTTAAAGAGGATTTGCACATCAGGTCACAGAATTCAACCACCAATTATTTTTGAGTCCAAAGGTGAACATGGGCCCTATTTCTAAAATTGAGAAATGGGGCCAAAAACGATATAGATCATGATATCTCAAAAAAGTTGTGGACGAGTTATGACAAAACTAAGTGGATGAGTTGGTTATGTGGTAATAACAAGCCTGATTTGGTTTTCTTTCAGATCCAGCCTACAAAAGGTAGACTGTTCAGTGTTCATGTTCAGCCTGGTATGCGCTCTACCAAGTGCCATTCTACTTTGTTCTGTTTTGCCCAGTGTCACTCCGAGTGATTATTCATTAATTTATTTCCGAATGAACGGCCATTCATTTCCTGTCACGTGTGGTGCCAACGTTTGTTCATGTTATGAAAAACATCAGGCCCTATGGGAGTCTACAGGAGTGGGGGTGGGGGGTTACCACCCACCCTCTCCCCAAATAGGTATTTGCTGTCTTCTCAGAAACTACACACACAATTTCAATGAAACATGACCACAACCTTCATCACCCGTGATGCATCAAGCTTTGTTCACGGCATAAAAAGTTCGGGGTCCAAGGGGATTTGTGCGGGGGAGGATTTGACCCCTTAAAATAGGTATTTGCTCTCTTCCACAAAACTACACACACAATTTTGATGAAACTTGTTCACAACTTTCATCACTCGTGATGTACCAATGTTTGTTGAAGGCATTAGAAAAATCAGGGTCGAAGGAGGCATATGGGAAGGGGGTGGGGGTAGGGGTTTGCCCCCCAAAGTAGGTATTTGTTTGTTTGTCTAAAGTCTTATGATTATGATAGTATGATTGTACATCCTGTCGTTGAAGCTGAAGGGAAAGGTGTATGCTGCATGTGTGAGAAGTGTTATGATTTATGGGAGCGAGACATGGGTAATGAACGTAGAGCAGCAACGAAGGTTCGAAAGGGTGGAAATGCGAATGGTTCGACGGATGTGCGGAGTATCGTTGAGAGAGAGGAAGACAAATGATGAATTGCGAAAGATGATGGGAATAGAGCCTGTGATTGATGCTGTGAAGAGGAACAGGTTGAGATGGTTTGGTCATGTGTTGAGGAAGGATGAAAGTGACTGGTTGAGAAGAGTGATGGAAATGAATGTAGAAGGAAGTAGAAGACGGGGAAGACCGAGAAAGACTTGGCTAAAGATGGTGGAAGAAGAAATGCGGGCAAGGGGGTTAACGAGGAGAGATGCAGAAAATAGGGCAAAATGGAGAAGATTGTCATGGGGACCGCAAGGCTAACCCCCGCTCTAGCAGGGAAAATGGCCTTTAAAATGCATGTTGTTGTGTTGTTGATTGTACATGCTGCTCTATCTTCCAGCAACCATTGAAATTGGTTTAAAATTCTTACTCTTAAATTTCTCTTCCACATCTTTAAAATGGAAGGAAGTTTAAAAATGGAAGTTTAAAATTCTCTTCCACATCTTACCCTACCCCTCCCCCCCCCCCCTGTTCTGGACCCGATGCTCCCCCTTCCTCTTCATTAACGGTATGGACCTCAAACATCCGGGGCCTTCGCTCAAACTTGACTGATCTCTCCATACAGGTTGCTTCTGACAAACCAGATGTGATCTGCTTAACAGAAACTTTCCTCCTTCATGATGTCTCTGATGCCTTGGTATCTCTCCCAGGTTACTCCCTCCTCCGGTATGATAGACCTGAGCCTCGTCCTGGAGGTGGGGTTGCTATCTTTATAAAAAACTCTCTTCCTCACTCGCCCTCCACTGCCCTCTCTCCACCTCACCCCCAGGAATACCTCTGGCTACGGCTTCCCCTTCGCTCCCACCTTTTGTTCATATGTGTGTTGTACCGTCCACCAAACAGCGATGACTCCATCTACATCTCGCTGTCTGATAATATGGACCAACTTCTATCTACCCATCCCAACTCTCTCTTCCTCATATGTGGTGATTTCAATTGTCACCATGCCAGTTGGCTGGGTGTGGGTACCTCTCTCACCAGCCATGGCTCTTCAGCAAAGGACTTCTGCGACTCACTGGGACTGACACAATCTGTCAATTTCCCGACCCGGATCTCAGTCAACGGAGCATCTTCTCTTCTGGCTTTGGTTATGACAAACTTCCCTGAAAATGTCTGCTGCTCTTCTTCTGCTCCAATCGGCCCATCTGATCATGTGCTTGTCAAAGTGGACATCTCTCTGACCATTCTCAGAGCCTCCTCAGCGTCGACGAGTCTGGCATTTCACTCAGGCCAACTGGCACGGTCTTCAAGCAGCCATCAATCTTCTGGACTGGTCTCCCATCTCTACCGCCTCTGACATCAACTCATCCTGGGAATTCTTTCAAAGTAAATTGCTCTCTCTCATGCACAGATTTATCCCATCTCGTCTTCAGTTGTCATACCCTTCCTCCCGTCCATGGTACACGGAATCTTGTGGTGAGGCTATTGCCCTGAAACAACTTGCTTTCCTCTCCTGGAAAGCAAATCCAACGGAAGGAAATCTCATTTCCTTTCACAAAGCCCGAAACAAGTGTGTGTGTCCACCCTCAGGAGAGCCAGGAAACAATATCTCACCGTTCTCAAGACCGAACTCTCTTATCTGTCTCCCTCTTCCAAATCCTGGTGGCGTCTGGTCAAATCTGTTTCTGGTGTTTGTTCCCCCTCCATCCCCTCCCTCACCTCAAACGGCTTAACGGCTGACTCCGCACGTGAAAAGGCTGAATGCCTCAACTCTGTGTTTGCCTCTAAATCTTGTGTCTCAAACCCATCCCTCTCTGTACCCACCGGACACAGTCGTACCCAGCTGCTCCTGGACTCTGTGTCCTTTCCTCCTGACAAGGTGGAAAAGTTTCTGTCAACCCTCGACTCTGATTCTGCAACTGGTCCTGACGGCATCAGCCCACGGGTCCTAAAATCATGTTCTTCCGCTCTTTCACTCCCTCTTTCTGTTCTCTTCACCCTCTCTTTTGCTCAAGGTCATCTGCCATCTGCTTGGAAATCAGCCAACATCACCGCTTTGCACAAAAAAGGTGCAAAAACAGATCCTTGCAACTACAGACCAATCAGCCTTCTCCCAATTATCAGCAAAGTCATGGAATCCATCATTGCTTCAGATATGAAATCCTTCCTCTTCTCCAATGGCTTGATCTCTGATCATCAATTTGGTTTCAGACCTGGTCACTCTACTCTGGACATGCTGCTTCTGCTTTCTCAACAATGGATGGAGGTCCTCAACGCCAAACAGGAATTTAGAGCTGTCTCCCTTGACATTTCACGTGCCTTCGATACGGTCTGGCACCCTGCTCTGCTCACCAAACTCTCCTCCTTTGGTATCCATGGAAATCTCCACGCATGGCTGGCAGACTTCCTCTCTGGTCGTTGTCAACGTGTGGCCCTGAATGGGTTTCTCTCATCTCCTCTAGGCTGGAGTTCCCCAAGGTAGTGTTCTGGGCCCTGTGCTTTTTCTGGTCTTCATCAATGATCTCTCTGACTCTCTTGAAAATCCTCTCTATCTCTTTGCTGACGACTCTACTCTCTGTCGCTCCATTCCTCATCCCTCAGATCGGCAGTCTGCAGCCTCCTCACTCTCTGCAGACCTGGAAAAAATCACAGACTGGGCAAACAAATGGAACATGTCTTTCAATCCTGATAAATCTCACACTCTTACGATGTCTCTCCGAAAAGACCGACTGGAAAACCCTCCCATCCACTTTCTGAATAATCCTCTCCAAGAAGTTCTGTCACTCAAGCTTTTGGGTCTCACTATTTGCCATGATCTTTCCTGGGAAAACCACATTTCAAATCTGGCCTCCAAAGCCAGTCGCCGACTGGGCATCCTCCGTCGTGTGAAGTCCTTCCTTGGCACACCTGAGCTCCTCACCACATACAAGGCTTTCATCCGCAGCTCTATGGAATACTGCTCTCCCCTCTGGTCTGGTGCTCCTGCCTCACACCTAGCCCGTCTTCACGCTGTTGAAACCAAAGCGTTCAGAATCATTGGAATCTCCCGCGATGAAGCTAACTCCAAGGGCCTTTCACTCACTCACCGCAGGCAGGTTGGTGGTCTTTCCGTCTTCTACCGACTCCTCTCTGGCCTTGCCCCCCCAGCCCTCTCTGGGCTCTGTCCCCCAAATATTCCTACAGGTCGCACAAGATCTGCCTGCAACCCTCTTATGGTTAAACTGCCAAAATCAAGACTTTCTGCTCACCTTCACTCCTTCATTCCTCTTTTCTCCCACCTCTGGAACAAACTCCCTCACTCTCTTCAATCCCACTCCACCCTCCAGGTCTTTAAAACAGCTGTTCACCACCATCTCTTATCCTCCCCCATCCAAAACCTTGATCATTTCTACCCCCGCTAATTTCGGTCCCCTTGTGTTTTATACCTCTTCCCCCCCCCCCCCCTCCCCTTCCCACGCCTCCTGCCCCCAAGCCCTCTCCCTCCCACACTTCTCCATGCTCTCAAATGTTGTGGTTGTGTGCTTCCCCTTCTCTCCCCATCTTGTCTTCCGCTCCCTCTTTTTGTATATTTTGTTTGTCTGGTTGATTTGTTTGTGAAATAAATGTTAGCTCTTTCACGAGCCTCGATTCAGTATCCAAAAAAAATAAAAAAAATAAATAAAAAAAAATACCGTGATACTGTTTAAAATACCTTCAGTCAGTGTAGTATACTGCTTTATTTTACCAGATGAGCGCCCAGGGGTATTGCCCCTATTTTTAGCTCACCTGCAAGTTCAGGGGGGCTTATGTGATGATGCGTGGTCAGTCTGTCGGTAAACACTTGCAACGTATTTTCTGAAACCGCTGAAGGGATTGTGACCAAATTTGGCAAAAATTATATTTGTTATGTTATGACTAAAGTTTGTTCTCGGCATTTAAAAAAATATTGGGGTATAAGAGGGTCTACCTGGGTCAAAGTGGGTCCAGACTTGACCCCCCCCCCCTCCCCCAAAATAGATATTTTTCTTTCTTCTCCGAAACTACACACACTTTCGATGAAACCTGACCACAGCCTTCAACACCCATGATGTACCAAAGTTTGTTCGTCTATGTAGTTTCAGAGAAAAGAGCAAATACTTATTTGGGAGGTGTGGGGGGAAACCCTCCCCTCCTCTCCCCCCATAGAACCCCTTAGGGCAAGATTTTTTTTTTTTTTATGCCGTGAACAAACTTTGGTACATCATGGGTGATGAATGGAATGTTGTGGTCAAGTTTGGTCACAATCCCATCAGCGGTTTTGGAGAAGAAGTTGCAAGTGTTGACGGACTGATGGATGGACGACGCACGAGCACAAAAGCTCCCTGGAACTTAGTTCCAGATGAGCTAATAATCGGGCCCTGAGAGGATCTTTGGGGTTCCATTCATCACCCGTGATGTACCAACGTTTGCTGCCGGCATTTTAAAAAATTGGGGTCCAAGGCGGTCGGTCGATAGGGGGGAGGGCATGTTTCTCCCCCCTCACGCCCCCCCAAAGTACAATAGGTATTCGATCTTTTCTCTGAAACTACATAGACGTTTCAATGAAACTTGACCACAACCTTAATCATAAGGTGGGGGCTGGGGGTCAGGGTTGCACCCCAAAATAGGTACTTTTTTGTTTCTTTGTTTAAAAGTCTTATGGTTATGTTAGTATGATTCTACATGCTGCCCTGTCTTCCAGCAACCATTGAAATTGGTTAAAAATATCGTTAGTCTGTGCAGTATACTGTTTATTCCACCAGGTGAGCGCCAGGGATATTTCCCCAATGTTTTTATTTATGCCTCCGCTGATGAAGTTGTGGTTTCTGTGGTGAAGGGATCTTACTCACACTTGGTGCAAATATGTATAATGAGGTAAAGATTAATTGGTTACATATTGGGTTCACAAGGTCAAAGGCCAAAGGTAATGTTAGGTAAAGTTCTTGTTCCCACGATAACTTGTGAACCAGTGATGGGATTCTGACAAAAGATGGTATGAGCATGTATTATGATGCAAAGATGAACCGATTTGATTTTGGGGTCAATAGGTCAAAGGTCAAAGTCTGTAATAGGTTTATAACTTGAGAACGGCTGAACGGATCTAAGTCAAACTTGGTACAGGTTTGTATAATGATGTAAAGATTAACTGATTCGATTTTGGGGTCAATAGGTCAAAGATTTAGTTAGTAGTCATGTTAAGTTACAATTATTTCATTACCATGATAACTTAAGAACAGCTGAAGGGATCTAAGTCAAACTTGGTACAGTTATGTGTAATGATGAAAAGATGAGCTGATTATATTTTGGAGTCAAGACGTCACAGGTTAGAGGTCATGTTAAGTAAAATTTATGTTGCCACACCAACTTGTGAATCAGTGATGGTATTTAGAAAAACTTGGTCCTGTAAAGGTATATATGATGCAAAGATGAACCGATTCTATTTTGACATCAAAGGTGAGTGAGGTGATTTTGCGATTTTGGTGAGGTCAGAGGTCATGTCAGGTCAGGTAAAAATGTCATACTTTATAACAGCTGAAATGATTTTAATCAAACTGGGTACAAGTATGTATAATGATATAATAATGTGGACTGAGGCATATCGGTCTATGTCGTGACGTCGAAGAGTGTCGTTCTAGTTTATATATACTTTGTTCATTATAAACTGGAATGTATGTCTGTTGTCATTGTTTTAGAATATAATCCAAAACGTTTTGCGAGGTTATATAATGATGAAGCAACAGTCCTTTCAGAAAGTATTCACACCCCTTTATTTATTTTTTCACTTCTTATTGTGTTACAGCCTGGATTTTAAATGGATTAAATTTGGATTTTTTGGTTACTAATCTACACATATTGCCCCATAATGTCAGTGAAATTTTTACGGTGGTGTAGCCCATCGGGCAAAGCCGTCTAGAACAGTGTTTGTCCGTCCGTATGTATGTATATGTCCCCTCAAACATATGTCAATCAGAGTTGAGGATATGGTCATAATGACGGTAATTTCATTACGTCTGATGTCATTACGGCGTATGCAGCTGGCTCTCCACACTCCACCATATTGATTTACATGCCGTTCATTGCCAAACATATCGTCGAAGCTGTCATATATCACAATCGCCATGCTCTACCTTTACGTTTTTCATTCAGTGTGAAACACAAGCAAACCGATTGTTAAAATGCTCATGAAATATCGAAAGCATAGACGTTACGGATCTTCCAACAATACGGTATATATTGTTGCGGATCTCGGCCGTCGGCGCTCCCCTTATCAAGGGGGGGTTAATCCCCTTATCTTTTTATCTGGCCGACCCGAGTCCTTGGGGGTTATACGTTCCTCCAGGTCGGTATTAGGTATGGCGATTGGTCAATTTAGTCCAAAATACCTAATTACTAACCCGACCGTGAAGCAGGGAAATAACTCCCGCCCGAACCACGGCTATTGGTGGAAACGCCGAGCGGATAGCGAGCCGCGATCCGGGCCGTTAACAATGGGACTAAACCCGATTCTGAGCGGTTTCAATCGTGCCACGTTTACCCAATGATAGAAAGGACGAATGCGATCGGATGGACAGGAAACCAGAAGGTAGGAAGAACAAAGATGGGTTTATTAATTATTTACAAGAAGGAGAAGAGGAAACAAAAGGATGTACAGGATAGGAAGAGGAAGCAGCACACAGGGCAGTCTTATAACAGTCTTATCCTTAATACCCTAGACAAACATACACACTCACACAGAGATTGTAGCTGGTAGGGTGGAAGGTCCGACGATGGGGTCCAGGCTCCGGTCCAGCGGGCGAAACCCGGCAGGCAGCTCCGCGTATGGTTGAACGCGACCGGACAGTTATATAGCGTGGGAAAGCTGGTGTCCTGTGGCGTACGTAATAAATGCACGCTCATTGCCAAACGCCCTCTCTCTCTCCCCAATGTCCTCTTAAACAAGCACGCCCTTCTTCTTCTCAGTCTTCAATCAATCAAGCGCGCCGTATCTCATAGGTCTCACAAAGGTGCGCTCTCCCGATAAGTCCTGTGATCAACGTGCTCTCCCGATAAATCTATATATATAAAAACACAGTTTGTGTGTGTGTGTGTGTAATGTTACCGATAGACTCCTAAACGGAGAGGCTCACGTGCTTGATATTTGGCATAGACATGGCCATTGAGCCTGGGAAGAACATGGCCGACCTAAAAAAAAAAATTTCATAATATTTTCTTACCATATTTTTACCTCGGCGCATTTCAGCGAGGAATATTATGCACGGAATCTGAGGCGGTGGCAGAGCAGCGTGCTGATTCGCTCACAACGATCACGTGATGTTCCTTGCCGCCATAAACTCAGTTACGCGTTCGCACGTATTTCAGAGCGAAAATCGATTGCGTTTTTTCACATTTCAGCGAGGAACATTGCCATTCACAGTTCACACCACATAGGTTTTTTTTCCTTTCATCTTTACGAGATCCATATTTTTTATTCATATTTACCTCAGCGCATTTCAGCGAGGAATATTATACACGGAATCTGAGCAGGTGGCAGAGCAGCGCGCTGATTCGCTCAGAGCGATCACGTGATGTTCCTTGCCGCCATAAACTCGCAGTTACGCGTTCACACGTAATTCACACGTTCAAAACAAACGAGATCCGCGAAGCGAGTTGGTCGAGTCGTGCTAACCAAGATGGCGACACGGCGGCTTCACTTTTCACGGAGTATGAGCGTTCTATATATTTTCAATTCAGTGCGCCCGACTCGCTTAAGTACTTGATTTGTGGCATAGACATGGCCATTGGGCCTTCACGGTGTAATTTGTGCGAGGCTTTTGTCCGAGTGAGCTTGAGTCGAGAGGGTGAATGTACGGGTTGGGAATGTACGGGTCTCCCTTCCCCCGCCCGGCAACGCCGGTACTGGAGGGCGTCACAGGATCGGTGAGTCTCCAAAATCCGCTTCGTGCTGTTGCGAAGATGCAGGACGATGTCGCGATTGTTGTGCTGCTCTCCGACCATGAGAACTGCAACGTCATTGTTGACTGGCCCTCCCCTTCCCTCCCCTTCCCTCCCCCTTCCCTCCCCTTCCCTCCCCCTTCCCCCTCCCCCCTCCATCCCCCCTCCCTCTCCCTTCCCCCTCCACCCTACCCCCTCCCCTTCTCCCCTCCCTTTTCCCCCCTCCCCTTCTCCCCTCCCTTTTCCCCCTCCCCCTCCCTTTTCCCCCTCCCCCTCCCTTTTCCCCCTCCCCCTCCCTTTTCCCCCTCCCCCTCCCTTTTCCCCCTCCCCCTCCATTTTCCCCCTCCCCCTCCCCCTCCCTCTTCCCCCTCCCCCTCCCTCTTCCCCCTCCCCCTCCCTCTTCCCCCTCCCCCTCCCTCTTCCCCCTCCCCCTCCCTTTTCCCCCTCCCCCTCCCTTTTCCCCCTACCCCTTCCCCCTCCCCCCTCCCCCTCCCCCCTACCCCTTCCCCCTCCCCCCTACCCCTTCCCCCTCCCCCCTCCCCTTCCCCCTTCCCCTCCCCCCTCCCCTCTCCCTCTCCCCCCAACCTCCCCCTCCCCCCTCCCACCCCTCTCCCCCTGCCATCCCTCCCCCCTCCCCTCCCTCCCCACACTCTCCCCCTCCCTCCCCACACTCTCCCCCTCCCTCCCCACACTCTCCCCCTCACCCCCTCTCCTCCCCTCCCCCTCCCCCTCCCCCCCTCCCCCCTCCCCCCTCTTCTCCCCTCCCCCCCTCTTCTCCCCTCCCCCCCTCTCCTCCCCTCCCCCCCTCTCCTCCCCTCCCCCCCTCTCCTCCCCTCCCCCCTCTCCTCCCCTCCCCCCCGTTCCCCTCCCCCCCCCCCCGTTGCCCTCCCCTCCCCTTCCCCCTCCCCTCCCCTCCCCTTCCCCCTCCCCTCCCCTCCCCTCCCCCGCCCGGCAATGCCGGGTACTTCTGCTAGCACCACAAAATAAGAACTTTGTTTAAAAAATAAATTCAATCCAAGTTGTTTTTTAGAACGATTAATACGTAAATAAAAGACGTGTAGTTATGAAGGTTATATGAGTACATCATCAGAGTAAGGTTAGTGGTTCTAAGGTAAAAGTGTTCCAGAACCGTCATTTTGACCCTCAGCTGGCATAAGCCTGGCCTCAATTTTCTGGGAAGCCAAGGCAGTCCTTCTGATTGACTATATGACTCACAAATCTACATTCGCAGGGGAATATTCTGAAAACTTCATGAAAAACTGCATCAGACCATCAAGGACAAACACTATGGGATGTTTGAATGTTTGAAAAACGCATCAAGGGATGTTTGAAAAACATTAAATGTGTCATCTTTCCCGACAACACCCCTATGCACAAGGCCTGTGTTGTGGAGACTGCCATTTGTGACTGACTTTGAGCAGTTGGATTACCACCCACACCCCACCTCCCTCACCTCACCCTCCCACTACCCACTCCCATACATCCTGAACTTGGACCCCAGTGACCATTTTCTGGTTCAACATTTGAAGTCATACATGTGTGGCTGCCGATTCAGCTGTGGCGAGGAACTGACTGAAACAACTGGGATATAGTTGAAGGAGCAATCTGGAACCTTGTATATTATTGATATGGAGGAATTGATTTTGAAGGACAAATGGAGGAAGGACTCTGAAATCAAGGGATACCATATTGAAAAAATATAATAAAGTTAATGTGTCTTTGACTATTGTATTGTTATGTCTGGCGGGGTAGTGATATGTAGAGCAGATAGATCTGAATAGGTAACATGCTTCGAGATGTCGCGATAGCTAGAACCCACTATCTATGTACCTTTAAGTTAGTATGTGTAGGCGTTTGTCGGGTTAAGATGTATACTTGTGAACCTACCAGGAGGTTCGTGTGTTAAGTAGAGTTAGGGATTAAAGAGTAGCGCCCCTGTGTGTCCTCACCTGGTTAGCCAAACCTTTGTCCCTTTTGGCACGCATACCCGGTAGACACCATAGATAGGTCCCTAGTACAACAAAAAAATAACGCCCTTCCCTGACATGACTGTGAAAGAGAACTGGCAGAAGGAAACCAGGCCAGGACACCGCCACATGGCCGCCGCCATTTACACCTCCGACAGGCCTATCCACCTCGAGTGCCACATGCTATGACGACACCACAGGCCTGTGATTCGGTGGAAGCCACTGATTGGGTGGCGCGCCAAGGCTGACGTGACCGTCGCGGAGTGATACGAGGGGCGGCAGGACTTTCGTGAGTGAGTTGGCCAGCAGTTGGTGCAGAGCAGTTGCGCGGCAGTGGGTCTGGCGCCGAGTGAGTCTTGAGACGCAGTGGAGTGAGTGAGTTGGCAAGCAGAGGAGTTGGCGAGCAGTTGGGTCTGGCCGGTGAGACAATTGTATGAGCTGCTTCGTTGGCTTGAACTTGTCTCGAAGCGGCACTTGGCGTGCGGTGGACTCGTGCTCTCTTCCCCCCTTTGCCGTTCTTTGTCGTTCTGTGTTCGTGCTCGAGTTGAGGGTCGACCTTGTGTGGAGCTCGCTGGCCTGCGTTGGACGCGTGGTGCCTGGTGCACGGACCTCGTGGGCGGCGAGAGGATCGGAGCTTGGAACGGGGCCTACCTTGTGTGCAAACGATCGGAGCGTGGAGCGGGGCCTGGTGGCGGCCGGGCGGGGCCGTGTTACACACAAGACTACAGACAGATAAGACTGCACACAACATTACCTTTCCCAATTATACGACAAACATGTTCTTTTTATTAATTCATATCCCCCGTCTCGTTTCTGAAATCTGTCATGTGGGGACATCCCGATTAGGATATTTGTTACCGGCGCGTGCTTTTTCCTGTCCTTGCCTTTTTCCTTTAATAAACCCTTGTATTATTTTGCATCCCCTGTTAAACCTGTGCCCACTTGAGTTAATCCCCTTACAGAACCGGAGCTACGTCGGTGCGCTGAAGGTAAGCTTTTGCCGCAGCCTCCATTTTCTTTCTTCCTCCCGAGCGACATATAGCCGAATCCGTGTTTGGTTGTTGCCTCCGAATAAGACCGTTTAGGACTTTAGGCCATCCGCGACTGGTGTTAACTGGAGTTGCGCGATAGTATCTTATTCATAAACTTTTTGAACACTCCTCTTCGATAAAATATAGCTTTTTGCGAGATAAAGCTTTAAAAACTGTATACCTTTTGAGCTCGGAAGCTGATATTTGAACACAATATTGACCAAGTGATTTGGCTGTAAATGGTATTTTTGATTTATTGATGAATCAATTAATTGATTAATTATTTAACTTTTTGATTAAATACTTTATTTTCAAAAAGTTAGATTCGGATGAAACAGTGGTGGTTTAGGTATGTCATTAGCCAATTGATTAAGAAATGAATTCTTGATTAAAATGAATTGATATAAAAATGAATTATTTTACGATTTTAAAATTTTTTTATTGTGCAATTAATCAATCAATTTATTGTACACCGCTCCTTCCTAATTCTGCCTATGTGCTGTACTGCTGCACGGCGGCATCGCCGGGCGCCTTACTGTACTTTAGAGCTGCGTTCCGCAACCTTTTTAGCCCAGGACCCAATAAAAAACCCAGGCATCCAGGCGTGACCCATCGAACCCCCCCCCCCCCCCCGCCTCCCCACAAACCGTCATGGAAATATCAATTGCTTATGACGTTAATATATTGGTAAGGGTTCGGTTCATCATCTTTGTACAGTAGTACAATTCGTAATTGAACAATAAAGCAAAGTGGCGACAATCATACCAAACACTCCTTATTTTGTTGTTATTTTGTACGGATCCCCACGACCATGAAGAGAGAGAGAGCGAGAGACCACGCCCCCCTTGAGAATGAGCAGCGACTTCGATCACAGACACCGCCCACTTGATATTATTGTCAGCCAATCAGGCGTAAACTCCCTGCCTTGTTAGCAGCTTCGGAAGAGATGAATCCGCCCCTACGATGAATCCGGATGAAGATTTAATGATGAAGATGAATCTCAACATTCATTGGCGGTGTATCTTTTGTGAAATAGAATAAAACTTTAATTATTCAAGTGACACGCCAAGATAAGGTGTTTGAACTTTATTTTAATCTTCATCGTGAATAGATGATGAACTTAAAATGTAACATGAACTGATAAAAAAACAAGAATAACTTTTACTGAAAAAACCCGATTATGCATCTGAACTTATATCCAGGTTCAATGTTCCGTTATCATGAAAAACATTAAATAAACAACTTTCACTGATTAAACCCGAAAGTGAAACTTACAAGCCTAATTCAAATGTTCCGTTAGCAACATTGTAGATGTGGATTATCCACATCAGTGCGATGGTTGACTTTGCATATTGGCTACAAGATCATCGATTCGGCTTTGAAGCGGCGACAATGCGATTCTCAGGTTTGCGCAGGGTGCAGGTTCTAGCCTGCGAGTACCTTACACTCACAGCTCAATCTTTCGAATGAAAAGCAATGGGCATTGGCATGTCGGAAACTAAACGTATGATCTGACTGACCAGATGCACGCGCGGTACATCGGTACAGCGCGGTAGAAGAGTCCACACTATAAAGTTTGTGTCGGTGTTCGTTTGATCTCCGTTCTGTTCAGTCGGGAGAAATCAATCGTCGATAAAGTTTTTTTCCCGCGATTTCTGAAACGATCGTGCGACCCATTGAAAATCCTCCGCGACCCAAACATTGGGTCGCGACCCATTGGTTGCGGAACGTCACTTTAGAGGATATGTTATTTATTTGGCATGGGTGGTGTATTTTGAATGTAGCTCTACTTGTTTTGTTTTGAAATTAGACATGTACAATGTCAGTCCTAATAAAGCTGTTTTAGCAGTTAAGTGAAAAAAATTATTGATAATTTTTTTTTTGTCCATGTTTAATAACATTATAGGTTACCAAAAAAAAAAGATTTTCTGCTTCTGTCATTGAATGGATAACGTCACTTGCTCTGCAGAAAACTAAATATAAAACCTGTATGAAATGGCAGTTTAAGGGATTTTTTTCATTGCTATTATTATTTTATTACTCTTTCTCTTACAAAGGTCTTTGATTTGTTTTGTGGACGTACTTCAAAGTCTGAAAATTATTTGACTTGGGTCGACAATTTTCCTCTTTATGATGACATCTGGTTGTGTGCAGGTGATATTGGTCAGATGGAAGAAACATACTTGCAAGGCAGCATTGCTTCAGATTTTCCAGAGGTTTCAAGCCAGGTCATTGTGAAAGAGGAACCTTATGATGCTCTTGAGGAATTTAGTGCTGTGCCTCCTTTTGTACCTGGTAAGCAGGGCAAGATGCTGCACATGATGTTTACTTTGTGTATGTCAAAATAAGTTACTATTTAGTTCAATTTTGTGCACTTTCATTGTTACTTTTTTATAGGTTATATGCCTTGCGTTGCGTGCGTACTTCTCTTTACAGAAGAATCGGCAAATGACGTCAGTAATACGAAGTCTACGGAGTCTGAAGGGTCCAATGTGTTGAAGAACAAAACTTTGAAGAGGCACAACATCTCATTCTCCCAGGACTCACCATCTGAAACCTACAAGAACAATAATTACCAACACAGCAGCAAACCAAAGAAAACATTTAAACACAAGAATATTGGGAAGAAGAAGAAGAAGAATCAATACAAGTGCTCTGTCTGCAATAAGGCTTTCAGCAATTTAGCGATCCTGAAGGTCCACATGCATTGCCATGGGGATAACCTTCCATACAATTGTACTTTATGCAGTAAAACCTTTGCGCATTTGAGGAATTTGAAAAGCCACTTGTTGGTCCACACTGGAGAACGTCCATACGTGTGCTCTATCTGCAATAAAACTTTTAATCGGGTGGATAACATGAAAAATCACATGAGAACCCACGCCAGAGAACGTTCCCATACTTGCTATGTCTGCGGTAAGGAATTTAAAAGGTTATCCTACATGAAGTCCCATATGAAGATTCATACCGAAGTAAAGCCATTCAAGTGCAATGTCTGTGATAAGGAGTTTCCTCGTTTGTCCCACTTGTATTCACATAAGAAGACGCACACTGGAGAGCGCCCATATGAATGCTCTATTTGTGGAAAGGGCTTTGTTAAGAGGTCATATTTGCCAGTTCATATGAAGGTACATGGTGGAGAACGTCCATTCCGTTGCTCTGTCTGTGGTAAGGATTTTATGGTTTTGAGGGCTATGAAATTGCATATGATGGTCCACACTGGAGAACGTCCATTGAAGTGTACTTTCTGTGGAAAGGGTTTCATTCACAAGTCGTCAATGACAATTCACATGAGGACGCACCACGGAGAGCGTCCATACGAGTGCTCAGTCTGTGGTAGGGCTTTTAAACGGATTGGTGATATGAAACTGCATGTGATGATCCATACTGGTGAGCGTCCATACAAGTGTTCTTTCTGCGAAAAGGAGTTTATTCGGAAAGTAACGTTGAAAATTCACATGAGGACGCATACCGGAGAGCGTCCTTTCACATGTCCTGTCTGTGGTAAAGGTTTTACTCAGAATAACAAACTGCAAAAGCACAGTAAAATTCACACTAAAGCGCAGACAGATGCAATGAGGAAACAGAAAGCACAAGCAGCTTCCTTTCAGGATGTGAATTTGTCATCGTAATGTCAGAAGAATTTTACATGCAAAGTCTTGTCATGCACGTAGTTATCCATTCTCATCTGAAAAAATAATGCAAGGCAATAATATATTTCTTTCCAAACATTTGATAAAGCTAGCATGATCACATTAGTTTATTGTGGACATTTAAAAGCATTGTGGTGACCATACATAGTGGTAAGATGCAAGATTGACTTTATATCTGAAGCACTAAAGACTGACAATGGTGATTAAAGGATCGCAACTAAAGAACTACTAAAGAAAAGGTGGAACAAATGCCACCGAGGGTCTCAAGTATGTGCCTTTTCAAAGTATCTTTGTTCCATGTGCTCTGTCACCGAGTCTTGCTCGAACCGTATCCATTTGTAGGATGCTGTTCTAGCAAAACTCGGTGACAAACAGAGCACGTGGAACAAAGATACCTTGAAAAGAAGGTATGTACTTGAGACCCTCGGTGGCATTCGTTCCACCTTTTGACACCCATCGTTGAAGATTGCAACCCATCAAAGCACAACTTAAACCATATCAGTGGAGCCCAACTTTTATCAGAAATTACACAGAAGCTACAATCAAAATTGAAGGTGTTAAAATAAAGAGTACCAATTGGTCAGGAGACGTCTTTCCTTCGCCATCACCACAATGGACTCCGTTCATCAAACCCACAGCCTTTCCAAACAACAGGCCCCCAACCTCAATTTAGTTCAGAGATCACTCATTCGATTTGTGTCTTGCAATTTTACAATTATTCTCTGTTCTAGAAATGGACACACACATTAATGCAAGAAGAGCAAGCACATACAACACGAGTATCACAAGTACCAAATGCAGTAAAATTTTAAAATGTAAAGTGGATGGGAAATGTGCTTTTTCCCCATGAAAATGTATGGAAAACGAAACTCGGCAATGTTTTGTTAACAGAAATAATGAATAAAATACCGTTTGAAATAAGTTTTGGCTCAAATGTTTTTATACTTTTTGCTGTGGAACTTTATCTCGTTCTGTCAAGTCGTGGCACTTTGGTCGTAGCCTTCATCTCATCCATCCTGCACGAGCACACAAGGACACTAGAACGAGCACTCGGTAGAGCGCATACCTCCACCAGGCTGAACAGTTTATGTTTTGTATCTCTAATAGGCCAGATCTGGATTTGGACCTGAACCAAAATCGAAGTGAAAAATTATTGTTGCCTAACCAACTCATCCACGTAGTTTTGTCATACATAACTCGTCCACAACTTTTTGAAATATCATGCTATACATTGTTTTTGGCCCCATCTCTCAACGGTGACGAATCAGTTAAAAAAATTATCGTATTCAGATCTTCACCAAAATCTAATAATTTCATCCTTGTCCCACACCCAAACCTCCAAATTTCATCAAAATCTGCCCACAACTTTTTAAGATAGCCTGTTCACAAACAGATTGGGGTGAAAACATAACCTCCATACACCAAAGGTGGCAGAGGTATTTTGATTTTGGGGGGAGGGGAGGGGTCAACATGCCTGCACCACACCAACACCAGATCAATTTAATCTGTTAAAACAGCGCAATTTAATTAGGGGAATGAGGGGAAGAATGGGGATGAGGCACACCCAGGGATATCTCAAGGATGTCAAAATAAATAGGGGAAATATATTTATTTCCATTATTGAAATAAAAGAAGGAAAAAATTATTTTTTTTTGAGTTTTTTTTTTTTCCCTAACTTTCTCTCTTCCGGGGACTGTGGGGGGCGGTCGAAGGTGGTTCTTCCATAAAAGATTTTTAAACTTTGGAAATTCTAAGTGCATGTTGTAGTACACTATTTAAAGTCCTTATTGCAGACATCACAATGAGTTATATTCACCATATTCATAATAAAAGAAAGATATTTTTGGAGTTGGGTTTTTCTCACTACATATAAAAAAAAAATTTAAATTATTTTGGACTGATTCCCTGCCACGTCATCGGAATTTCACAACTCTCATGTGAGTGTGAGTACATCTGGCTGAGGCAAGGAAGTTGACGGTGAAACAGCCGGTATGTAGGCCACGTTTATAGAGGGTGAAACAGCCGGTATGTAGGCCACGTTTATAGAGGGTGAAACAGCCGGTATGTAGACCACGTTTATAGAGGGTGAAACAGCCGGTATGTAGACCACGTTTATAGAGGGTGAAACAGCCGGTATGTAGGCCACGTTTATAGAGGGTGAAACAGCCGGTATGCAGACCACGTTTATAGAGGGTGAAACAGCCGGTATGTAGACCACGTTTATAGAGGGTGAAACAGCCGGTATGTAGGCCACGTTTATAGACGAGCCAGCCCGCGCATGCGCCAAACTGCCGAGCTAGCCCGCGCATGCGCCAAACTGCCGGGCCAGCCCACGCATGCGCCATACTTCCGAGCCAGCCCGCGCATGCGCCATACTTCCGAGCCAGCCCGCGCATGCGCCAAACTGCCGAGCCAGCCCGCGCATGCGCCAAACTGCCGACTTTGCCGAGCCAGCCCGCGCATGCGCCAAACTGCCGAGCCAGCCCGCGCATGCGCCAAACTGCCGAGCCAGCCCGCGCATGCGCCAAACTGCCGAGCCAGCCCGCGCATGCGCCAAACTGCCGAGCCAGCCCGCGCATGCGCCAAACTGCCGAGCCAGCCCGCGCATGCACCAAACTGCCGAGCCAGCCCGCGCATGCGCCAAACTGCCGAGCCAGCCCGCGCATGCGCCAAACTGTCGAGCCAGCCCGCGCATGCGCCAAACCCCCGGTGCATGGGGAGGAGCCATCGCAAACCACAACAACAACAACAACCACCCTAATAATAATAATGGCGTAACTGCCTCTTACATGTTCCTCCAGCATTTTGCAGTAAGCATATTCACATAAGCATATTAGAGTAAGCACATCAAAGTAAGCATTTTTATAATAATAATAATAATTCATTTATTTTGTATAGCGCTTTTCCAGAAGCCCAAAGGCGCTTTGACAGAGTGGAAAACATAATGCATAACAATACATGAAAACAACAATTGCAAAAAGACAAGAATCAAGAAAACAAGACAAGAATCAATAGGGAAATATTTAAAGCAAAAGGAGGGAGAAGGAGAAGAGATAGTCAGGGGTTAAATGCTGTGGGTTGAATGTTGAATGCAGCGTTGAACAGGTGGGTCTTTAGTGATGTTTTGAATGTGGTGAGTGAGGAGGAGTCTCTGATGGTGTGAGGTAGTGAGTTCCAGAGGGTGGGAGCAGCGATGGAGAAGGCCCTGTCCCCCCAGGATCTGAATTTGGTCCGGATGGAGGGGGTCAGGAGGTTGGTACCAGCAGAGCGGAGGTTGCGGGTGGGAGTGTGTCTGGAGAGGAGGTCAGCCAGGTAGGATGGGGCCAGGTTATGGAGGGCTTTGTATGTCAAGAGGAGGATTTTGTACTGGATTCTCTGGGGGATGGGGAGCCAGTGAAGCTTGTAAAGGACGGGGGTGATGTGGTCACGGGTCCGGGAATGAGTGAGTAGACGGGCAGCGGAGTTCTGAATGTATTGGAGTTTATTGGTGATTTTTTAGGGTGAACCATAGAGGAGGCTATTGCAGTAGTCCAGACGGGAGGTGATGAAGGCGTGGATGAGGGTTTCTGCAGCCGTGGAGGAGAGGGATGAGCGGAGACGGGCAATGTTTTTCAGGTGAAAGAAGGCTGACTTTGTGATCTGTTTAGTGTATTTGTCGAAGGAAAGGGTTTGGTCAAAGATGACGCCAAGATTCCGGATGTGAGGGGAGGTGGATACTGGGATACCGTCGATGTTGAGGGCAAAGTTATGGGTGGATTTTGTGAGCGTTTTTGGGCCAATGATGATTATTTCAGATTTATCACAGTTAAGCTTGAGGAAGTTGATTTGAAGCCAGGATTTTATTTCAGTGATGCAGTTTGTCAGGATAGAGTGGGTGTCGGTGGAGACGGACTTGGTGGAGATGAAAAGCTGGATGTCATCGGCGAAGCAGTGGAATTGGAGACCATGACGGCGGATTAAGTGACCGAGCGGGGACAGGTAAAGGATGAAGAGGAGGGGGCCAAGAACTGAACCTTGGGGGACACCTTGGGGGAGGGGAGCAGTGGGGGATTTGCAGTTATTGATGGAGATGAACTGGCATCTGTCAGAGAGGTATGATTTAATCCAAGAGAGGGCAGTGCCGGTGACGTTAAAGGTGGATTCAAGTGGGTGAGGAGGATAGTGTGATCGATGGTGTCAAAGGCAGCGCTGAGGTCGAGGAGGACGAGAATGTTGAGGTTGCCAGCGTCAGAGGAGAGGAGAAGGTCGTTGGTGATTTTGAGGAGAGCAGTTTCAGTACTGTGGTTGGAGCGGAATCCGGATTGGAATGTTTCATACAAGTTATTGGCAGAGAGATGATGTTTGAGTTGAGTGGCTACAGCGCGTTCCAAAACTTTTGACAGAAAGGGTAGGTTGGAGATGGGTCTGAAGTTGTTTAGGGTGTCAGGGTTTAGACCAGGTTTTTTTAGAATGGGGGTAACAGCAGCAATTTTGAGGGAAGGTGGGACGATGCCTGTAGACAGGGAGGAGTTTATTGTTGCAATGATAAGTGGCAAGCATTTTAAGCAAGCATTTTGAAAATAAGTATTTTCAAGCCACATGGAGTACATAAACGGAGCAAGACTATGTTGTGAGGGGTCCGACAAACACTTGTAAAATTGGAATAAAACTAAACATTAAAATTGTGTTAATCCTTCGCTCGACTCCATGAGCCAATCTCCACTCTGCTGCCTCGCTCGACTCCATGAGCCAATCTCCACGCCGCTTCCATGCCGGAGGGCGGCCTGAACGGCCCGACCTCCTTGAAGGTGGAGAAGCAGTCTCCTTCGGACTGGCCAGTTCAACAGCTGAGACGCCACAAGTATACAACAGTGTTCTCAAGGGATTGGGTCACATCCTCGTCTGTAGTGATAGCCTCCCCATGGTGGGTGATCCCACAAGCACCCGTCAGGAGATTATCCTCAAAGAAGGCGGTCAACTGCTGGAATAGGTCTTCCGGGAGTTCATCTGGCTCAAGCCTAATATTATCCAAGTTCAAAAATGAGCGCCTGTTGATTGAAAACCAAAATGTTGTCTGACCTACCAGATGTCTGCTACTGACGTCGACGACTTGATGATGGATTTGCGTGAGATAATTGGGAAAACATTAGCAATCTGCCCGAGCATGAGGTCGAGGGGCGGGCGCATTCTTCTGAGCGGCGCTGAGCGTCAGGGACTTCGGCCGGGTCATCAGTAAAACCCCTATCCGAGTGTGCAGCACTCTTCTTATGCCACGTGACATCGGCGGCTAGAAAGGAGGCAAAGTTCGCGTCAAGCGATGGAATATACGTCAGATTTTGTCGCCAACTCTCGAAGGTAGTAATGGTCTCATTTCTCGTCAATTGCCATTGCTTCGGGGAACGATGGAGAGCCGCTGTAGTTCCGTTTGCACAACTACTACACCACCATAATAAAATAATAATAATAACAAGTACAGATACATTCAAAGTACACCGCCCCATGCCAAATAATTAAATATCCTCCAGCGCGGCATTGCCGGGGCGCCTTCGGCGTCCGGCAATAGCGCAGTGCAGCTTGTCCAGACTGTATTGGGAGGGAGAGGTGTACAATAATTGATTGATTAATTGCTTAATTAAAATCAATATAAGATTGTCATAAAATATTTCTTAATCAATTGGCTAATGGCATAACTAAACCACTGCTTCATCCGAAGATGCAACTTTTGGGAATTTAATAAAATTAATCATCAATTAAAAATTGAATAATTGATGTATTAATCAATAAATAATTAATCGATTAATTGATTAATCAATAAATCAAAAATAGCCTTGACAACCAAATCACTTGGTCATTATCATGTCCAAATATCAGTTTCCAAGCTCAAAAGGTGCCTGAGATAATACCCAGAAGAGAAAGGAAATATATAAGTACTTAATTAATCTATCTATATAAATAAAAGAAAGTTTTTGTTTGTTTGTTTGTCTGCACGGACTAATCTCCTGAACGGTGAAAGATAGGAGGAAACCTCTAAAACAAAAAATGTCGGTACGGGCCCTGGGAAGGTTATAGGCTCGGTGGCGAGGCCAGTCGCGGTCGCCTCGGCCGGGTTGGCCTATTTCACAATTAAAAGCTGACCTGAATTATAGTAGTCAATCTTCTACGGCCGTGAGTAAATGCTGAATTATAGTAGTAAATTCATTCAAAAAGAACCCTGGCAACGCCGGGTGCATTCGGCTAGTCACTAATAATTAAATAACTAATCAATTAATTGATTAATCCAACAACAACAAATACTGTTTTTGACAAAGTACTTGCTCATGATTGTGCCGAAATTTCAGGTTCCGAGCTCATAGGATGGCTGAGAAATCGCCCCGACAAACAAACAAACAAGAAAACAAACAAGAAGACGTCATGCGGAGCACGATACTTGCAAAATCCGCACCCCACCCCAAGAAAAAAAACTCCATTGACACAGCAAATTGTCCATTTCATCAAGATTAAAATTGACAATCTTAATCAAAGCTCGGGTCAATAGGAAGAAAAGCGACGATTTTTCAGATGAAAAATGATGATTTTGGAAGGTTGACCTTGAATTGGCCTTTTGACCTAAAAAAAATAGTTAGTTTCCCTATTTAGTGACTCAATGTGCAAATGCTGTTCAATTTTCAAGTCAATTGGATGAAAATTGAGGATTTTAAAAACTTGGCCTATGTTGACCTCAAAAATAGTTGGTGGTTGAATTCAGTGACCATATATGTAAATCCTCTTAGAAGTTCAAGTCAATCAAATGAAAATTGGTGATTTTAGAAATTCGGCCTATGTTGAGCTTTTGGCCTATGTTTACCTAAAATATAATACGTGGTTGAATTCAGTGACCAGATATGCAAGTCCTCTTCAAATTTCAAGTCAATCAAATGAAAATTGGTGATTTTAGAAATTTGGCCTATGTTGACCTTTTGGCCTATGTTTACCTAAAATATAATACGTGGTTGAATTCAGTGACCAGATATGCAAGTCCTCTTCAAATTTCAAGTCAATTGGATGAAAATTGAGAATTTTAGAAATTTGGCCTATGTTGACCTTTTGGCCTATGTTGACCTCAAAAATACTTGGTGGTTGAATTCAGTGACCCGATATGCAAGTGCTCTTCAAATTTCAAGTCAATTGGATGAAAATTGAGAATTTTAGAAATTTGGCCTATGTTGACCTTTTGGCCTATGTTGACCTCAAAAATACTTGGTGGTTGAATTCAGTGACCCGATATGCAAGTGCTCTTCAAATTTCAAGTCAATCGGATGAAAATTGAGGATTTTAGAAATTTGGCCTATGTTGACTTTTTGACCCCAAAAATAATAGGTTTCTCAATTGGGACGACCTAGACAGATTGGTGAAGTTTCGTGACGATCGGTTTAGAATTGTGACCGTAGGCCAGTGACAAACAGATAGACAGAACCACAAACGTAACCGACCAATATACTTGAAAAATCTTCGATTTTGCAAGTACCAAACAAACAACCAGAGTGAAAAAGCTACTCCCTTTCAGCGTGCGTCACTGCCGAAGCCCCTTCGGTGCCAGGAAATGACGTTTTGCAACGCCTGGAGATAGCATAGGAAAGGTGCGGTGTGCAATAATAATGGCGTAGTGTCGTTGGAGGAAGCTGCACGTAATTATATATTGAGTACAAAATCAATAGATGGTCGGGAGTGGCGAAGAAAATTGGAGGGACAAAACTGAAAGGAGTCATAAAACAACAACAACAAACAAAGCGGAATTGTGATTTTGTGAACAATTGGCTGGCGGAATCGGGGTTCGTCGGGTCCACGCGTGTTGTTGATCGGGAGGCTCTCACCACCCCTCCTCCTCCCCGCCCCTCCTCCGCCCCAGAGACCGAACATTCATCGCACGAATAGCACAAATCTGCGGTGGGTGAGCGAACAGGACCAGCTCGGCTCAGGACGCTCGGTGACCGGCGCCATTTTCTGTTGCCAGAATCTATTTCCACAAGTGGAACACTCTAATCGGCAGTGAGAGCTTGCAGATCATCAGCCTTTTGGCCACGTTGCGTCATGTCGGTGAGTAAATGTTTCGTGCCGGGAATTCCACCATCATGGTGCTGCAAGCCCACGTTTCCATCTTTTACTCTTCTCTTTTTCTATCGTACTAATGTACATATTATGTGCTGTGGCAGAGTTCTGCATTGTGCAATGATGCGTTTGTTAAAGTTGTTGATACGTAAAGAGGATTAAAAAAATTATTATTCCGACTATTGATATATTCGAACGATGGATGACGTGTACAAATGTATGCTCACCGTCGTGATAAGCAAGGAGAAAGTGCCTTTTCGGACTTTGCTCCCTTCTGAACAAAAGAGCTGGGAGCACGTGTTTTCCCATCCCCCATAGCCGGCCCGAGATCAGGTGAGGATCCACTCACTGCCCCAGGTAAGCGGCGTCTTCAGCGCTCTCTGTCTCTGTCCCTTTGTACAACGTTTGAATGCCTTATGGGGGCGTGGCCCGTGCAGGTAAAGGTGCAGCAATCAAGAAAGGTAGGAATGAAGCAGGTGAGTTTTTATTTGTGATGAAATTATTCAATATCTACATTCTTCATTCTGCAGGAAGGATCAGAGACATGGAGTTGTGTGTAGTGTGGAAGAAGGGGGTGCCAATTTGATTCAAACACCTGCATGAATAAGTAAATGTATTTTATTTTCCAGATGTCGTGCGCCCCTTTATATGAACTTTTCTGGAGCATTACTTGGTTCCTCCTCAGAACACAAGGGTAGTCCAGCATGCACATGAGATTTTTTGAATGTCCCTTCTTTTCTATTGTTCGACATTTTTTATAAGCCATGGGATGTCCCATGTTCTTTTCTATATGTTGCCGTACCCTTTTATAAAGGGGCCTTTTCTATGCCCTGACATTTTACCCAATAATACATTAGAAAGGAGGAGGATATGAAAGTATTTGATGGAGATGTTTAAGATAATGGAGGGTGTTGACAAGCCAAGTGCAGACGAGTTCTTCAGCTGAATTATTTGAGAGTGATAGGACCAGGGGCCACAGCCTGGGAGTAAATAATACAGTTAAGACGAGAGTAAGGCAAGGGTCTTTCATTCGAAGAGTAGTTAATGCATGGAATGGTCTCCCTGGAATGCTAGTGGCAGTAGAAACGGTAGATAGGTTTAAATTGCAATTAGATAGGTACCTTGAAGTATTGGAGATATGTGTAATAATAATAATAACAACCATCCCTTTCACACTTTGAGGCACATCGGAGCTGCCGTGACAGTTTGATTGGCTGAGTACAATACTGGATGGGTGCTGTAGGATACTCGCCGTAGGATACTCAAATGGATTTTTACCCCAATAAGCAGGTACTCATTTTGTTGACATTGGAAGGACGACAGGCTGAGTCAACCCACCTGGTGTTAATTCAACGGTTAGACAGTGACTCAAACTCAAAACCCTAAGACCGTAAGCCAGCCACCTTAACCATTAAACAAACACCAGGCATAGATTGAAGTGTCATGTCTGAGAGGGTCTCTTAGAGGGATATTGCATGGTCACTGTTGTACATTCTTCACCCTAAAACTACCTTCATCCACCCCATCTCCCTTCTCCCCCGTTTCGCGAGTGGAACACCTCGTCACAAAAATGGCCGCAGTCGTCAAATTAAAAACGATTGGTGGCTATTTCTTCAATGTTACTGTCACAGAGGACGATACTGAAAGTGTATTTTAATACTTATATTACCTCCACCACCATAGGTGGGTGGAGGTTAAGTTTTTTTTACCCCTGTCTGTCTGTGAACAAAATATGTCAAAAAGTTGTGGATGGATTCGGATGAAATTTGAAGAGATTGGGCATGTAACACAGACAAAATTATTTGATTTTGGTGAAGACCCGGATCTAGATCCTAGGAATTTAAGTGATCCTTCACTATTGAGGGGGCAAAAAACGATATACAGCATGATATCTCAAAAAGTTGTTGACATATGCGGATGAAAGTTGGTGGGCAGGTTGAGTGTGACAAGGACAAATCAATTCGATTTTGGTGAAGATCTGAATGCGGATCCGCATACGAGAATCAAGTATTTTTTTAAAGTAATTCTTTACCATGAAGTGATTTGTGTGATTAAAAACAATATTCAGCATGATATTTCAAAAAATTGTGGATGACCTATGACAAAACTTGGTGGATGAGTTGAATAAGTTACAAGAACAAGCTCTCCACCCTCAGGAGAGCCAGGAGACACAATCTCTTTACTCTCAAAACTGAACGCTCAAACCTGTTTCCCTCCTCCAAATCCTGGTGGCGTCTGGTCAAATCTGTTTCTGGTGTTTGTTCCCCCTCCATCCCCTCCCTTCCCTCAAAAGGCTAACTGGTGACACCACATGTGAAAAAGCTGAATGCCAAAATTCTGTGTTTGCCTCAAAATCTTGTGTCCCAAACCCATCTCTCTGTACCCACCTTACCCAGTCGAACCCAGCTGCTCTTGGACTCTGTGTCCTTCTCTCCTGACAAGGTGGAGAAGTTTCTGTCAAACCTCGACTCTGATTCTGCAACTGGACCAGATGGCATCAGCCCACGGGTCCTACAATCCTGCTCTGCTGCTCTATCTCACCCTCTCTCTGTTCTCTTCAACATCTCTTTTGCTCAAGGACATCTGCCATCAGCTTGGAAATCACCCAACATTACTGCTGTGCACAAAAAAGGTGCAAAAACCGATCCTTGCAACTACAGATCAATCAGCCTGCTCCCAATTATCAGCAAAGTCGTGGAATCCATCATTGCTTCAGACATGAAATCCTTCTTCTTCTCCAATGGCTTGATCTCGGATCATCAATTTGGATTCAGACCAGGTCATTCTACTCTGGACATGCTGCTTCTGCTGTCTCAACAATGGATGGAGGTCCTCAATGCCAAACAGGAAATCAGAGCTGTCTCACTGACATATCTCGTGCCTTTGATACGGTCTGGCACCCCGCTCTGCTCACCAAACTCTCCTCCTATGGTATCCATGGAAACCTCCACACATGGCTTGCCGACTTCCTCTGGTCGTAGTCAACATGTGGCCCTGAATGGAATTCTCTCATCTTCCCTTCCTGTCCAGGCTCAAGTTCCTCAAGACAGTGTTCTGGGCCCTGTGCTTTTTCTGGTCTTCATTAATGATCTCTCTGACTCTCTGGAAAATCCGCTCTATCTCTTTGCTGATGACTCCACTCTCTGCTGCTCCATATCTCAACCTTCAGATCGGCAGTCTGCAGCCTCCTCACTCTCTGCAGACCTGGACAATATCACAGACTGGTCAAGCAAGTGAAACATGTCTTTCAATCCTGACAAATCTCACATTCTTACCATGTCTCTCCGAAAAGACCGACTGGACAACCCTCCCATCCACTTTCTGAATAATCCTCTCCAAGAAGTTCTGTCACTCAAGCTTTTGGGTCTCACTATCTGCCATGATCTTTCCTGGGAAAACCACATTTCCAAGCTGACCTCCAAGGCCAGTCGCCGTCTGGGCATCATCCGTCGTGCGAAGTCCTTTATGGACACTTCTGAGCCCCTCACCACATACAAGGTGGTCATCCGCAGCTCAATGGAATACTGTTCTCCCATCTGGGCCGGTGCTCCTGCCTCACACCTAGCTCGGCTTCACGTTGTTGAAACCAAAGGTTTCATAATTTTAGAATCATTGGTATCTCCCTTGATGAAGCTGATTCTGAGGGCCTTTCTCTCTTACCGTAGGCAGGTCGGTGGTCTTTGTCTTCTTCTGACTCCCCTCCGGCCGAGCTCCCCCTGCCCTGTCTGTGCTTTGTCCCCCAAATTTTCCTGCAGGACGCACAAGATCTGCGGGCAACCCTATTCTGGTGAAACTGCCAAAATCAAGACTCTCTGCTCACCTTCACTCTTACATTCCTCTTTTCTCCCACCTCTGGAACAAACTCCCACACTCTTTTCATTCCCACTCCTCCCTCCAGGTACTTAAAACAGCTGTTCAACACCATCTCTTTTCTTCCCCCATCCAAAACCTTGATCTTTTCTATCCCCTGAGCTTTCTACCCCCCCCCCCCCCCCCAAACCTTTTCTGCCCCCGTTAAAACATTCCAAATCCACGTCTCCACCTCTTTCAATCTCCAGCTTCTTTCCTGAAATTGCTAGTCGTGTCGATTTGTTTTATACCGTGTACCCCTTACCTCTCACCCCCCCCCCCACCCTCCCAACCTCCACCCCCCACCGGCCCTCTCTTTTCCACAGATCTTCCAACCTCCCTGTTCTCGACCGTTGTTGTGATTGTATGCTTTCCTCTCTTTTCTCCCGCTCCCTTTATTTATTGTATGTTTTATGGGTCTGTGCCTGGTCTCCTGTGTAATGTGTTAGCTCTTGCACAAGCCTTGACTCTGTATACAAAATAAATAAAAATAACCGAATAGCTTTTGGTTAATGTCAGATCCAGATCTAGCCTATCGGTGGGATGCAAATTGTTAACTGTCAGCCTCGTGTATGTATGCTGTCTACCGAATGCCATTCTAGTTATTTGTACTTTTCTTCCTAATCCTTTAAAATGTACAACAATGCAATACAAGTATGTATAATGATGTAAACAAGAAGTGATTATGGGGTCATATATCATTCCAGGTAAAAATGTGATACCTTCAGAACAGCTGAATGAATTTAAATCAAACTTGGTACAAGTATTATAATGATGTAATAATATGGGTGGAGGCATATCGGTCGACGTCGTGGCGTTGAAGAGTGTCGTTCTAGTTTATACGGCATTGAATGTCAAAGAATGCAAAGTCTTGCCAAAGTATTTGTTGTGGCGACTCCTTTCACAAAATAAGCCACGGGCTGTGACACCCTTAAAGCCTATCGATAAATCGATTTTTTTTTGTAATTTAACGTTGTTTTTAATCTAAAATGTATAACCCAATTTAATTGCTTTGCAAACTGGGTGTGTGCGACTTGGAAAGATCGATGTAGATTGCATTGTGTGTACGTTTGGACAAACACACCTTCAGAAACAGGCACTGTAAACCCAGACATAATTGACATTCAAAGGTGATCAACTTCTGGTTAAATTAGATGTAAATATTATGTGGAATGGGGAGAGGGGATCCATAGCTAGAATGTAGTAAGTATGGCATGGACCATATAATGGCATAGGTTGTTGAAGTTTTATAGCCCTGGATTGTTGGCTTCAACAAGGCCGCAGCATGGAGACAGCCTATCGATCTCCCATGAGCGACCCAGAGATCCCCTACAACCAGGATGGGTTGGTGTACACCTGCCTTCACAAAGTCAGCACCACGACAGTTAGAGAGAAGAGATGGAGACAAGAGGGGAAGGGCTGGGCCATGGGGACCGATCGGCATTCTGACCATGACCACATCGCTCTGACGAATCTGGGCAGTGGGGAAGAATGAGGAAGGTTTGGCCCCTGGACTTGCATCCCCGCCCCGACACCACAGCAAAGAGACGTCCCCGATAGTCGTGTGTTATATTCATCTTGTAACAGCTTTGACTGGGGAGAAAAAAACTTTTTGCAAACTTTAATCTTTCTTTGGATGGACAGAGTTTATTTTGCAATGGAACTTGTGTAAATTTATCTCAGGGACCAGCTGTTTGTCCAATGAAATAGTCAATCAGTATTTTGGTTGAAATAGCTTCATATTGGAAGGTGATCTGCAAAGGGCTTTCAAGAAGTTTTTTTTGAACAAGATACATCCTGTTGCCCAACAAATAACAACGTGTTATTTTTTTTTCAAAATAACAAGTATAAGCAAATGTATAAATGTATTTCCTATTTCTATATATGTCTCATGCATTTCTTATCTTGCAATTGTGAGCACTGTATATCATTAATATGACTTATTGAATGCCGTATACATGTTCATTTAGACCTGAGTGGTGATGACTGTGATTTTGAAGACCATGGGGGCAAGAAGTCATGTGGAACCTTTACTTTTTATTAAGTGGGGTTCTTTGTCTTCAACAGGCCATGACTGAAAAATTGACTTTCCCAGGGTGGCTGCAGACACGGGGCCTGAGACCAGAAACAGCCCAAGCCCTAGTCACGGACCTGGACATTAAGAGCCGTGATGCGCTTCAGGCATGCACCGAGTCAGTTTTGTTGACAACTGAGCTCCTCTCTCGCGCAAAACAAAAGTTTCCTTTTGCAATTTATGCGGAGATTCACCGATTCATGGAATCTTGTGTGAAGCCACGAGGTGTCCAGCCTACTGCCTCTTCTTTGGTACACATTTTCTGCTCGATGCTTGAACCTGCAAGTCAAGAGTTTCATATCTGTGCCCAGAAACTACGCCTCTTGAAATCCTCATTCACACGTGCTGGAGTTGGAAATGTTCAGCTGCCCAGCACGAGTAGTGCACATGGGACCAAGATACATGACAACCGCAACCGCAACCGCAAACGGAACAATAACAGAGTAAACCCTAACTCAGGTATGTGATATTGACTCGGGCAGCTTTTTCTATCAAATGTTTGCTTTCCAATATTTATTCTTTTCTTTTTAGTTTTCAACAAAATTTCAGTGATGTATTGTGTAGTTCGATATGTGTTATCCAGATTTTGAAGTTAAATTTTATAATTTGTGTGAATAAAGTTAGATATCCATAATTTTTGCCCATTCAAAATTTTGCCGCAGTGTGTTTTTGTTTATTGCTGTCACCAAGTTGTTCAAGAGATTGTTTTTACCCTTACTCGAATATCGTTTTTGTTTTTTTTGTTTTTTATTCAAAATCGTGTTTTCAAACTTTCAGCACCTTCAATTTTCTGAAACAAGTAATGTGGTGAAGTACAAAGGAAACACCATCCTATTGGTGGATGAATGCACAATACATGGAAATTGTTTATGACTCAACTTAATTTTACTTTTCACCCCTCAGCCCAAATTGGGCTAAGGGGTATTGTCGTCCGGGCGTCCGTCAACTTTTGGTTTCCGTCAATTTCAAGGAGAACGGCTTGTCCGATTAAATCCATTTTTGCAGTGTGTGTTGGGGTTGAGTAGAGGAAGGTTCCTTTCGAAAATGGGCATGCTGCGCTTTTCAATATGGCCGCCACGGCAGCCATCTTGAATTTTTTATTTTTTTATTTTTTGTGTACAGAATCGAGGCTCGTGAAAGAGCTAAGATTTATCACACAAGCAAATCAAACGGACAAACAAAGTATATAAAAAGGGGAGCAGTAGACAAGATGGGGAGAGAAGGGGAAGCACACAAACACAACATTTGAGAGCAGGGACATTGGGAGATGTGTGGGAGGGAGAGGGCTTGGGGGGTGGAGGCGTGGGAAGGGGGGGTGGGAGAAGTATAAAACACAAGGACACCAAGGACTTCCAGGAAAGAAGTTGGTATTTCAAAAAAGTGGATTTGGGGTGAAATTAGCGGGGGTAGAAAAGATCAAGGTTTTGGATGGAGGAAGATAAGAGATGGTGGTGAACAGCTGTTTTAAAGACTTTGAGGGAGGAGTGGGATTGAAGAGTGGGGGAGTTTGTTCCAGAGGCGGGAGAAAAGAGGAATGAAGGAGTGAAGGTGAGCAGAGAGTCTTGATTTTGGCAGTTTAACCATAAGAGGGTTGCAGGCAGATCTTGTGTGACCTGTAGGAATATTTGGGGGACAGAGCCCAGAGAGCTGGGGGAGCAAGGCCGGAGAGGAGTCGGTAGACGACGGAAAGACCACCAACCTGCCTGCGGTGAGTAAGTGAAAGGCCGTCGGAGATAGCTTTATCGTGGGAGATTCCAATGATTCTGAAGTCTTTGGTTTCAACAGCGTGAAGACGAGCTAGGTGTGAGGCAGGAGCACCAGCCCAGAGGGGAGAGCAGTATTCCATTGAGCTGTGAATGAAAGCCTTGTATGTGGTGAGGAGCTCAGGTGTGCCAACGAAGGACTTCGCATGACAGAGGATGCCCAGTCGGCGACTGGCTTTGGAGGCCAGATTTGAAATGGGGTTTTCCCAGGAAAGATCATGGCAGATAGTGAGACCCAAAAGCTTGAGTGACAGAACTTCTTGGAGAGGATTATTCAGAAAACGGATGGGAGGGTTGTCCGGTCGGTCTTTTCGGAGAGACATCGTAAGAGTGTGAGATTTGTCAGGATTGAAAGACATGTTCCACTTGTTTGCCCAGTCTGTGATTTTGTCCAGGTCTGCAGAGAGTGAGGAGCCTGCAGACTGCCGATCTGAGGGATGAGGAATGGAGCAGCAGAGAGCGGAGTCATCAGCAAAGAGATAGAGATGATTTTCAAGAGAGTCGGAGAGATCATTGATATATGAAAAATCAATGATCGTTTTAAGGCCATTTTCTCCACTAGAGCGGGGGTTAGCTTTGTGGGCCCCATGACGATCATGGTTCCCTGTTTGAGGCAATGTTTTTATGGCCGGATGCCCTTCCTGACGCCAACCCTTGGTTTCCTCCTACGATGCGCAGTTATACGGTGTACCTATTCTAAACCGGGGTACACACCGGGATCATTCATCCCAGCAAGCTGGTACTCAATTTGCCGACCTCGGAAGGATGACAGGCTGAGTCAACCCCCCTGGCGTTAATTCAGCGATCGACCGGGATTCGAACCCAAGATCCTAGGATCCCAAGCCGGCACCTTAACTGCCAAGCCAACACCAGGGATATTGATGATGAAGATGATTGATGAAGACCAGAAAAAGCACAGGACCCAGAACACTGCCTTGGGGAACTCCAGCCTGAACAGGAAGAGGAGATGAGAGAAACCCATTCAGGGCCACACGTTGACTACGACTGGAGAGGAAGTCGGCCAGCCATGCGTGGAGATTTCCATGGATACCAAAGGAGGAGAGTTTGGTGAAGTTTGGGGTGAAAGTTTGGTTTGGTGAATTTGGTTTCCATCAATTTCGAGCAGAACTGCTTGTCCGATTCAATCCATGTTTGCAGTGTGTGTTGGGGTTGAGTAGTGGAAGGTGCCTTTCGAAAATGAGCGCGCTGCGATTTTCAATATGGCCGCCACGGCAGCCATCCGGGCGTCCGTCAACTTTTGGTTTCCGTCAATTTCGAGCAGAACTGCTTGTCTGATTAAATCCATTTTTGCAGTGTGTTGGGGTTGTCGAGGAAGGTTCCTTTCGAAAATGGGTGCGCTGCGATTTTCAATGTGGCTGCCACGGCAGCCATCTTGAAATTGGTTTCCGTCAATTTCGAGCAGAACGGCTTGTCCGATTAAATCCATGTTTTCAGTGTGTGTTGGGGTTGAGTCGAGGAAGGTTCATGGGTGCGCTGCGATTTTCAATATGACCGCCACGGCAGCCATCTTGAAATTTGTTTCCGTCAATTTTGAGCAGAACGGCTTGTCAGATTAAATCCATTTTTGCAATGTGTGTTGGGGTTGAGTCGAGGAAGGTTCATGGGCATGAAATGGGTTCATGGGTTCATGGGCAAAAATTTATTTACTGCAAAATCCTACTCTGTATACAACTTCTCTTCAAATAACAAATTATCATCAATGCTTCCTTTCACCATGCATGGGCTGAGGGGTTATGCCTGCTTTGCGGTGCTATTTATTTATCATGGAAAGGTTCTGTTTTATTTTTAAGAAAGTGTTGTTTTCAAGTTGATTCATTGTTTGAGGTTTCAATGTGGAACTGTGTGCTGGTGAAGATGATCCGGAAAAGGCAACAGATCTTGCTCGAAACACCCAGAAATCCTCCGTTCTTATTAAAGAGTTCGAAGTTTCATCAGCACAAGAGTCCAACAATGCTTCATGTATTGATCCGGGTTTGTGATTTTCAAACAAATTGCTTGATTCCACCAAAACAATGGGACTTTGCTCACCTTTCGTGAATTGTATCATTTAGGTTCAAATTATTGTTCGGGTTAGGGTTAGATAACTCCCTTAATGGGGGAGAACGCTCTTCACTTCAAGTTCGCAAAAGACATTTACTTTAGCTTCTGCCATGTCAAGCTCCTTCATAGTTTGAAGCCTTGCAATTGCCGCTTGAGCTTCTGTTTGAGGCCTTGCAAGTTCTGCTTTTTTCTTCGCTTCCAAGTGGAAATAGATTTGTTTTGTCTTCAATGCAGTGCGTTCCCCCAGAGCTTCAGCTTTCGCAGATGAAGTTCATGCTTTTGAGGACCGAGAAACATTATATTTGGTGGAAGCTCGACTTCAGGGAAACCTGGGCATCTTTCTGCCCTCACGTGGCGAATATGATCTGCATTAGATTTGGACAGATGGTAACTATCCTGTTCCACAGATTGATAGTGCAAGTCAGTATCTGGATCCATGTGTGTCGATGGTGTTTTCTGATCAAGTAAACCATATGCCTTTAAAACATCGTTCATGTGTGTCTCAAGAAGATCTCGTCTTTGTTTAATAACTTCCAAATCACACGAGTCTGACACCAGTCTTTCCATGCTTCTTGTCATCTTGCGCCAGTTTTTAATGGCTAATTTCAAACTATGTTCATGTTGACCGAGCTTCCATCCAGTGCAATCATCGGTGGGTTTGGGTTCTCGGCCTCTCCTTCATCCCTTTGTGTCTGTACATCACGATGTACATCAGACATGACTCATGGTTCTTTACCTGTACTCATTTGCAGTTTAAACAAATGATTACAAGTTCCAAATAAAGCTATAGAGCTCAAGGTAAAAGCCCGACAGCTTCAGGTATAATTAAGATCAATCACCTCACTGTGCTCAAGCATCATGGGCCTATACATAGTCGTGAGAAAAAAATTCTGTGAACCCTTTAGAAATTTCTGTATTTCTGCATAAATTTCAACTAAAATGTAATCAGATTTTCATTAATGTCCGAATCTATATTATAAAAGGAGCTGTATCTGTCTGTCGTGTTATAACTTGAGAACGGATTCACGGATATCAATAAATCCAACTACGGTGGATTTGGATTACTACCGGGAGTGTTTGTGATCCCAAAAAAATTACATTTTTTTTTTTTATGGTTACATGGACATGCGTGTCAAAACTGCAAATGCCAACATGTGACACGTTGGTTATCCCTGCATGGAGAGCGGGATCTCCCAGGAATCCCTTTTTTCTTTTTTCTTTTTTTCTCTTTCTTCCCCCATAGATTAGCCATCGCAGCAAAGATTGGTATTTCCGTCAGTGAAGCGACAGGCCTTATATTCTAGTAATAGATAAAGAGGGCTTGCTTGAACAAAGAGCACACAAAATCATCTATTTCTTCATTTTGTTTAATGAGCAAAATGATCCAACGTTCAATTTCTTTTTTTGGAAAAAGTATGTGAACCTCCAGGTTAATCACCTCAATTAAGCAAGGGGATAATTAGTCAGGTGTTTCAGTCAATGGGATGACAATCAGGAGTGAGTTTGGGTGGCCCTGTCCTAAATTGAAACATAAACTTTCTTCATCACCATCAGTCTGGTCTTCACCACACAGGTTTGTGGAAGCGTGTCATTCCCGATCAAAAGAGGTTTCTGATAAAGTATTGCTGATGCTCTTTGGTCTGGAAAGGGTTACAAACCATTTCTAAATATGTTTGGCTCCACCCATCCACTGTCGGGCAAATAGTGCACAAATGGAGAAAATTCAACACCATTGTTGCTCTTTCTAGGAGCCACTGTTCAATGAAAATCGGTATTGGTTTGGGAAAATTGGCATTTAAATTTACCCAGATAATAGCAGGGACCTGCGGAACAGTTCGTGGAAAACTCTCCCATTTTTTGGGCGGTGTATAGGCAATGAAGCGCTGCCTCGCATACTCCCGGAAGTTTATGTTTTAGCCATATAAATGTCGGGCATGGCAATTGTGGATATGACAGGTTTACATTATTTCGTGAGTAGTTAACATATAAACTTTTAACATGAACAAATGTCAAAATGGTTAACAAGATTGTAACTGTTGTCCTTGCAAATGACTGACAATGGGTTGTGTGCAGGTAATGAAGATCCAGATGATATGGGAAATAGCAGTGATGAAGAGTCAGATTATAGCAATGATGAAGATCCAGATTTTACAGTAAATGGCAGTGGTTCATCTTCTGAAACTGGTGAGCAGAAACCTACAATTGTTACGTTTTTAATAACAAAATCTAAGAGATGGATCGGTGACATTAACATGGTGATGGAATGAAGGGAAAACAAACATAGGCAGTGTAAGTATGGACGTGAAGACAGGACAAGGTAAGCAAGTGGGCCAAGTAGCCACAAAAAGCTGACAAACAGGGCAAATGTGGAGAAACAGTGAGAGGAAAAAAAGATTTGGAATAGGAATAGTGGATAACATGAAATGGTCATGGCTCACCACTTTTATAGGAGTGGAGACAAGAACATGATTGGATGGTTTGTGCAGAAAATTCCACAAAAGTGATGTATGATTTAAGTTCGTATGTGGTAATACTGAAGATAATAGTAATAATTAAATATGTTTGAATAAGGATATTGCATTGCTGTGTTGACTGACTGCCTCGGCACAAGTTTGAGGTTGTGGGCCCATTGATGAGTAATATACTGATGTGGACCTGTGGTCAGGGTTGTGGATCCGCTGCTTGGAGAGTTTCTGGGCTGAAAGGATCAAAACCGCTTTGCAAATCGGTGCCCAATTGATCCAGGCAATTGAAAAATCAGTCAATTGCTCTCAGGTTAAGGTTTCACTTCAAATATAATACCTTTTACAAGTACTTACAAGCACGTTATGTATCTTTGTGTGTTTATATGTACGTGCCTGCATACATATATTTATGCTTATATATCTATACTAGTGGGGTCACCCGTGGGAATCCCACGGGTATGGACGTGTGTGACATTTGGACATCTTGATTTACATGCTGCACATTAAATTTTACAAAATGGTTAAAATGGTGTAAGGAACACTATTTATTTCACATAATATGTGACCCCTCACTCCTCTCTACCCTCATGCCTCTCCAATGCCACTCCCCCTCACACTCCTCTCCAATACCTCCTCAGTCCTCTCCAATACCTCCTCACAGTCCTATCCAATACCTCCTCACACTCCTCTCCAATACCACCTCACACTCCTCTCCAATACCTCCTCACACTCCTCTCCAATACCTTCTCACACACCTCTCCAATACCTCCTCACACTCCTCTCCAATACCTCCTCACACTCCTCTCCAATACCTCCTCACACACCTCTCCAATACCTCCTCACACTCCTCTCCAATACCTCCTCACACACCTCTCCAATACCTCCTCACACTCCTCTCCAATACCTCCTCACACTCCTCTCCAATACCTCCTCACACTCCTCTCCAATCACTCACTCCTCTCCAACCCCTCACCCTCTCCAACCCCTCACACTCCTCTACAACCCCTCACACTCCTCTACAACCCCTCACACTCCTCTCCAACTCCTCACACTCCTCTCCAACCCCTCACACTCCTCTCCACCCATTCACACTCCTCTCACACTCCTCTCCAATCCCTCACACTCCTCTTCAATGCCTCATACTCCCTCCAATCACGCCTCACTTGCCTCTCCAATCATGCCTCACTCCTCTCCAATCGCGCCTCACTCTCTCCAATCGCGCCTCACTCTCCTCTCCAATCGCTCCTCATCCGCCTCTCCAATCGCACCTCACTCGCCTCTCCAACCCCTCGCTCCTCTCCAACACCTCCTCACACTCCTCTCCAACACCTCACACTCCTCTCCAACCCATCACACTCCTCTCCAACCCCTCACACTCCTCTCCAACCCCTCACACTCCTCTCCAACCCCTCACACTCCTCTCCAACCCCTCACACTCCTCTCCAACCCCTCACACTCCTCTCCAACCCCTCACACTCCTCTCCTCTCCAACCCCTCACACTCCTCTCCTCTCCAACCCCTCACACTCCTCTCCTCTGCAACCCCTCACACTCCTCTCCAACCATTCACACTCCTCTCCAATCCCTCACACTCCTCTCCAATCCCTCACACTCCTCTCCAATCCCTCACACTCCTCTCCAATCCCTCACACTCCTCTCCAATCCCTCACACTCCTCTCCAATCCCACACTCCCCTCCAATCCCTCGCACTCCTCTCCAATACCTCCTCGCACTCCTCTCCAATACCTCCTCGCATTCATCTCCAATACGTCCTCGCACTCATCTCCAATACGTCCTCGCACTCCTCTCCAATACGTCCTCGCACTCCTCTCCAATACCCCCTCGCACTCCTCTCCAATACCTCCTCACACTCCCCTCCAATACCTCCTCACACTCTCCAATTACTCCTCGCCAGCCCCTCGCCAGCCCCTCACCAACCCCTCGCCAGCACCTCACCAACCCCTCACACTCCTCACCAACCCCTCACGCCTCTCCAACCCCTCACACTCCTCACCAACCCTTCACACTCCTCTCCAACCCCTCGCACTCCTCTCCAATACCCCCTCACACTCCTCTCCGATACCCCCTCACACTCCTCTCCGATACCCCCTCACACTCCTCTCCAATACCTCCTCACACTCCCCTCCAATACCTCCTCACACTCTCCAATTACTCCTCGCCAGCCCCTCACCAACTCCTCGCCAGCACCTCACCAACCCCTCACACTCCTCACCAACCCCTCACGCCTCACCAACCCCTCACGCCTCACCAACCCCTCGCACTCCTCGCCAACCCCTCACGCTCCCCACCAACCCCTCACGCTCCCCACCAACCCCCCACGCTCCTCACCAACCCCTCACGCTCCTCACCAACCCCTCACTCACACTCCTCACCAACCCCTCACGCTCCTCACAAACCCCTCACGCTCCTCACCAACCCCTCACACTCATCACCAACCCCTCACACTCCTCACCAACCCCTCACACTCCTCTCCAACCCCTCACACTCCAACTCCTCACACTCCTCTCCAACTCCTCACACTCCTCTCCAACCCCTCACATGCCTCTCCAACCCCTCACACTCCTCTCAAATACCTCCTCCTCACTCCTCTCCAATACCTCCTCACTCCTCTCCAATACCTCCTCGCACTCCCCTCCAATACCTCCTCGCACTCCTCTCCAATACCTCCTCGCACTCCTCTACAACCCCTCTACAACCTAGTGGGGTCACCCGTGGGAATCCCACGGGTATGGACGTGTGTGACATTTGGACATCTTGATTTCGATGCTGCACATTAAATTTTACAAAATGGTTAAAATGGTGTAAGGAACACAATTTATTTATTTCACATAATATGTGACCCCTCACTCCTTTCCACCCTCATGCCTCTCCAATGCCACTCCCCCTCACACTCCTCTCCAATACCTCCTCGCACTCCTTTCCAATACCTCCTCGCACTCCTCTCCATTACCGCCTCACACTCCTCTACAACCCCTCACACTCCTCTCCAAGCTCTCACACTCCTCTCCAATACCTCCTCGCACTCCTCTCCAATACCTCCTCACACTCCTCTCCAATACCTCCTCACACTCCTCTCCAATCCCTCACACTCCTCTCCAATCCCTCCTCACGCCTCTCCAATACCTCCTCACTCCTCTCCAATACCTCCACACTCCTCTCCAATACTTCCACACTCCTCTCCAATACTTCCTCACTCCTCTCCAATACCCCCACACTCCTCTCCAATACCTCCTCACACCCTCCAATACCTCCTCACTCTCCTCTCCAATACCTCCTCACACTCTCCAATACCTCCTCGCACTCCTCGCCAACCCCTCGCACTTCTCGCCAGCTCCTCACCAACCCCTCGCCAGCTCCTCACCAACCCCTCGCCAGCTCCTCACCAACCCCTCACACTCCTCTCCAACCCCTCACCACTCACCAACCCCTCACACTCCTCTCCAACCCCTCACACTCCTCTACAACCCCTCACACTCCTCTCCAACCCCTCACACTCCTCGCCAACCCCTCACACTCCCCGCCAACCCCTCGCACTCCTCACCAACCCCTCACACTCCTCACCAACCCCTCACACTCCTCACCAACCCCTCACACTCCTCACCAACCCCTCACACTCCTCAACAACCCCTCACACTCCTCTCCAACTCCTCACACTCCTCTCCAACTCCTCACACTCCTCTCCAACTCCTCACACTCCTCTACAACCCCTCACACTCCTCTCCAACCCTTCACACTCCTCTCCAACCCCTCACACTCCTCTCCAACCCCTCACACTCCTCTCCAACCCCTCACACTCCTCTCCAATACCTCCTCGCACTCCTCTCCAATACCTCCTCGCACTCCTCTCCAATACCTCCTCGCACTCCTCTCCAATACCTCCTCGCACTCCTCTCCAATACCTCCACAACCTAGTGGGGTCACCCGTGGGAATCCCACGGGTATGGACGTGTGTGACATTTGGACATCTTGATTTCGATGCTGCACATTAAATTTTACAAAATGGTTAAAATGGTGTAAGGAACACAATTTATTTATTTCACATAATATGTGACCCCTCACTCCTCTCCACGCTCATGCCTCTCCAATGCCACTCCCCCTCGCACTCCTCTCCATTACCACCTCACACTCCTCTACAACCCCTCACACTCCTCTCCAACCCCTCACACTCCTCTCCAACCCCTCACACTCCTCTCCAACCCCTCACACTCCTCTCCAATACCTCCTTGCACTCCTCTCCAATACCTCCTCACACTCCTCTCCAATACCTCCTCACACTCCTCTCCAATCCCTCGCACTCCTCTCCAATCCCTCGCACTCCTCTCCAATCCCTCGCACTCCTCTCCAATCCCTCGCACTCCTCTCCAATCCCTCCTCACTCCTCTCCAATACCTTCTCACTCCTCTCCAATACCTCCTCACTCCTCTCCAATACCTCCTCACTCCTCTCCAATACCCCCACACTCCTCTCCAATACCTCCTCACACTCCTCTCCAATACCTCCTCACACTCCTCTCCAATACCTCCTCACACTCCTCTCCAATACCTCCTCACACTCATCTCCAATACCTCCTCACACTCATCTCCAATACCTCCTCACACTCCTCTCCGCTCCAATCGGCCCTCACTTTCCGCTCAAATCGGCCCTCACTCTCCAACCCCTATCTCCTCGCTCTCCAACCCCTATCTCCTCGCTCTCCAACCCCTATCTCCTCGCTCTCCAACCCCTATCTCCTCGCTCTCCAACCCCTATCTCCTCGCTCTCCAACCCCTATCTCCTCGCTCTCCAACCCCTCGCTCCTCGCTCTCCAACCCCTCGCTCCTCTCCAACACTCCTCATCGTTGTTGCAGCAGCATTGTGCGGTTCTTGCTACATCCTGTTCAAGTCTGCATTGACGTTCGTTGACGGACTCGTTTGCCCATCTCATTCCTTTTCTTGCTGCATCCTGTTCAAGTCTGCGTTCTTCATCGACCGTCGCATTCATTTTGGAAATGGAAGTTTCCACGCAACGCATGAATTGTCACGATCCTCAAGAGGAAGTGTCTCGTAATTATCAAATGACAAATGGCAAGTAAATTACATTGTGAAAATTAAAGATTTCAAATAAACCTATTTAAAGTGTATGCGCACATAACTAATAAAAAAAAAACGAAGAAATATCTCTCGGTAATTTCCTGAAGCATATTTTACTTCCGGATAATAATGTTGAATGAAATAAGAAAGAACGAAGATATATATGTCGTTTTTGTGCCGACTGTCATAAAACGTAAAAGTAATATATCTTAACGGAAAAGAAAAAGCGAATTTTTAATATATGTCGACATTTTTCCCGAATGTTATTTTAGGCACTGTATTTTCGCGTGTCATCGTGGCGCGATTTTTATAAATATATCTCGGCAATTTCCCGTGTGTGCGTGAATGTTCTCAATTATTTCTGACCGAGTCTAAAACCATCGATAAAAATTAAAGCTTCGTTTGGAACTACTCTGCAAACGGACTAAGCCACACCCCCGGACAGACTGACAGAATCACCTTCGCCTATTATAATATAGATATTTATGTTTTTATATATATATATGTATTGTTGCGGATATGGAATTTGGCCTCCATATCCGCTTGTAAATATTCCCCTATTTCCCCAATACTCCCCAACTATCCCCAATCCCCCATTCCCTAGTCCCATTGTCTGTAAACAATACTCTGTAGAACCGACCTTCCCCTTTTTCCCCCATTAAATGTCGTGCCCAGGTCCACCGCATCTCACGTAGACAACTTTCGGACATCTTGCTAGTTATTCTTAGTCTGTCAGTTAAGGACTCGTTTCCATTAATTCTGACTCTTCGTTGCACCAGAATGTGATTGTATGGCACCAGTAGTGAGTTTAGGACCTCCCCATACCTCCTCCCATCTTCCCCATGCAACAACCACAACAACTACAACAACAACAACAACTACAACAACAGAGGGGCGCGGCGCGGCGCGGGGAGTGTGCGTCCTCACTCCGGCTCGGTTAGCCGCCATTACCCATGTGCGCCGACGGGGTTACCACGAAGGGGCTGCCTGTCGGCCCCTCGTTAAGGGCGGAGCCGGTAACCCCCGCACCCAATGAGAAGCAACGGGCCGATTCCATCTGGGGCGGAGCTAACGAGCCGAGGGCGTGTCACTCCCCGCCGGATATACGCAGCGACTTACCGGATGTGAGGTGAGATGCGCCCCGAGCTTGAAGAGGAAAGAACCAGTCGCGACCTCCGAGCGCTGTGACCTCCCTGCATCTACTGGACCGTACTGTATCCTGTCCCTGAGCCAAGGTGCACCTTGAGCCATCGACTACCCGCTTTCCTTGCCATCAATCCCCGTGTGAGTCAGTTTTGTCCTGTTTATCTGTCGTCTGTCGGGGCTACTATAAGACCGTAATTAAGTGCCTACCTTACTATGCTGTCTCTCTCATCCCTGTAATCTGACCTTCCGCAATAATATAACCTCCTCCGGAGGTCTTGAGAACTGAACCCTTGGTGTCGTGTCATTTTAATCCAGCCGTTGTGTCTTTTCCATCATTGATTTAGCATAGCGCGACTTAGTCAACGTTCGAGCATAATCGGGTAAACTGTGCAGACGCGGTCATACCAAACCGCTCGGTAAACTAACATCCACAACCGCGTCTGTAACATTTGGTGTCAGGAGTGTCGGATTCGGACCTGGGACTAAATTTATTAGGCCCAAATTTTGGAACACCAATTGTACCACTAGGGTAACAATTGGTGTTGGGGAGGCAGAATTCGATCCGGAGCGCGTTTCCCGCGCTCGAAATTATAACGGCGAAATTTGATTGTGTTTTACAAAATATAAAAACCCGAATTTTGAAAGTCGCGCTATGGCGGATCAAGACAGCTGGGTTCCGGTAGAGGAGAGTGAGGCAGGGTCGGTCCAGGACCAAATTGAGGGACGTGAGGAGAGCGAAGCAGCGAGGGTAGCAGACGCACAAAATAGCGTCGTTGCGCCCGACGTTGCGGGCGCGCAAAATGGCGCCTCGCTGGTCGCGGCGCCCGCGACTGTGGCAGCGCCCCTGGTGGATTCGAACCTTTTTATGTTGCAAATGAGGGCCCTTATGGAACGAATGGGAGACCAAATTGTGGGAATGAGGGCTGATAGTGAGCGGTTGGGGAACCGGATGGATGCTCAGGGTGAGCGATTGGAGGGCCAAATGGGGGTAATGAGGGACGAAGCGAGGGGTACCAGTGAGGGGTTAGACAATAATTTTAAGGGATTAGACAAGAAATTTGGGAAATTGGACAATAGATTTGGGGAAATACAGGAGGGGTTAATGGGGGTAGAAAACAGAATGGCCGCTCAAGAGAATCAAATGGAAGGGATGCAAAAGGGGTTAGAGGGGTTAGAAAACAGTATGGAAGGCAAATTGAGGGACATGAGGGACCAAGCGGAAAGGGAAGTTAAACAAATGGGGCAGCAGATAGAGGGGGTCAGAATGGGGGTAGAAACTAAACTGGATGCTCACAGGGAGGAAATGGAGCAGATGAGGGTGGCATCTGGGCAGGAGATGCAAGTGATGGGAGAGATCAGAAGAGGTGTGAGTGAGGAGGTCGGAGGAGTGCGCGAGGAGGTGAGGCACTGTAAGGAGCGCATGGAGAAGGAGGTGAGAAAGGGGACTGTAAAATTGCAAGGGGGTATAGAGGAGTTGACGCTGGGAGTAGAACAACTGACAGTGGGACAAAAGGAGTTGGGGGACCAGGTAAAGAAGAACACAGCGGTAATAGAGGGTTTAAAATCGACACAGAAGGAGATGAAAAAGGACGTAGGGGTAATTAAAAAAGAGTGTCAGACGGTACATGAGGACCTGACGAGGAAAATGAACAAAGTGGTAGAGGTGATGGAGGTTAAAGAGCGGGAGGTGTGGGAGCACATAGAAAAAAATAAAGTGGAGTTAGAGGAAGAACTTAAAGGGGCGCACGAGGAGATGAAGGAGGTGAAACAGAAATTAGAAGAAGTGGAAGAAGGGGTGAGCGAAATTAAGAAGCGACGGAGAGAGGATAAGAAAGAGATAAAAGAGGAGGTAAAAGAATTGGTCCAAAGTCTGTGTTCGGATCGTGATGATGTGCTCATTAACCGGATGAGGGATTCGCAGGTGATGGAGGAGAAGCGAAGAGAAAGAGGACCCGGTGTAAGTGGTGACCAATATGGTCGTGCGTATGATGCGCCAGGGGATTTAAGAAGCTTGGGGGTCGAGATGGACCCGGGTGTTCGTGAGAGGCCGTTGGTGAAGTGTGCGACAGGTCTGGTGTGCGAAAAAGGAGGTGTGCAAGAAAGTCCGACTCTGGGGTGTGTGAGGAAAAAGTGCGTGCCAAGGAGTGAGGGTGCTGGCGAGAGTGAGTCGGTCGTAGCGCGTGTGCGAGGGAGCACATGGAAGCGCGGTGTGGTGAGTGTTACAGAGGGTGTGACGGGAGAGTGTGCGCAAGAGTGTGCGCGAGAGAGGTGTGTAACGGACGGGTGCATGGGGAAAGAGTGCGCTGTCAAGAGTAAGGGTGAGTGCGCTGTCAAGAATGGAGGTGAGAGTAGTGAGAGTGACAAGGAGCGTGAGTTGGTTGTGACAGGTCAGAAAGGAAGCACACCTGGAATGGTAGAGCGTGAGTGGGAATGCACGCTGGAATTGGTAGTGAGGCACGTGGTTGGGTGTGCGAATGAGAGCACACCTGTGATTGTCACAGAGGAGGTGACAGAGGAGGGGGCGCGAAGAGGTGTGTTGGTGAGGTGTGCGACCAATGAATGTGTGCCAAAGTGTTCGGTGGTCACTGGTCAGGTGTGTGACCAAGGCTGTGAGTGGAATGAGGGTAACGAGGTGTGTAAGGAAAGGTACGAGGAGAATGGAAACGGCTGGATGTGTGAGCAAGGAACGGGCTGCGGGGTGTAAGCATGCAGGTGAGGCATCGAAGGTAACCGGGTTAGAGGTTAGAGCGACTTTTAGCCGAATCGGGCCCTCGGTGCGTGCTGGGCCTCGCTTTGAACGGCCGCGTCCGTGCTCCACTAGGCGGAGCAGGCAGCCCGATAGAAAGGGTCGTCATGGCGACCACTTTTTGTTGAGGCAGTCCGGCAGGTTGAGATCGGGACATTGGATGGCTCCACGCCGAGATGGTGCGTGGGATCTCGGCCCGGGTAAGCCCCCGTCCCTGCACCGAGTGCCGGACGCATCCAGCCGCTGGCACAGAACAACCCGCATTCATGGCTTGGCTTTACGAAGCCGGGCTTTGGACAGGAATTGGCGCACCGAGAGGCATTAGTGAGTCGACTGTGTGATGAGGATAGTGTTTTGGCCCCAAAATTAGTGAAAAACAAAATTTGATGATTGGCAAAGGATTGGCAGTAATGATTGGCAGATGATGGGCAGTGATTGGCAAATTTTTGATTTGTGGAAATTTGATGTGCAAAATTGGTAGTGAGCGATGGGCCCAGTGGGTAAGGGGGGCATCCCTGCCACCATTCCCAGGGGGGGGGCAAATGCGCTATCGTTTATGGGGTGTATGGCAGTGAAAACTAGCCCGGGTGGGTTAGGTTATATTGTAGGGATCTAGAAGAGATTGACATTAGGTGACGTTAAGTTTAGTTAGTGACTGATACCTGTAGTGGGGACGCAGGTAGATTAGTGTGGATTATAATGACGAGGGAGCGCAATAGTTTAAAGGGGCGACTGGGAAGCGCAAGTTTCAGAAGGGAGTAGTTAGCTGAGATGATGCCGTGTGTGTGAGAATTGAACAGGTGTGATTGCACAGGTGTGCAACTGGACAGGTGTGTGGAGCAGGGTGTGAGTAATGAGTGTTGTGGATCAGCGCGAATGCGCTTGGGGAGAGAAGGGTGCAGGTGGCACCAGGTGTGAGAGCACAGGTGTGCAGGTACAGGTGTGTGGAGAGAGTTGGAGTAAGTGGTACGGAGTGGTGTGCATGGTGCGAAGGTGTGAATGGGGGAAGAGTGGACCCCCATCATGGATACCCGGGGCGGGTAGTGTAAGTGTTAGGTAGAGGGTATAGGTAAATTGTGGTTGGATATTGGCATTTGTGGTGCGGTTGCAGAATGGTGTTGTGGATGGGTGCATTAGTGTTGTGGAAATGGCTGGGCGTGTAGGCTGTTAGTGTGTGTAGTTGGTTGGGCACTCCACCACTGTGAGGATGTCGGCCAGGTGAGGCCGCAGGTGGGCTCTGGGAGCCGGTAGTTGTGAGTGGGTGCCTGAGGATCCCGGGTGTGGATCGGGCAGCCCAGTGCCAGAGAGGGCACCGAGTGGGGAGAGCGCCAGAGGGCCTTCCCCAGGTAGTTAGGTTAGGGTAAGGAGCAGGTAAGCTCGGAGGCAACTGCAGTGGTGGAGGTGTGCAGGTGGGTAGACCCACTGGGAGAGGTACACGCCACAGCCCAGAAATTGTGCGAGGGCACCGGGAGATGAATCGGGGGAGTGAGACCCCAAATTGAAAAGCACCACAGTTTGGTCAATGGGCATTGGTTTTTAGAACCCATAGTGTAAGAGGGCCAATGGTTTGGCAGGAGAAAGACCCCGGGTAGTGTAACGTTGTTAAAGTCATTTAGGAAATAGTTAGGATTGATGAACCTGTCGCACCATACGCAGCCACTTACCTGTGGTGATGATGATGACTCCACACCTGTGTTTTCTTTGTTCTGTGTGCAGGAAATGAGAATTGCTGTGTGGATTGGTGAGACGCATCACGACGTGGATGAGACATTGGGGTGATTCCATCTCTCCCTCCTTAGGAGGGACTGATGATGAATTGGTAATGGCAAATTTTGATGTTCAGTTGGAGATGGCAAATTTTGATGAAAGTTGAAAATGGCAAATTTGATTGGTTAGGAGGGAGAGAAGACGAATTTGGTTTATGGGAGGAACGGGGAAGACAGTAGGGACGTTGTTGATTTGTAAAGTAGATGTTTATGGGTAGTGTTGTGTTTTGTGGATACAGTAAGGGGTAAGGGAGGGGCCATGTAGGTTACCTGGTGGGGGGGGGGGGCGTACGGTAGGAACGTACCTGTCTCACCTGGTTCCCATGTGCCCCCAGTGTGCATTACCTTGCATTGCGTGCACTTTTGCGCCCTTACCACCTTACTCACTTGTCTTCTTCTTTTGTCTCCCACCTCCGAGGATCTGGTTTTGGGGCAGAGAGAGAGGAGAGAGAGGTGCTGGATCCGCAGTTGTGGGCCTGCACTTTCGCTGCTTGCTGCCTGGATCGATACACCATATGGACCGCAATGTTTGTGGCCGCCCACCATGGACCGCAGTTCTTTTGCGGCCAAGCACCACCCGTGGATGGACCTATGGGTCAACGTGGCACCTATGCCATACAGGTGAACCACTTTTAGTTGACACCACTGAAGGCCACAATACAGAAATGGACGCGGTTGGCGCCTTTCTTTATTTTTGAAAGAAGCCAGAAGGCCAAGTGCACCACACGAAGAGCAAGAGACACCTGCAGGGTTAGGGGTTGTTGAATTTATTTTTATTCATTGAACAATGGTGACTGCACCGGATGGTGCTGACTGTGTGATGGGGTGGTGCTTTTGGTGCTTGGAAGGGGTGCTCTGCACATTATTAAAGGCCGTAAGGCCACAGAGCACTCGTGGGTTGGTGTATCGATGCTGGCATGCGTGCTCTCTCTATGCATAACATCTGCATGTGTTCCTCCAAAAACAGGTCCTGGATCGTAGTGTAAATATCAGCGTAGTCTTGTGTAAATAATGCTCCCTACCGGCTGTATGTTTAGTTTGCGAATTCTTTCCGCAATTCGGTTATCCTGTGGGTGTGTTTCTGTGAGGAGAAGGGTGCAACGTCGCAGGGGGACATATTTACTCATTTGTGAATATCCGTAAAACTGTCGCACTCAGGGTAGAGTTAATAGTAGAGGGAACTACATCTGAGTGCCACACTAAAATAGGTAAAAATTTATCGGGTCGGGACGCCCCGAGGGTAGAGAAGGGTGCAATGTTGCGGATATGGAATTTGGCCTCCATATCCGCTTGTAAATATTCCCCTATTTCCCCAATACTCCCCAACTATCCCCAATCCCCCATTCCCTAGTCCCATTGTCTGTAAACAACACTCTGTAGAACCGACCTTCCCCTTTTTCCCCCATTAAATGTCGTGCCCAGGTCCACCGCATCTCACGTAGACAACTTTCGGACATCTTGCTAGTTATTCTTAGTCTATGTCAGTTAAGGACTCGTTTCCATTAATTCTGACTCTTCGTTGCACCAGAATGTGATTGTATGGCACCAGTAGTGAGTTTAGGACCTCCCCATACCTCCTCCCATCTTCCCCATGCAACAACCACAACAACTACAACAACAACAACAACTACAACAACAGAGGGGCGCGGCGCGGCGCGGGGAGTGTGCGTCCTCACTCCGGCTCGGTTAGCCGCCATTACCCATGTGCGCCGACGGGGTTACCACGAAGGGGCTGCCTGTCGGCCCCTCGTTAAGGGCGGAGCCGGTAACCCCCGCACCCAATGAGAAGCAACGGGCCGATTCCATCTGGGGCGGAGCTAACGAGCCGAGGGCGTGTCACTCCCCGCCGGATATACGCAGCGACTTACCGGATGTGAGGTGAGATGCGCCCCGAGCTTGAAGAGGAAAGAACCAGTCGCGACCTCCGAGCGCTGTGACCTCCCTGCATCTACTGGACCGTACTGTATCCTGTCCCTGAGCCAAGGTGCACCTTGAGCCATCGACTACCCGCTTTCCTTGCCATCAATCCCCGTGTGAGTCAGTTTTGTCCTGTTTATCTGTCGTCTGTCGGGGCTACTATAAGACCGTAATTAAGTGCCTACCTTACTATGCTGTCTCTCTCATCCCTGTAATCTGACCTTCCGCAATAATATAACCTCCTCCGGAGGTCTTGAGAACTGAACCCTTGGTGTCGTGTCATTTTAATCCAGCCGTTGTGTCTTTTCCATCATTGATTTAGCATAGCGCGACTTAGTCAACGTTCGAGCATAATCGGGTAAACTGTGCAGACGCGGTCATACCAAACCGCTCGGTAAACTAACATCCACAACCGCGTCTGTAACATTATGTATGTAGGTATGTATGTATGTATGTAATATGTGCATGTGAATTTTGACCAAACCTATCTTCCTTCTTGGGACAATAGTGCAGTAATTGGGTTTTATTTTGATTACGAGTTGGCCTGGATTTGGGGAGGTGGGTGGGACCACGGAGTAACAAGATTTAATTCTTGTTTTTTTTTTGCATTTTCATTTTGATAAAAAAAGTCGGGGAGCAATAACATTTAATTCCTTGTTTTGTCGCTGGATGCATTGTTTTCAGGTTGTGCGTCTGTCTGTGAGGTTTTCGTTACTGCGATAACTTGAGAACGGCTGAAGGGATCCAAGTCAAACTTGGTATATGTGTGTGTAATGATGTAATGATGAACTGAATAGATTTGGAATCAAGAGATCTAACGACAGAGGTCATGTTTGGTAAAAATCCTGTTACTACGATAACTTGTGAACCAGTGATAGGATTTTGACCAAAGACAGTGCAAGTATGTATTATGACGCAAAGATTAACTGATTTGTTTTTTGGGGTCAAAATGTCAGCGTCTGTAATACGTTTAGAACTTGAGAATGGTTGAGGGGATTTAAGTCAAACTTTGTACACGTATGTTTAATGATGTAAAGATGAACCGATTCGATTTTAGGATCAAATGTCAGACATCCCGTTGGGTAAAAATTATGTTACCAAGCTGTTATGAACCAGTCATGGGAGTTTCATCAAACTTGGTATCATTATATATTACTAGGGCATGCCCGTACTTTTTATATATCTAAAATTATATCCCCCCCTCTATTTACATGAAATGGTTTGGTCCATTCGCAAAGCCAAAGCGAACGGCTTGCGAGTACGGTGACAATCCCCCCCCTCTATTTACATGAAATGGTTTGGTCCAAAGCGAACGGCTTGCGAGTACGGTGACAATCCCCCCCCCCTCTATTTACATGAAATGGTTTGGTCCAAAGCGAACGGCTTGCGAGTACGGTGACAATCCCCCCCCCTCTATTTACATGAAATGGTTTGGTCCAAAGCGAACGGCTTGCGGAGTTTGGTAAAGAAATCGCCATAGCGTGCACAAACGCGCAGGAAAGCGAAAGAATCGCAAATTAGTTTTAATTAGTTTTAAAACATAGTTTAACGCCAACATAGCGGCAACATAGTTTGCCAACGTGAAATAAATGAATACGCTCTCAAATGTGCCGTCCGAGGCAGAGTCTGTTCGGCACGTTCGGCACACGTGATAGCTCGCTGCTCTCTGATTGGTTGAATCGTTTTTTGGACATAGCTCGGTAACTACTTCTCCGATTAATATGAAACCTTGAAAAGGCACATCCTCGGGTCCCCAGCAATATACCTGGCAAGTTTCAAGTATATCGGACCGGTAGTTGTCGAGAAACAGCGGTCACAGACAAACACACAGACATTCACACAGAGATTACTGGAATTATAGATAGACTAGGACGTGCCCGTACGTGGGTGCCCGTACGTGCGTGCAAAAAAACATGCGTGCAAACAACAACAACAAAAAAAAACTTTGAAACCACGTGGCAGTAACGACCACAGAACCCCCCCCCCTCTATTTACATGAAATGGTTTGGTCCATTCGCAACGACCACAGAACCCCCCCCCCCCCCCCCTCTATTTACATGAAATGGTTTGGTCCAAAGCGAACGGCTTGCGGAGTTTGGTAAAGAAATTGCCATAGCTCGGTAACTACTTCTCCGATTAATTTCAAACCTTGAAAAGGCACATCCTCGGGTCCCCAGCAATATACCTGGCAAGTTTCAAGTATATCGGACCGGTAGTTGTTGAGAAACAGCGGTCACAGACAAACACACAGACACACAGACATTCACACAGAGATTACTGGAATTATAGATAGATGATGCAAAGATGAACTGATTATATTTTGGGGTCAAGAGGTTGAAGGTCATGTTACGTTACCATTATTTCGCTGCCGCGATAACATAAAATGGCTGAAGAGATCTTCGTCGAACTTGGCACAGGTATGTATAATGATGCATAGATGAACTGAATGGATTTTAGTGTAGAGGTCAAAGAACAGAGGTCATGTTAAGTAAAAATTATGTTACCGGGCCAATTTGTGAACCAGTGATGGGATTTTAAAGAAACTTGGTGTAAGTATATATAATGCAAAGATGAACTGATTGGATCATGGCATGAAGAGGTCAAAGGTCAGTGGTCATGTCAGGTAAAAATGTGATCGCTTTAGAACAGCTGAAGGGGTTTAAATCAAACTTGAGAATTATGTGTCATAATGTAAAGATAAATTAATTGCATAATGGGCTCAAGAAGTAAAAGGTCAGAAGTCCCGTTAGGCAAAAGGTCTGTTACTGTGTTAACTTGTGAACCAGTGATGGGATTTTGACCAAATTTGGTACAAGTATATATTTGGATGAAAAGACGAACTTATTAGATTTTTGCCATCAAAGGTCCAGAGACCAGGTCACTTAAAAATGTGACACTTGAAAACTGCTGAGGGGATTTAAATCAAACTTGGGAGACCTAAGTATAATCATGGAATAATGTGGGGCGGAGGCACATCGGTCGACGTCACAACATCGAAGAGTGCCGTTGTACTTTGCCTTTTGATTCCGATAAAAACGAAACAATGAGTCTGGCAGTAACAATATTTAATCCTTGTTTTTGTGTTTTGATTCTGATAAAACAATGAGTCTCGGAGTAATGTGATTTAATCCTTGTTTATTGTATTACATTTGTGGGAATGTCAATCGTTTACAAAGCATGCATAGACGATTCATGTCATTTTGGGGTGTATTGCATTTTAAAAATGCCGGTTCAGCTGTGTATCCCCAAATAGGACCTTTTCGTATTTATTTTTTCTTTTTCTTAAAGTTTAACCCCATATCCACTCCCTTTACGCCACGTGATTTTGACTGTTGGTGGTGTACAAAATAGCTTTGGAAATGATTCAACCCTTTTCCTTGGACGCAAGAAAGTGCAGGAAAAGAATGAGTAGGAAGAAGAAGAGCGTCTCTTGGCGGTGCGCTAAAAATGCAATCCTTGCTCGTGGTGTGAACGGCTTCAGTAAGCGTGTTGGTGTGAGACTCGATCTCTACGAACTTTCTGAAGGATTCATTGGGCTTGAAGGAGGTGGACAAAAAGAAAAAGTGTATTCTGTGGAAAAAGGTGCTTCTTTGGCTCTCTGTGGAAAACGACATATGCTTCATGCTGTGAACGGGCTCGGCGTGTGCTCTATGAAGGAGTCTACCTCGATGAAGTTTCTGAGGGATTTGCTGTGTTGTATGAATGAGGTTGAATGAATGAATGAATGATCGTTTTTAAGGCCATTTTCCCCGCTGGAGCGGGGGTTAGCCTTGCGGGCCCCATGACAATCACGGTTCCCTGTTTGAGGCAATGTTTTTATGGCCGGATGCCCTTCCTGACGCCAACTCATGGTCGCCTCTTACGATGTGCAGGGATACGGTGTACCTATTCTAAATCGGGGTACACACTGTGATCATCCCAGCAAGCTGGTACTCAATTTGCCGACCTCAGAAGGATGACAGGCTGAGTCAACCCCCCTGGCGTTAATTTAGCGATCGATCGGGATTCAAACCCAGGATCCAAGGATCCCAAGCCGGCACCCTAACCGCAAAGCCAACACCAGGCTAGGAGGTTGACGAAAGGAAAGGGACCAAAGGAGAAAGGAATTGCAGAGCTTGATGACTGGTCCATTCACGTTTGTTCCCACCAAGCATCGCTCTGACGAGCATCGATGAACCTTTGTTCCCGCCAAGCACCGATCTGATGAGCATCGATTAACCTGCCCTTCAAACAGACCTGAACCCCTTTCCATTCCCATCCTCATATCCCGGTTTATTTAAATTTCCTGCGAGTATTGTATTTTTCATTTGCTTCCTTTCCCTTCCCTCGGTTAGATAGAGGGTCTGTGTGTCTGATGTTGTGTCGGCCTTTCATATCGGATGTATGTGGCCTGTGTTAATTGTTTCAGTCTGTCATTATTAATTAATTAAGTCCATCGTCATACTTGTATGATTTGCTTATTGTATCGTTTTGCATTCCTTGAAGTAAATTAATTGTATTTTATTTTGTTTGATTGACATTTGTTGGATCCGGTTGCAAGCTCTCCTGAGCCGCAAGTGTGGCAGTTTAAACTCCTTGCACTAAGCCAAAAGTTCAAGCTTCCAACAACTGCTAGGTCAACTTGTGGGCCTCGGCCCCGCAGGCTGGGGAAAGGACCTAGTGTCGCTTGCATTAGTCACCCCGTAACACACTTAGTCGGGAGTGACGTTTCTGACTTGTCCTCATCTCCGTCACCCGTAACAGTATTTTGATTCTGATAAAACAAAATGAGTCTGGGAGTAATAAGATTTAATCTGTGTTTGTTGTATTTTGATTCTGATTAAAAACAAACAATAGGTCAGAGTAATAAGATTGAATTCATTTTTTTCATTGTGTTCTGTTATTTAAAAAAACCAATGATGTATGTGTTTTGTATGTGTTTCTTTTGATGTTGTGTCTCTTTTGTATGTGTTTTTCCAGAACATTCAGAAGATAATTTTGAGAAAAGGAGAGTCACACGCAGCAAGACAGCAAGTTCACTGCCTCAAGACATAACCATTGAATACAGATCCAGCTCCAGTCATAACAATATGAAACTTAAGAGAAAATTGCTCAAACACAAGAGGAATGTTCTCAAAAAGAGAATACCATACAAGTGTGATGTATGTAGTAAGTCTTTTTCAGCATCGGTTGTCTTGAACATACATGTGAGGGCTCACAATGGAGATCGCCCGCACAAGTGCCCTGAATGTGATAAAGCATATGCTGAGTTACATCACTTGACAACGCACATGACTACTCACCATGGAATGCACTTGCACAAGTGCTCTAAATGTGGTCGGGGTTTTTCTATGTTAGGATTACTCAAGAAGCATATGAGGTCTCACATGGAACCTCATCCATTCAAAGGCTATGGGACAGGATTCGAAAAAGTCATGCAAATAATATACGACAACAGCTATAAACAATAGAGCAAGAGCACCAAAACCATCAGGACTAACTTTCATTTTGAGTAATTGGCACCATGCTCTATTGTCTATACAAAGCATCGGTTCTACCGAAGCAGTTTTTTATGGTTACAATCCTGGACAGTTCACCACTCCAACGCAGCTTATTAGTACTGTATTTTTAATAGCTCATCAATGGATGGGTCATTTTTGCTTCCATGGTGGGTGTTACCAAAGTGAGTATGTCGAGTGATTATTATTGCCTATTCATTTAACTCGGCAGTTTTTGCAACATGTTATTGGGAGTGTGTGTTTGACAAAGTTATTTTAATATCCAATATTTTAAAGTGACCACAGGCTCAGCGAGTAGCTTTATACATAACTCACATGCAGGACAGAAATTGATGTTGGTGTACTTTTCAGTGCAACACAAGGGCCAAATTCAATATATGGGATTTGAACGTGCGTTCCCTGCATCATCAGCCAGGGTTTCCAATATAACATTAGCAGTTTTGTATAAACAGAAACTTTTCAACTTTTATGACTGAATATACAGTGGGAATGTGTGAATCTTTTTAATCACCTTGGTGCATGATGTTTTCTGGAATTTGAATCCTTGTTTTTTTGGGTCTCTGTCGTTGTTTGCTGGAATGTGCATTTGAGGATTGGGAGTGGTGAGAAAATGCTGACAGTCCATCTGTGTTGCTGACGATGCATTAAGGTTTGTGGATAACACAGTTCCATTGAGCCAGTATTCAATAAATGACATACAAAAAAAAGATTGTTAACCCAAAATGTTTTATTTTTTTTAAACTTTGCCTTGTGGACTTACATTATTGATTCTTAAATAAAATCGATGAGAAATTCTCATTATTTTGCAGTCTACCAAATGCCTGGTTCATTCTTTGCCTCACCTGTTTCACCATCCTCATTCTACAGCTCATACATGTAAAGCCGGCCTTATACTGAGGCAATACATCTTTGCGGATCTCTGGTGAATTGCGTTGTCACAAGGGCTTCATTCATGGGTGTTTTCAGGGGCCTTTGGTACACAAAATCTATGCTTGTAGTACTGTGAGGTGATTGAGGGTAGAAAGTAATGCCCCCATGATGGGGAAGTGGAGAACAGATGGATGCAACAAGTAAAGCAATGTGAATGAATAGGAGGAGGAGAAGAGGAGATGGATGGAGACATGGTACCCACAGGTAAAATGGGAGAGTTGGGAGGTAAAAATTTGTGTGTAAAAGAGGATGACCTGAGGTCATGGTGTACTAATAATAATAATACATTTATTTTATATAGCACTTTTCAAGAAGCACAAAGACGCTTTGACAGAGTACAAAAAACAAGTGCAAAAAGACAAAAATCAATAGGTAAATATATATATATAAAATAACCACCTTTAGAGGCCATTTTTCCCCGCAAAGCGGGGGTTGGCCTTTTTTGGGAACCGTGGTTGTTTTTTTGCTCCCCTCTTTGAAGCAATGTTTTACGGCCGGATACCCTTCCTGACGCCAACCCTTTTTGCCGCCTTTAACGACAAACAGGGAATTACCAGTGAACTGGTACTCAATTAGCCGACCTCGGAAGGATGACAGGCTGAGTCAACCCCCCTGGCGTTAATTCAGCGATCGACCGGGATTCGAACCCAGGATCCTAAGCCGGCACCCTAGCCGCTAGCCCAACACCAGGGCGAGGAAGGAGAAGGAGAAGAGATCGTCAGGGGTTAAATGCTGTGGGTTAAATGTTGAATGCAGTGTTGAACAGGTGGGTCTTGAGTGATGGTTTGAATGTGGTGAGTGAGGAGGAGTCTCTGATGATGTGAGGTAGTGAGTTCCAGAGGGTGGGAGGAGCAATGGAGAAGGCCCTGTCCCCCCAGGATCTGAATTTGGTCCGGATGGGGGGGGGGGGGGGGGAGGGGTCAAGTGGTTGGTACCAGCAGAGTGGAGGTTGTGGGTGGGAGTGTGTCTGGAGAGGCGGTCAGCCAGGTCGGATGGGGCCAGGTTATGGAGGGCTTTGTAGGTCAAGAGGAGGATTTTGTGCTGGATTCTCTGGGGGATAGGGAGCCAGTGAAGCTTGGAAAGGACGGGGGTGATGTGGTCACGGGTCCGGGAATGGGTGAGTAGACGGGCAGCGAAGTTCTGAATGTATTGGAGTTTATTGGTGATTATTGAGGGTGAACCATAGAGGAGGCTGTTGCAGTAGTCCAGACGGGAGGTGATGAAGGCGTGGATGAGGGTTTCTGCAGCCGTGGAGGAGAGGGATGGACGGAGACGGGCGATGTTTTTCAGGTGAAAGAAGGCTGTCTTTGTGATCTGTTTAGTGTATTTGTCGAAGGAGAGGGTTTGGTCAAAGATGCCAAGATTCCGGATGTGAGGGGAGGTGGATACTGGGAAACCGTCGATGTTGAGGGCAAAGTTACGGGTGGATTTGGTGAGCGTTTTTGGGCCAATGATGATTATTTCAGATTTATCATAGTTAAGTTTGAGGAAGTTGATTTGAAGCCAGGATTTTATTTCAGTGATGCAGTTTTTTGTCAGGATAGAGTGGGTGGCGGTGGAGATGGACTTGGTGGAGATGAAAAGCTGGATGTCATCGGCGTAGCAGTGGAATTGGAGACCATGACGGCAGATTAAGTGACCAAGGGGGGACAGGTACAGGATGAAGAGGAGGGGGCCAAGAACTGAACCTTGGGGGACACCTTGGGGGAGGGGAGCAGTGGGGGGTTTGCAGTTATTGATGGAGATGAACTGGTGTCTGTCAGAGAGGTATGATTTGATCCAAGAGAGGGCAGTGCCGGTAATGTTAAAGGTGGTTTCAAGTCGGGTGAGGAGGATGGTGTGATTGATGGTGTCAAAGGTGGCGCTGAGGTTGAGGAGGATGAGAATGTTGAGGTTGCCAGCATCAGAGGAGAGGAGAAGGTCGTTGGTGATTTTGAGGAGAGCAGTTTCAGTACTGTGGTTGGAGCGGAATCTGGATTGGAATGTTTCATACAGGTTATTGGCAGAGAGGTGATGTTTGAGTTGAGTGGCTACAGCGCGTTCCAAAACTTTTGACAGAAAGGGTAGGTTGGAGATGGGTCTGAAGTTATTTAGGGTGTCAGGGTTGAGTCCAGGTTTTTTCAGAATGGGGGTAACAGCAGCAATTTTGAGGGATGGTGGGACGATGCTTGTAGACAGGGAGGAGTTTATTGTTGCAGTGATAAGTGGAGAGAGAGCAGGAAGGGAGGCCTTGACAAAGCTGGAGGGGATGGGGTCAAGAGTGCAGGTGGCAGGTTTCATTCCTATGAGGAGTTCAGAGAGGTCAGTAGGGGAGACTGGGGAGAATTGAGACAGGGGTTGGCAGGATAAGGGGGGGGCAGGTGGTTTGAGGGGGAGCGGGTGCGGTGGTGGTTAAGCTGTTGTAGATGTCAATTTTTCATTGGAAGAATGAAAGGAGGGAGATGCAATTGTCTACTGTGAATGACTGAGTGGTGGTGTTCAGGGGGCTGAGGAGTTTGTTTATTGTAGAGAAGAGTGCTTTTGGGTTTCCGGAGCCAGAGTGGATAATTTGAGAGTAGTCGGCGGAGCGGGCGTGGGAGAGGGCATCTTTGTAGTGTTGTAGGTGGTCCTTGTAGGCTTGGGAGTGAATTGTGAGACCTGTTTTATTGCGGAGTCTTTCAAGTTGGCAGGCACGAGTTTTCATCAGGTGGAGTTCAGGGGTAAACCAGAGAGCAGAATGGGTGAAAGAAACTGTTTTGGTTTTTATAGGTGCAAGCTGGTCAAGGCAGGAGGAGAGAGTGTGGTTGTAGTAGTCAGTGAGGTCAGAAGGGGTGTGGAGGTCAACGAAGGGAGAAGTGGACATTTTTTCAGAGAGGGTGGATGAGAATGAGGTAGGTGAAAGAGCGTTTAGCTTACGGAAGTTGATCCTGCGATAATGCCTTGGTGCTGGGGTGGGGATGTTGATGGTCATAGTGATGGCTAAGTGGTCAGAGAGGGTGAGGTCGGAGCCAGAGAGATGGTGCAAAATTTATCCAGTAGAGCAGACAAGGTCCAGAATTGACCACGGTTCTGGGTAGGAAAGTTGATATGTTGAGTGAGGTTAAAGCAGGTGAGTAAATCAGTGGTCAGTGGTTATTGTGGAGTCGGTGGATTCCATGTGGATATTGAAATCGCCGAGGAGGAGGATTGAGGGGGAGAGGGAACAGAGCTGGGTCAGAAAGTAGGAGAAGTCAGACAGGAATGATCGGTGTGGTTTGGGAGGGTGGTAGACGACAGCCATGACTGACTGTGTGTGACCAGAGAGTTTAAAAGCCAGGTGTTCAAATGATGGAGCAGAAGAGATGGAGATGAGGCTGGTCTTGATGTCTTGTCGGTGAATTACGGCAATTCCACCACCTCGGCCCTCCGAGCGTGGTTTATTGATGTAAGAATATCCATTGGGTGTAGTGAGGGTGAGTGAGAAGTAGTCCAGAGGTTGTTGCCAGGTTTCAGTGAGACAGAGAAAGTCCAGTTTATTATCCAGAATGTAGTCGTTCAGGATGAGGCTTTTGTTGTTGAGGGACTGGGTATTGAACAGGGTGAGCTTGTTGTTTTGTACGGTGGGGAAGAACTCAGGTGATTTAGCCAGGGTTTGCAGACAGGAGGTGCGATCGTGTGCGTTGCTGTGACCAGGTGCGCTGGGACGATGAGTGGGAGTGCGCTGAGCCGACCAGAGTACGGGAATGGAGTGACCTGTTTGTAAGTAAACAAACTTACAACCGGAGCCTCTATGAATGTATCTGGGTCGTCGCAGGAGTCCGTGGTACTTGATTGCAGAGATGCATGATGGGGTGGAGCGAGTATTGAGCAGAAGAAACCTTGCGGCGGAGTACTTCAGAGCCATGCCAGGCAGGAGCGAAGGGAGTGCGAAAGACGAGTACGAGGCCAAGGTCGAGGAGGCAAAGCGGCAAACGCAGCGGCAAACGACCGCAGCAGCTTATCAAGACCACCGCCGCAAACAACGGCCACAAACAACCGGAGCGGGCCTGAGGAAACAGTGGAGGAGCCGGGCAGGCGAAGCCAGGAGCAGAGCCGGGACCGAGCAGAGGGCAGACCCAACGGTCAAAAATCCGCCACGACCACCATAAAAGCAAACTATGTACAATGGCCCAGTCGGCGAAGCGGCGAACAAGTAACGCCAGCGTCCTCTCCAGACCGGACCGGAAGCCGGCTTTATGCCCTACTGGCTTTATGACCTGGAAGGAGGTGGATTGAACAAACTGAGGAGTTGTGGTGGAATAACTCGGCTCAGTCAAGTTAAACCAGTTAACAGATTAGTCGAATCATTTATTATTGAGAACGGCACTTGGGAGAGCGCATACCTCCACCAGGCTGAACAGTTTCTTTTTTCCTATCCCACAGATAAGTGGCCAAATCTGGATTCGGACCTGTACAAAAATGTAATCTGCTTGTTCTTGTCACCTTACCTACTCGTCCCCCAAGTTTATTCATAGCTCGTCCACAACTTTTTTAAATATCATGTTATATATTGCTTTTCACCCGATCTTCCAATGGTGAAGAATCACTTGAAAAATTAAATAATTCTCGTATCCGAATCCATATTCAGATCTTACCAAAATCGAATCGATTCGGTCTTGTCACACACCCAAGCTGTCCACCAAGTTTCGTGCAAGTCCATCCATAATTTTTTGCAATATCGTGCTATATATATTATTTTTGGCCCTATCGCCCAATGGTGAAGAATCACTTAAATCCGGATATAATTATTTCTTGCGTGTTACATACCCACCTCTCCACCAAATTTCGTCTGAATCCATCCACAATTTTTTGAGATATCTTGTTCACAGACAAACAAACAAGAAATATGTCATGCATAGCACGATACTTGCGAAATCCCTAAAATAAGTTGTTGGCTTATGATGACCTGAAAAATAATTGGTGGTTGAATTCAGTGACCTGGTCTACAAATCCTCCTAAAATTTCAAGTCAATCTGATGAAAATTGAGGATTTTAGAAATTTGACCAATTTGGTGACCTTTGGCCTATGTTGACCTTTTGACTTCAAAAACAATAGGCTTCTTGCTTATGACCTACTGTATCATTTGGTGAAGATTGGTTGAAAATTGTGACCTGCAGGCGACTGACAGCATAACGCACAAGACCAACCAATACACTTGAAAAATCTTCAATTTTCGCAAGTAACAAACAGATGGGAGAAAACATAACCTCCATCGACCTTCGGTGGCGTAGGTAATTACGTACATGTACACGGAGAGATAAACACAGCAGGGTGACGAATGGCCATAACGGTTTTAAATTTCGAGGCGCGTCGTCGAAACTGGTGGGTGGTACGTTGTACCCGAGTGAGGGGGCCAAAGTTCTTACCTGCACGGACAAAAGCCATATGGGTTTGTTTTTGTTTTTTGTTTTTTTTGTATACAAGATCGAGGCTCGTGAAAGAGCGAACATTAATCACACAGAAAGACAAACAGACACACAAAACAAATAACATCGGGAGCGGTAGACAAGATGGGGAGAGAGGGGGAAGGACACAAACACAACATTTGAGAGCAGGGACCGAGAGACATGGAGACATCGAGAGAACTGTGGGAGGGAGAGGGCTTTGGGGGGAAGGCATGGGAAGGGGGGGGGGGGTGGGAGAGGTATAAAACCTCTTAAATCCCCTTTGAGGGTTTATTCCTCAAACCCACAAACACAGAAACGAGACAAGGAAAATCAACAATACAACAAATCGAATGCAACAAATAATGGTTTCATGAAATAAGGTACCGTAAAATGGGGTGAATAGGGACAGCAAGGTGAATCGGGACACAAACTGAAAAAAAGTTCGGAAACTTTTTTGACTGAAAATTGATAACCATACTGATTTGTTGATATTTGGGTTGAAAGTGTTCTCTTGTTTTTTTTTAAAGCAACTTGTAGTCCCTATTAACCCCATATATGGGTTAAATGGGAATAAATAGGATTTTTATGGCTGTCCCTATTCACCTCGTTTTATGGGTGAATAGGGACAGTCACTAATACAAAAAAATAATAATCAAGAAACAATCCTGAGTTTCCAACTTATTGCTAAATTGATAGCTCAGATGGATGCACATAATATGCACCCATAATATAAACCACGGTGCCAATGAAAAAAATATGGGATAAAAAGTTTCTCCAAACTGTCCCTATTTCTTGATTATTATTTTTTTGTATTAGTGACTCTATTCACCCGTAAAACGGGGTGAATGGGGACAGCCATAAAAATCCTATTTATTCCTATTTAGCCCATATATGGGGTTAATAGGGACTATAAGTTGCTTTTAAAAAAAAACAAGAGAACACTTTCAGCCCAAATATCAACAAATCAGTATGGTTATCAATTTTCAGTCAAAAAAGTTTCCGAACTTTTTTTCAGTTTGTGTCCCGATTCACCTTGCTGTTAGCCCAGGAGCATGAGGTTAGGACCTAGAAGAAATTAGTAGAAAGCTGATTTTTTTTGCACAGAGCTTCAGAATACCATGTGGATGCCCACAATATAAAGTCCCACGAGTCCCACCTTGTGGCATTTTCAAAATTCAAGATGGCCGCCGGTTGGATGGAAAATACATAAATATGGATAACTTCAGCCGAGAACCTCATAAAAGTGTACTTTTCGTGGCTAAATATATGTTTTAGCACACTAGGATTTTAATAGAATATATTTCAGTGACCTCAGATAATGATATGTCGATATAATCCAAGATGGCTGACAAAATTGCCGCTGCTGTAATGCAAAAAAACATCAAAATCATGATAAGTTTAATTTGCTATTATTTTATTTAATGCAAAATGTTTCACATTGTGACCACAAGGCCTGCAAGAGGTAAACAACACATGTAGTCTAGTAGGAAGACTAGGTCCCCCTGCACCCCCCGGAGATATACTTCTAATCAGTGTTTCTAGATTGGAAAAAATGTGTAGAAAATGACTAGCTATGGCCCCAAGCTGAAAAAATGTCCCACATACCATTTTTATGCAAATTACTGCTGCCATTATCAAAAAAACGATTTTTGACATATCTCAGCCAATATTGCAGATAATTGAAAAATGAAGGTGTCTAGACCCATGTTTTGAAGGGCATAGATCATGATAGAACTATTCATAACATGATTACATGTGTCTATGGTATACTAGTATGCATATTAATGCTGTAATTACAAAATAATCAGTTTTACAAATGATAAGGATACGTTAATACTGCAGATAACTTAACATGGTACATAAGGGGTCTAAACCCAGGTATTTTCAAGGTTAAATGTCAACAAGATGCTCCTGAGTCTTGCATAGGGGCGGGACATTGGCAGTAACATTGGTACCACTCAACTTTTCTTCCCACCATTGACTTTGTATTGCGAGAGATTTTCACTTGCTTATTTAAAGGTTTCTCACCCAGCCCACGTAAAATCTACCAACTCCTGCTGTTAACTCCCAAACATATTTTTTTATGTTATCCAATCACAGTGCAGAAATGACAGACTAGAGATCCAAATTAGTGCTGCTATAGCTGCCATTTTACATTTCCATCCATGTAACATGCGCGCTCGCGCGCTCGTATCAATTGGTAACGTTGATGTTATTGAATACCTCAGTTGAAAGTTCAGTCTTCCATTCCATCTGTGTGTTGTTCTTGGTATTCATCCTCCAATCTAGCCAGGTAAGATGCTAACTATAATGTTACTCACACTCTTGACTTCAGTTTCTGCATGAAATCATAAACAGGCAGAATAACAGCTGAGCCAGCTAGCACCATGTTAGCTAACGTTAAAGCTAGCCTCATCTATGTACAGTATGTTCCTAATGTCGGTGTAACTTAAACTTTTGTTAATGCCAAACATGAGACATATCTGTTGACTTCTGTATATGAATTGAACCAGAAAGAGGCACGACAGCTGAGCTAGCTACAGTAACTTAGCACAATGTTTCATTGGCCTAGATAGCTAACGTTAGTGTGGAAGAATTTAGATGTTTTAGCTATTAGCACTTTTGATGCCACTAAACATGGTTTAGTCAGCTAAAAAGTACCCTAGTGTAGAACATGACTCAGAACCTCTGTTACCTCACTGAAAACTCAGAGCCTCCTTTCACAGGCACTTTTAACATCATTCGTGATTTCTTATTTGTCATTTAACAGTGATGGTAGACATCGACAGCAAGCATGCCCAAAAGAAAACGGAGTGTAGAACCTGCAGCCCAAAGCTCTCCTCCTACATGCATCCTTCATGTACCATCCATGTCTGATCATGGGGATTTCACGCCCCTCCGTAAAATTAAAGGATCTGCTTCAGAAAAACTGCAACTGCTTCAAAAGATCCGGGATAGACGTCTCAACCAACCGCATGACTCCCCATGTCGTATGCAATCAGTATGTGATCAGATCCCGGCAACTCTTCCTGATGACCTAGAAAGAGTAGGATATCACAGCAAGTGTTATAAGCACTTTGTCCGCCACTTTCATCGTCTGGGAGATGATACAGAACCAGGGCCATCAACCTCATCATGGCATCACTCTCCTCGTAAACCAGGAGGTTCTGCTGAACCCATCTTCCCGCCAGAGTGTATATTTTGTGAGAAAGTTGAGACCAAAGATGCTCATCGCAATACTGAGAGGCCTACAACCTTCCCATCCTTTAAAAACAAAGAAAATGCATGGGAGCAAATCGAAACACGGGCTGAGAAAATGGGTCTCTATCGACTCCATCGAAAGGTGAAAAACAAAGACCTCTTTGCATGTGAGGCCAAACACCATCCGTCATGTTTTAAAGCTTTCCGCACAGCATTCTACAACTATGAGCGTGCGATTCACAGAGCCGAAGCACCAAAGGAGCAGGCTTGCATGTCAGCCGCCCATGAAAAGGCATTCAACTCAGTACTGGAACACATTCAAACCCAGGTCATCCAGCAGAATAAAGTTCTACAGCTTTCTTCCTTGCGCTTGCTCTATGTCGAGGAACTGAAACTGAATGGATATGAGAACTCAAATTATCGGTCAGAGAAACTACTGAAACGCCTACAGAATGACCCAATCAAGGAGCATATCCACTTCACGAAGGTTGATCATGACAAATGTGATGTCATTTCTTTCTGGCTTGTGCACAGCTCAAACATAACAGTTTCCAATGCTCTCGCACGAGCATTCACACTCGGAAGCACAAACAAGAACCAAAATGTTGCCCTCCAACTTCGCCAGGGTATTCTACAGGTGGATCTTGAGATGATGGATCTCATCGATGACCCAGACTGCCCAAGAGCAGGGAGACATCGTGAACTAGAGAAGGCAGAGATCAGAAAAGGCGAGGAGGCCGTTCAGCGAACCCTAACTACTATCAAGAACTTCACCAATCCGTTCACCATCATTGATAAGGACAAACTCTACTGCCTGGCCTCTGGTGCTCCCGTCCCCATGGATGTTGAGATGGATGTGTTACAAGCAGAAGCTGTGGGGAAAGCTGCGAAAGCTGACTTCATCAGGCGCCTGGAAAGCGGAGAACCTGAGAGCTTCTTCAACCCAATCAAGAGAAAGAAACTCAAGACCATGGAGGCTAGTAACAAGAAGATCACACTAACATCCTCACAGGGCAAGGTAAGGATGTAATCCAATACCCAAGTGCTTTTGTATTTTATGTTGTATTTTTAAATGGCGTCCTGTACATGCTATATTGAGATACAAGATTGAACTCCAAATTTGTTTATTAAAGACAGTGCACATCAATGAACAATGTAAAGATTGTAAATATGCCAATTTATAGCACATGAATAATTTTCACCTGTAGTCCTTCCTGTAGTACATATCAACCAATCACCATTTATCATTCCAGGTCATCCAGTATCAGGAGCAAAGCAACCTTGCATTCCTGCTCCTTGTCAAGTCTCAGAGTCAAGATGAGCCATTAGACCTGGGAGAACTCATGAAGTACTGCCTGATGCCAGTGCCTCCTAGCCTTGGGACACCAGATGGGTTCTTCTGCAAAACCAACAAAGCCTCCATTCTGCACTACCTTTTAGAGGACACCACACCACAAGATCTGCAATACCCCAAGGATGCCCTGTTCATCCAGGATGGAATGGCGCTGCTGCATACCCTTGCCAACCTTCCCCCAACATGTGGTGAGATATGCTTGCAGGTGCTTGATCAGATGGTGGCCAAGCAGCACTTTCTGTTCTCCACTGACAGTTACCATCCTGAGTCAATCAAAGCGCAGGAAAGGCTGAGGCGGGGCAGCTCAGAGAAGATCATTCTGGCTGGACCAGCAACCAGGAAGCCATATGACTTCAAAATGTTCCTTGCAAATGACGACAACAAAAAGCAGATGTGCCAGCTTCTTCTGAAAGTGTGGAGTGGACAAGAGGCAGCTACCAGGCTGGAGAGAACAGAGATGGCTGTGCTGATCGTGGAGGGGAAGGCCCACCAACTTGCCTCAACGAATGGCAAGGTAAAATTGAAAGCCCTTCGTGAATGGCGATTCAATTTGTAATTTTTCCTGAAAAAAAGGTGATTACCTGTGATGTTTGTCTAGATCTGAAACTGGCAGTGACTGGTGATTGAAATGCGGTGCCTTTTTGTGTTTCAGGTCGAGGTACGTGAACTCCCCACGATCTACAGCAACCAGGAAGAGACTGATACCAGGGTGGTTCTGTACCTCCATCATGCTGCTACCATCGGATACAAGAACGCTGTAGTCAGAACACCGGACACAGACATCCTCCTGATCCTGCTCCACCATGCCCACAACATCAAGCTGACGGTGTACCTGGATACAGGGTCAGGGAAGCATCGCCAACTTGTCAACGTCTCTGAGCTGGCAGAATCCCTGGGAGAGGACTACTGTGCCACTCTCCTGGGGTACTATGTGTTCAGCGGAGAAGACTGCACCAGTGCCTTCAAAGGGAAGGGAAAAGTCGGGCCCTTGAAAAAGCTGGAGAAGAATCCCAGGTTTCACAGGGCATTCGGTGAACTGGGTGACAACTGGGATGCCAACCCTGAGGTGGAGAGGCAGTTAGAAAAATTCACCTGTGTGATGTACGGCCAGAGTCGCGAGTCATCAGTGGACATTGTCCGTGCCAAGCTGCTACGAAAAATGGTGGGAGAGGACAAGACCCTCACATCCAAGTCCAAGGTTGATCTGGCTCGCCTTCCTCCATGCCAGTCTGCCCTGAAGCCGCACATCCAGCGTGTGAACCACCGCGTAGCATTGTACAAAAGAGCCGATCAACCTATCATCGAAAAGCCAAAACCTTATGAGGAGCAAGGATGGATAAGGACTGATGAAGGACTGTTGAAACCAATGTGGTCCAGTGGTCCCATCCTACCAACCTCACTGGTGGATCTTCTGAACACAGGAGAGCACGAAGAGGAGGAGGAAGAGGAAGGAGAAGAAGAGTTTGACTCTGACGATTTCGATGAAAATGATGATGACTGACTCAGTGTAGAATCACTAATGCTAATGATGTTTATCTAAAACAAGCAAGAGAAGAGTGGTCACATTGAGTGCTAGGACTATTTTGACAGTTGTAATATTTAGAAAAATAAAACTTTGTGTTAACGTCTGTGTAGACGGACCTTAATATGAGTCTATTATTTCGTAAAACTGTGATTATTTTGTAAATAAAGCACTAATTAGCATACTAGTATACCATAGACACATGTAATCATGTTATGAATAGTTCTATCATGATCTATGCCCTTCAAAACATGGGTCTAGACACCTTCATTTTTCAATTATCTGCAATATTGGCTGAGATATGTCAAAAATCGTTTTTTTGATAATGGCAGCAGTAATTTGCATAAAAATGGTATGTGGGACATTTTTTCAGCTTGGGGCCATAGCTAGTCATTTTCTACACATTTTTTCCAATCTAGAAACACTATTAGAAGTATATCTCCGGGGGGTGCAGGGGGACCTAGTCTTCCTACTAGACTAATGGGGATTTGACATTTAATGCCACACGTGGGAATGCCACACAGCTCAGCCATCACTTGCTCTTGGCCGGTACGCCGAAAGTCTGTAGAAGAGAAAACGGCAAGCATTAAAAATAGCAGAATACACATTCACATAGGCTATGGCTCTCATAATAATAATAGTAGCCATCTTGGATTATCTCTGCATATCATTATCTGAGGTCACTGAAAGATATTCTATTGAAATCCTAGGATGCTAAAAAATACATTTAAACATAAAAAGTATACTTTTATGAGGTTCTAGGCTGAAGTTATCGCAATTTATGCATTTTTCGTCTGACTGGCGGACATCTTGAATTTTGAAAATGCCACAAGGTGGGACTCGTGGGACTTTGTACTGTGAGTATCCACATGACATTCTGGAGCTCTGTGCAAAAAATCAGCTTTCTACTAATTTCTTCTAGGCTTCCCCTTCATTTTTGGCTAATGCTCCTGGGCTATGTCCCTATTCACCCCCATTTCATGGTACGTCAAAGTAAAAAGAATGCTGAGGTAAACCTATAATTCTAATTGAGGTACCGACAGACTATGTACACGCAAATTCAAAAAGAGACTATGGGAAAGATAAAGTAAAATAAAATCCCCCCTTTATGCCGGCACTCAGCTTTGGTCTCGACGAGCACTTTGTTGGGGTCGGTCGACGAGAGGACCACACGTCGAAGCGCCCAAACAATGGCGCCGGTCAATCTCGCCAGCACACCGAGCCGTGCAGCAGGCAGCCGAACATCTTCCGCTCGATACCGGGCCAGCCAGCACAACACGGTGCTTAGCTCCCTTGAAGAGCACCGCGTCAAACAACATCCCTGGCTCCAACACTGCAAGGTTCTCTGGGCTTAAAAAAAAAAAAATTCTATACGAGATCGAGGCTCGTTTAAGAGCCAGCACATCAAACACACATTAGCACATAAAACACAAAAAACATAAACAGACATGTAAAACAATAAAGTGAGGGGGAGACGAGATGGGGAGAAAGAGGGAAGCACACAAGCACAACAGTAGCGGATAGGGACACCGGGAGATCTGTTCAAGGGAGAAGGCTGGAGGGGGAAGGGGTAGGTATACGGTACAAAACAAATTGACACGACAAGGAATTTCAAGAATGAAGTCGGGGATTGAAAGATGTGGATTTGGGTGCATTAACGGGGGTAGAAAAGATCAAGGTTTTGGATGGGGGAAGATAACAGGTGGTGGTGAATAGCTGTTTTAAAGACCTGGAAGGAGGAGAGGGATTGAAGAGAGTGTGAGAAAAGAGGAATGAAAGAGTGAAGCTGAGCAGAGAGTCTTGATTTTGGCAGTTTCACGAGAAGAGGGTTGCTGGCAGTTCTTGTGCATCCTGCAGGAATATTTGGGGGACACAGCACAGACAGGGCTGGGGTAGCTAGGCCAGAGAGGAGCCTGCAGAAGACAGAAAGACCACCAACCTGCCTGCGGTGAGGAAGTGAAAGGCCCTCAGAATCAGATTCATCTCGGGAGATACCAATGATCCTGAAAGCTTTGGTTTCTACAGCGTGAAGCCGAGCTAGGTGTGAGGCAGGAGCACCAGCCCAGGGGGGAGAGCAGTATTCCATTGAGCTGCGGATGAAAGCTTTGTATGTGGTGAGGCTCAGGTGTGCCAAGGAAGGACTTCGCACGACGGAGGATGCCCAGTCGGCGACTGGCCTTGGAGGCCAGCTTGGAAATGTGGTTTTCCCAAGAAAGATCATGGCAGATAATGAGACCCAAAAGCTTGAGTGACAGAACTTCTTGGAGAGGATTGTTGAGAAAGTAGATGGGGGGGGGGGGGGGGGGGTTGTCCAGTCGGTCTTTTCGGAGAGACATAGTAAGAGTGTGAGATTTGTCAGGATTGAAAGACATGTTCCACTTGTTTGACCAGTTTGTAATTTTCTCCAGGTCTGCAGAGAGTGAAGAGGCTGCTGCCTGCCGATCTGATGGTCGAGATATGGAGCGGCAGAGAGTGAAGTCATCAGCAAAGAGATAGAGTGGATTTTCCAGAGAGTCGGAAAGATCATTGATGAAGACCAGAAAAAGCACAGGGCCCAGAAAACTGCCTTGAGGAACTCCAGCCTGAACAGGAAGGGGAGAAGAGAGAATTCCATTCAGGGCCACACATTGACTGCGACCGGAAAGGAAGTCCACAAGCCATGCGTGGAGATTTCCATGGATTCCATAGGATGAGAGTTTGGTGAGCTGAGCGGGGTGCCAGACCGTATTGAAGGCACGAGATATGTCAAGGTAGACGGCTCTGATTTCCTCTTTGGCATTGAGGGCCTCCACCAATTGTTGAGACAGCAGAAGCGGCATGTTCAGAGTAGAGTGACCTGGTCTGAATCCAAATTGATGCCCAGAGATCAAGCCATTGGAGAAGGGAAAGGATTTGATATCCGAAGCGATGATGGATTCCATGACCTTGCTGATGATTGGGAGCAGGCTGATTGGTCTGTAGTTGCAAGGGTCCGTTTTTGCACATTTTTTCTGTAAAGCGGTAATGTTTGCTGGTTTCCAAGATGCTGGCAGATGACCTTGAGCAAAAGAGAGGGTGAAAAGAACCGAGAGAGGGTGAGAAAGAGCGGCAGAGCAGGATTTTAGGACCCGTGGGCTGATGCCGTCTGGTCCAGTTGCAGAATCAGAGTCGAGGTTTGACAGAAACTTCTCCACCTTGTCAGGAGAGAAGGACACAGAGTCCACGAGCAGCTGGGTTCAACTGGGTAAGGTGCGAACAGAGAGGGATGGGTTCGGGACACAAGATTTTTGAGGCAAACACAGAGTTGAGGCATTCGGCTTTTTCATGTGCGGTGTCAGCTGTGGAGTCATCCGTTTGAAGTAAGGGAGGGGATGGAGGGGAACAAACACCAGAAACAGATTTGACCAAACACCAGAAATTGCACAAAGTTATTTGGTAATTCTTGTCTGTCCAGCTGGAACCAAAAGGGTTCCCAACGGAATAAAGTACTATTCGTTTGTCTTTAAAATTTTGCTTTCAAGAAATAAATCGTTTGTATGAGATCGATAACCTTTGTTGCAAATACTCTCTTTTTGGAATCATTGAAATCTTGTCTCTCTGCAACTTTAAGGAATTCCCCCAAGCAAGTAAACAATAATTCAGTCTAGACAAGATCAGAGTAGAATATAATGAAAGTAGTATTTATTTTAGGATTTTAAAAAACTCATTGATGATGCCAGTACTTCCAGAAATATTTTTCCAAAAGTTATTCACATGCATTGTCCGTGACAAATTTTCATTAATTACAACACCTAGAATTGCAGTGGTCTCTACTTTGCATAAATATTTTTTGTAAATAAAAATGGATCCTGGAAGCATTGAGATCATGTTATTAAAAAATATCGAGATGGTTTTATTTTATTTTATTTTTCTTATTTTTTATTTATTATTTAAAAATTTTGTACACAACGTCGAGGCTCGTGTTCGAGCTAACATTTATCACAAAAAGACAAACTGGCACATAAAACATATGATAAATGGAGCGGGAGAACAAGATGGAGAGCAGGGACATCGGGAGATCTGTGGGAGGGAGAGCGCTTGGGGGGAGGAGGCATAGGAAGGGGTGGGGGGGGGGGGGGAGGAGGCATAGGAAGGGGTGGGGGGGGGGGAGAGGTAAAAAAACAAACAAACACGTGGACACTGCTTGGACTTCGAGGAAAGAAGTCGGTATTTAAAAAAAGTGGATCTGGCGTGAATTAATGGGGGTAGAAAAGATCAAGGTTTTGGATGGGGGAAGATAAGAGATGGTGGTGAACAGCTGTTTTAAAGACCTGGAGGGAGGAGTGGGATTGAAGGGAGTGGGGGAGTTTGTTCCAGAGGCGGGAGAAAAGAGGAATTAAAGAGTGAAGGTGAGCAGAGAGTCTTGATTTTGGCAGTTTAACCATAAGAGGGTTGCTGGCAGATCTTGTGCGACCTGTAGGAATATTTGGGGGACAGAGCACAGAGAGAGCCTGGGGAGCAAGGCCGGAGAGGAGTCGGTAGAAGACAGAAAACTGAATTATTGTTAATTTAAATTCAATGAGAGATTATTAGCTGACGTGGAACTGAGTCATGTCCACTCTGGGTCGAGTTGAGAATGTTTAATTGGAGAGACGATCAGAGAACAAAGCAATTACAAAGGCCCAACAGCAATTACAAGAGTAACAAAGTTATAAAAGAAAGCACAATAATTACAAATATCAGTACAACAGAACTCTCTGATAATCTCTGAAGGAATGTTTCTTGAGTTCAGCTTTATATAGGAGTTTTCACAACACAATGTAACAATTTATTGATTGTTACATTATTTGTTACATTGTTACATTATTTGTTACATTGATTGTTATTGAATAACAACACAATTTCACAAGCAAGTACTTCAAACTTGCAAATCAGCATACTTTCAGCTGCGAAAGATTGCATCCATTCGCCACTTTCTTACTCGTCAAGCTGCTCTAACTCTGGTCTGTGCCCTTGTCCTCTCAAGGCTAGACTATTGTAATTCTTTGTATGCTGGCTGCCCTCAGTTTCTCTTGGATAAGTTACAAAGGGTTCAAAACTCTGCCGCTCGCATTGTCTGTAAGGCGAAGAAGTCTGACCATGTTACTCCGCTTCTTGAATCTTTACACTGGCTGCCTGTCTCTGCTCGTGCGCAATACAAAATTTGCACACTATGTTATAAATCATTGTGTGGAACGGGACCTCACTATCTCTCCGATTTGCTCACTCTCTATGAACCTCGGCGACGGCTTCGTTCAAGCGACGACTCTATGACCTTAGAGCCGCCGCGCACCAGCACCAAGTCGTTTGGCGAGAAATCCTTTTCCTTTGCTGCACCTCTGCTCTGGAATGACTTGCCTTCCTCTGTTCGACATGTTGACTCTCTTCCTGCCTTTAAAACCTCCCTCAAAACCTATCTGTTTCACAAGTCTTTCAAAGTCTAAGTCCTGTTTTCCCTTTGGTTTGAGGTGGGACAGAGATCGAGAGTATGTCTGTGTACATGTGCGGGGGAGGGAGGGGAGGAGGAGGGGGAGTACACATCTGTGGGTTTTGAATGGGGAGGGAGAGGAATCGGGCAAGAGTGAAGGTGTGTCTGTGTGTGTGTATGTTTGTGTGTGTGTATGTTTGTGTGTGCGGTGTGTGTGCGTTCGCATGATAATGTAAAGTGCCATGAGGGTCGTTTACTCAGCTTGATGGGGCTATATAAGACTCCTTTATTATTATTATTAATAATGGCATAGGATGCAGCTGTGGGGTGAGTGAAATAGGGTATAAGCCACCCTATCTATTCAAGGTGATGTTTTGGGTCAGCAACGCACCATGACAATCAAGGGCAAACGCATGTGAATGGGCAGATGAAGTGAGACATCAAAGTGAGAGGAGGAGTTTTGTCAGATCTCAGGACTATCCCTGATTGATGTCTCTCCTTTTCAAACTCCCTCATACAACTTCCTCACAAGGCCAAAGGTTGTTTATCCTTTGCCGGCACAAGTGGCTTTTATCATTTTGCTGGATGTTGTTGTTCGAGGTCGAGGTCGAGTGACATATTTTTGTCTCTCCAATCCAGACACTGTCTCCTTCATATTATTTCATTATCCCACTGTCCCTTTGACATACATATGTAGTCTTAAGTTTATAGAGTATATATATATATATATATATATATATTGTTGCGGTTTTAGAACCCTCACTTTGTAAACACTTGTAAATAATTTCCATCATTGAAAAGGTCAAAGGTTGCACCCTTAGTTAGTCATTCTCTTATCTTCCCTTCCCTCTTATCTTCTCTATAAGTTAGTCAAAGATCTCTTATCTTCCCCCATCCAAAACCTTGATCTTTTCTATCCCCGATAATTTCACCCCAATTCCACTTTTTGAAATACCAACTTCTGTCCTGGAAGTCCTTGGTGTCCTTGTGTTTTATACTTCTCCCACCCCCCCCCCCTTCCCACGCCTCCTCCCCCCAAGCCCTCTCCCTCCCACACATCTCCCTGCTCTTAAATGTTGTGTGCTCTCAAGTGTTTGCGTGCTTCCCATTCTCTTGTCTTCCGCTCCCTCTTTTTATATATTTTGTTTGTCGGGTTGATTTGTTTGTGAAGTAAATGTCAGCTCTTTCACGAGCCTCGATTCAGTATACAAAAAAAAAAAAGTCCATATGCAACACGCAGGCCACCATAGGAACTTTAGTTATTTCCTTATTATGTGTCAGATAAGGCGGTGTTTCCAATAGTTGAATCTGCGTTGCATCAATCAAATAAGGAGTAGGTCCTTTCGTTCATTTTGTAGCCGCTCTCTCCAAGCTACGCCATAATGCGCCCCTACAGTCGGGGCTCGTCTCTCCCCAAATTGTCACGTGGTTTGATTAGCAGCGTTCGCTGCATTGAGCCTTCGTCGCCGTAGCGCTCGCTCCAAACGCCATTGAACATGCGGTCTCAGGCCGAGGAAAAAAAGGGCGGGACACAAGAACGAGGTGTGGCCACGTCAACTCACCATCAATGGCGGAGCCGGTGAGCCCTCGCCAACCAACCAGGGCTGAGGTGAGCTCAATGGCGGGTGTGGTTTGATGAAGCGCGCATTGATCTGTGAGCGCATTATATAAGCGCATGCGCCAAGCCCTTTGAAGGACTGCACGGGGGGACTCCTTTTTGAAAGGACTGCGCCAAGGACTGCGCAATGGACTGCTGATTGTATGGGACTGCGCGGAGAGAGCTCGATTACCACGGACTTGGGGACTTGAGGAACTGCGTGAGGGAGCTCGTTTGATACGAACTGCCTTTGATACGAACTGCCCTTTGATACGAACTGCCTTTGATAAGAACATTGGTCGGGAGAGAGAGAGCGTTGGCACGAAATACGTATTACGTACGCCGCATCCCAGTTCCCCCGATATCTGTAAGGTCCGCTCGCGGTCAACAACAACGACGCGCTGCCGGCCCACTTCCATCACCACCACGGCACGAGTCGGGACCGGACAATGAGCCTGGACATCTGCTTGGACCTTCCTCCCCTACCAGCTACCATCCCGTGTGAGTGTGTATGTTTGTCCTGGGGTCGTTAAGTTAAGACTGTATAGGTAAGCCTGCCCTGTGTCCTGCTGCTTCTACTTCTTCCTCCTGTATATTCCTTTCGTTTCCTCTTCTTTTGCTTGTAAATAATTAATAAACCCACTCTTTGTTCTTCCCTTACTCTGGTTTCCTCTTATCCGATCGTTTTAGTCTTTTCTCGATTGAGTACCTGTGGCACGATTTGGAAACCGCTCAGAATCGGGTTAGTCTTTGTTAACGGCCCGAGTCACGGCTTGCTTCGCTCGGCGTATCCATTAACGCTGCGGCTCGGGTGGGAGTTATCCCCTCGCTTTACGGCCGGTGGTAGTACTTAGGTACTAAGACTAATTAGGCTTACAACCCTACTTACCACCGACCGGAAGTGACGTCATAACTTCGAAAGGATCGGGACGGCCAGCTTAAAGGACAAGGAGTTTAAACATATATATATATATATATATATATATATGGTTCGGTGGATGTGTGGAGCATCGTTGAGAGAGAGGAAGACAAATGATGAATTGAGAAAGATGATGGGAATAGAGCCTGTGATGGATGCTGTGAAGAGAAACAGGTTGAGATGGTTTGGTCATGTGTTGAGGAAGGCTGAAAGTGACTGGTTGAGAAGAATGATGGAAATGAATGCAGAAGGAAGTGGAGGATGGAGAAGACCGAGAAAGACTTGGCTAAAGATGGTGGAAGAAGAAATGCGGGCAAGGGGGTTAACAAGGGGAGATGCGGAAAATATGGCAAAATGGAGAGGATTGTCATGGAGAAGATTGTTAGGATTAAAATGGAGAAGATTGCTAGCAAGGCTAACCCCCGCTCTAGCAAGGAAAATGGCCTTAAAATACCTGTTGTTGTGTTGCGTTGTGTTGTGTATATATATATATTGTGTATATATATATATATACACAGGACTTCCGGTCCTGTTGTGTATATATATTGTTGCGAATATGGAATTTGGCCTCCATATCCGCTTGTAAATATTCCCCTATTTTCTCCAATACTCCCCAACTTTCCCCGATCCCCCATTCCCTAGTCCCATTGCATGTAAATAACAATCAGTAGAGCCGACCTTCCCCTTATTCCCCCATTAAATGTCGTGCCCAGGTCCACCGCACCACACGTAGCCAACTTTCGGACATCTTCCTAGTTATTCTTAATCTATGTCAGTTAAGGCCTCGTTTCCATTAATTATGACTCTTCGTTGCACCAGAATGTGATTATATGGCATCAGTAGTGAGTTTAGGACCTTTCCCATACCTCCTCCCATCTTCTTCCCCAAACAACAACAATAACAACAACTACAACAACAATTACAACAACAACAGAGGGGATGGCGGCGGAGCGGGGGAGGATGCGTCCTCACACCGGCTCGATTAGCTCCAGACCATGCGCTCCACGGGGTTACCCCGAAGGGGCTGGCTGTCAGCTCCTCGTCGGGGGCGGAGCCAGTAACCCCCCCCGCACGCACCCAATGAGAAGCAACGTGCCGATTCCACGAGGCGGAGCTAACGAGCCGAGGGCGTGTCACTCCCCGCCGGATATACGCAGCCGCTTGCCGGACGTGACGTGAGATGCGCCTCAGCTTGGAGACTGGAGAGAGAAGCCACCGCCACCCCCAGCGCGACGATACCTCCCCGCATCTCTGGACCGGACCGAGTCGATTCTGCCTTGAGCCAAGAGTGCACCTTGAGCCATCGCGACCTGCCTTTCCTTTTCATCAACCCCCGTGTGAGTCAGCATTTTGTCCCGTGTGTCTGTCGTCTGTCCGGGGTTAATATAAGAGTGTGTCTAAGTGCCTGTCTTCCTGTAATATACCTCTAGCCCCTGTAATCTAACCTTTTTCCGTACGAATATACTTGAGAATCGAAACGTTGGTGTCGTATTGTGTGATTGTAATCCAGCCGGGTGTCTTCTTTTTCTTATTGAGCCAGCGTAGCGCGACTTCGTCAACGGCGAGTATAGTCGGGTAATTTGTGCGGACACGACGGCCATTCCGCTCGGCCCACTTTAACATCAAAGTCGTGTCTGTAACAATTGGTGTCGGGAGTGAGATTCGAGGCCCGACCAAATTTTGAAAAAAAAAAACGAATAGAGGAAAAAAAAAAAATTTGGTCAAAATTTGGAGCGGCCGAAATTTGTTTTGTTTTACGAAACTCGAATTTTGCAAGTCGCGCTATGGCGGATCAAGACGGCTGGGGTCCGGTAGGGGAGAGTGAGGCAGGGTCGGTCCAGGACCAAATTGAGGGACGTGAGGAGAGCGAAGCAGCGAGGGTAGCAGACGCGCAAAATGGCGCCTCGCTGGTCACCGCGCCCGCGACCGTGGCAGCGCCCCTGGTGGATCCGAACCTTTTTATGTTGCAAATGAGGGCCCTTATGGAACGAATGGGAGACCAAATTGTGGGAATGAGGGCTCAGGGTGAGCGATTAGAGGGCCAAATGGGGGTAATGAGGGACGAAGCGAGGGGTACTGGTGAGGGGTTAGACAAGAAATTTGGGAAGTTAGACAATAATTTTGAGGAGTTAGACAAGAAATTTGGGAAGTTAGACAATAATTTTGAGGAGTTAGACAAGAAATTTGGGAAGTTAGACAATAATTTTGAGGGGTTAGACAACGGGATAAAAGAGGTGAGAAATGGGTTAATGGGGGTAGAAAACAGAATGGCCGCTCAAGAGAATCAAATGGAAGGGATGCAAAAGGGGTTAGAGGGGTTAGAAAACAGTATGGAAGGCAAATTGAGGGACATGAGGGACCAAGCGGAAAGGGAAGTTAAACAAATGGAGCAGCAGATAGAGGGGGTCAGAATGGGGGTAGAAACCAAACTGGATGCTCACAGGGAGGAAATGGAGCAGATGAGGGTGGCATCTGGGCAGGAGATGCAAGTGATGGGAGAGGAGATCAGAAGAGGAGTGAGTGAGGAGGTCGGAGGAGTGCGCGAGGAGGTGAGGCACTGTAAGGAGCACATGGAGAAAGAGGTGAGAAAGGGGACTGTAAAGTTACAAGGGGGCATAGAGGTCCTGACGCAGGAGGTGGAACAGCTGACGGAGGGACAAAAAGGACTAACGGAGCAGGTTCAAAGGAACACTGCGGTATTAGGAGGTTTAAAGGCGACACAGAGAGAACTAAAAGATGACTTGGTGGCGACGAAGAGGGAATGTCAGATGGTACGTGAGGGACTGACAACGAGGTTGGACGAGGTGATAGAGGTAATGGAGACGAAGGACCGGCAGGTGAGGACGCACATGGAAACGGTCAAGGTAGCCTTGGAGGACGAGCTTGAGGAGACGTACCGGGGAATAAAAGAGGTGAGGCACAAATTAGAAGAAGTGGAAGAGGGGGTGAGCGAAATTAAGAAGCGACGGAGAGGGGATAACAAGGAGATAAAAGAGGAGATAAAAGAATTGGTCCAAAGTCTGTGTTTGGATCGTGATGTGCTCATTAACCGGATGAGGGATTCGCAGGTGATGGAGGAGAAGCGAAGAGGAAGAGGACCCGGTGTAAGTGGTGACCAATATGGTCGTGCGTATGATGCGCCAGGGGATTTAAGAAGCTTGGGGGTCGAGATGGACCCGGGTGTTCGTGAAAGGCCGTTGGTGAGGTGTGCGACAGGTCTGGTGTGCGAAAAAGGAGGTGTGCAAGAAAGTCCGACTCTGGGGTGTGTGAGGAAAAAGTGCGTGCCAAGGAGTGAGTGTGCTGGCGAGAGTGAGTCGGTCGTAGCGCGTGTGCGAGGGAGCACATGGAAGCGTGGTGTGGTGAGTGTTACAGAGGGTGTGACCGGAGAGTGTGCGCAAGAGTGTGCGCGAGAAAGGTGTGTGACGGCCAGGTGCATGAGGAAAGAGTGCGCTGTCAGAAGTAAGGAAGAGTGTCCACCTGTGGTGAGTGTTACAGAGGGTGTAACGGGAGAGTGTGCGCGAGGAAGGTGTGTGACGGACAGGTGCATGGGGAAAGAGTGCGCTGTCAAAGGCAAGGAAGAATGCACAGCTGTGGTGAGTGTTACAGAGGGTGTGACGGGAGAGTGTGCGCGAGAAAGGTGTGTGACGGACAGGTGCATGGGGAAAGAGTGCGCTGTCAAGAGTAAGGATGAGTGCGCTGTCAGGAATGGAGGTGAAAGTAGTGAGAGTGACATGGAGCGTGAGTTAGTTGTGACAGGTGAGCGAGGATGTACACCTGGAATAGAAGGATGCACACCTGGAATGGTAGAGCGTGAGTGGGAATGCACGCTGGAGTTGGTGGTGAGGCACGTGGTTGGGTGTGCGAATGAGGGCACACCTGTGATTGTCACAGAGGAGGTGACCGAGGAGGGGGTGCGAAGCGGTGTATTGGTGAGGTGTGCGAGCGACGAATGTGTGCCAAAGTGTTCGGTGGTCAGGTGTGTGACCAAGGCTGTGAGTGGAATGAGGGTACCTGGGTGTGTAAGGAAGGGTACGAGGAGCATGGGCACAGCTGGATGTGTGAGCAAGGAACGGGCTGCGGGGTGTAAGCGTCCAGGTGAAGCATCGACGTTAGACGGGGTCGAGTTTAGAACGACTTATAGCCGAATCGGGCCCTCGGTGCGTGCCGGGCTTCGCGTGCCGCGAGAACCAGCGGGGATCCGAGCCACGGCGGGTTCGAAAGGACCGCCGTGCGCGATCCACGCTGGGCCTCGCGTGGGACGGCCGCGTCCGTGCTCCACTAGGCGGAGCGGGCAGCTGGATAGGAAGGGTCGTTATGGCGACCACTTTTTGTTGAGACGTGCCGGCAGGTCGAGATCGGGACATTGGATGGCTCCACGCCGAGGTGATGCGTGGGATCTCGGCCCGGGTAAACCTCCTTCCCTGCACCGAAGGCAGGATGCAGCCAGCCACTGGCACAGAACAACCAGCATCCATTGCTTGGCTTTACGAAGCCGGGCTTTGGACAGGGATTGGCGCACCGAGAGGCAGTAGTGAGTAGACTGGGTGATGAGGTTAGTGTTTTGGACCCAAAATTAGAGAAAAACAAAATTTGATGATTGGCAAGGGATTGGCAGTAGTGATTGGCAGATGATGGGCAGTGATTGGCAAATTTTTAATTTGTTGAAATTAGATGTGCAAAATTGGTAGTGAGAGACCCCCGATGTGGTGGGATGGCAAATCCACCATCCCTCACAGCTGGGGCAAATGCGCTATAGCTTATGGGGGTGTATGGCAGTGAAAACTAGCCCGGGTGGGTTAGGATATGGTGTGTAGGGATCTAGAGAAGATGACATTAGGTGACGTTAAGTTTAGTTAGTGACTGATACCTGTAGTGGGGACGCAGGTAGATTAGTATGGATGATAATGACGAGGGAGCGCAATAGTTAAAGGGACGACTGGGAAGCGCAAGTTTCAGAAGGGAGTAGTTAGCTGAGATGATGCCGTGTGTGTGAGAATTGAACAGGTGTGATTGCACAGGTGTGCAACTGGACAGGTGTGTGGAGCAGTGTATGAGTAGTGAGTGTGTGGATCAGCGCGAATGCGCTTGGGGAGAGAAGGGTGCAGGTGGCACCAGGTGTGAGAGCACAGGTGTGCAGGTACAGGTGTGTGGAGAGAGTTGGAGTGAGTGGTACGGAGTGGTGTGCATGGTGCGAAGGTGTGGATGGGGGAAGAGTGGACCCCTTTCACGAGTACCCGGGGCGGGTAGTGTAAGTGTTAGGTAGGGGGTATAGGTAAATTGTGGTTGGATATTGGCATTTGTGGTGCGGTTGCAGAATGGTGTTGTGAATGGGTGCATTAGTGTTGTGGAAATGGCTGGGCGTGTAGCCTGTTAGTGCGTGTAGTTGGTTGGGCACTCCACCACTGTGAGGATGTCGGCCAGGTGAGGCCGCAGGTGGGCTCTGGGAGCCGGTAGAGTTGTGGATGGGGCCCGAGGATCCGGAGGATGGACCCGGGTAGCCCAGTGCCAGAGAGGGCACGGAGTGGGGAGAGCGCCAGAGGGCCTTCCCCAGGTAGATAGGTTAGGGTAAGGAGCAGGTAAGCTCGGAGGCAACTACAGTGGTGGAGGTGTGCAGGTGGGTAGACCCACTGGGAGAGGTACACGCCGCAGCCCAGAAATTGTGCGAGGGCACCGGGAGATGAATCGGGGGAGTGAGACCCCAAATTGAAGAGCACCACAGTTTGGCCAATGGGAATTGGTTTTTAGAACCCATAGTGTAAGAGGGCCAATGGTTTGGCCGGAGAGAGACCCCGGGTAGTGTAAAGTTGTTAAAGTCATTTAGGAAATAGTTAGGATTGATGAACCTGTCGCACCATACGCAGCCACTTACCTGTGGTGATGATGATGACTCCACACCTGTGTTTTCTTTGGTTGTGTTGCAGAAATGAGAATTGCTGTGAGGATTTGTGAGACGCATCACGACGTGGATGAGACATTGGGGTGATTCCATCTCTCCCTCCCTAGGAGGGACTGATGATGAATTGGTAATGGCAAATTTTGATGTTGAGTTGAAAATGGCAAATTTTGATGAGAGTTGAAAATGGCAAATTTGATTGGTTAGGAGGGAGAGAAGACGAATTTGGTATATGGGAGGAACGGGGAAGACAGTAGGGATGTTTGTTGATTTGTAAAGTAGATGTTTATGGGTAGTGTTGTGTTGTGTGGATACAGTAAGGGGTAAGGGAGGGGCCATGTAGGTTACCTGGTGGGGGGGGGGGCGTACGATAGGAACGTACCTGTCTCACCTGGTTCCCATGTGCCCCCAGTGTGCATCACCTTACATTGCGTGCACTTTTGCGCCCTTACCACCTTACTCACTTGTCTGCTTCTTTTGTCTCCCACCTCCGAGGATCTGGCTTTGGGGTAGAGAGAGAGGAGAGAGAGGTGCTGGCTGCGCAGTTGTGGGCCTGCACTTTCGCTGTTTGCTGCCGGGATCGATACACCATATGGACCGCAATGTTTGTGGCCACCCACAATGGACCGCAGTTCGTTTGCGGCCAAGCACCACCCGGGGATGGACCTATGGGTCAACGTGGCACCTATGCCATACAGGTGAACCACTAATAGTTAACACCACCAAGTGCACCACAAGAAGAGCAAGAGACACCTGCAGGGTTAGGGGTTGTCGAATTTATTTTTATTCCAATGAACCATGGTGACTGCACCGATTGGTGGTGGGGTGGTGCTGTTGATGCTCGGAAAGGGTGCTCTGCACGTTATTAAAGGCCGTCGGCCACAGAGCACTCGTGGGTTGGTGTATCGATGGTGGCAAGCGCGCTCTCTCTATGCATAACATCTGCATGTGTTCCTCCAAAAACAGGTCCTGGATCGTAGTGTAGATATCAGCGTAATCTTGTAAATAATGCTCCCTACCGGCTGTATGTTTAGTTTGAGAATTCTTTCCGGATTCGGTTATCCTGTGGGTGTGTTTCTGTGAGGAGAAGGGTGCAACGTCGCAGGGGGACATATTTACTCATTTGTGAATATCTGTAAAACTGTCGCACTCAGGGTAGAGTTAATAGTAGAGGGAACTACATTGCGTGCCACACTAAAGTAGGTAAAAATTTATCGGGTCGGGACGCCCCGAGGGTAGAGAAGGGTGCAATGTTGCGAATATGGAATTTGGCCTCCATATCCGCTTGTAAATATTCCCCTATTTTCTCCAATACTCCCCAACTTTCCCCGATCCCCCATTCCCTAGTCCCATTGCATGTAAATAACAATCAGTAGAGCCGACCTTCCCCTTATTCCCCCATTAAATGTCGTGCCCAGGTCCACCGCACCACACGTAGCCAACTTTCGGACATCTTCCTAGTTATTCTTAATCTATGTCAGTTAAGGCCTCGTTTCCATTAATTATGACTCTTCGTTGCACCAGAATGTGATTATATGGCATCAGTAGTGAGTTTAGGACCTTTCCCATACCTCCTCCCATCTTCTTCCCCAAACAACAACAATAACAACAACTACAACAACAATTACAACAACAACAGAGGGGATGGCGGCGGAGCGGGGGAGGATGCGTCCTCACACCGGCTCGATTAGCTCCAGACCATGCGCTCCACGGGGTTACCCCGAAGGGGCTGGCTGTCAGCTCCTCGTCGGGGGCGGAGCCAGTAACCCCCCCCGCACGCACCCAATGAGAAGCAACGTGCCGATTCCACGAGGCGGAGCTAACGAGCCGAGGGCGTGTCACTCCCCGCCGGATATACGCAGCCGCTTGCCGGACGTGACGTGAGATGCGCCTCAGCTTGGAGACTGGAGAGAGAAGCCACCGCCACCCCCAGCGCGACGATACCTCCCCGCATCTCTGGACCGGACCGAGTCGATTCTGCCTTGAGCCAAGAGTGCACCTTGAGCCATCGCGACCTGCCTTTCCTTTTCATCAACCCCCGTGTGAGTCAGCATTTTGTCCCGTGTGTCTGTCGTCTGTCCGGGGTTAATATAAGAGTGTGTCTAAGTGCCTGTCTTCCTGTAATATACCTCTAGCCCCTGTAATCTAACCTTTTTCCGTACGAATATACTTGAGAATCGAAACGTTGGTGTCGTATTGTGTGATTGTAATCCAGCCGGGTGTCTTCTTTTTCTTATTGAGCCAGCGTAGCGCGACTTCGTCAACGGCGAGTATAGTCGGGTAATTTGTGCGGACACGACGGCCATTCCGCTCGGCCCACTTTAACATCAAAGTCGTGTCTGTAACAATATGTTGAAATATATATATACAGTCACGTGAAAAATTAAGTACACCCCATGTAAAGTTTTGACTTTTTCAACATATTTCAACATACAGCTATTTGATCTTCATTTCAACAATATTGATAGATAAAGGTGATATAATACAACAAATATCATGAAACATTTACATTTTGTAGTCCATTGTATAATTTAAATAAACATCAATGCAAATTTCGCATGTGGAAAAAGTAAGTACGTACACCCTTGGCTCTAATAGGTGGTATTGCCCCCTTTGGCAGAAACAACCTCAAGTCGGCGTTTCTTATAACTGTCTACCAGTCTCTGACATCGACTGGGAGAATTTTTTGCCCACTCCTCCATGCACAATTCTTTCAGCTGTGCGATGTTTGAGGGGTTTCCTGCATGCACAGCTCGTTTCAAATCCCCCCACAATATCTCGATGGGATTTAGATCCAGGCTTTGACTTGGCCATTCCAGAACCCTCCATTTCTTTCTTTTCAGCCATTCCTTGGTGGATTAACTGGTATGTTTAGGGTCATTGTCATGTTGGAAGGTGTACCTTTGGTTGAGCTTCAACTTTCCGACAGATGGCCTCACATTATCCTCAAGCACCCTCTGGTACAATGAAGAATTCATAGTGGATGCTATGATGGTGAGCTGCCCAGCCCCTGATGCAGCAAAGCTGCCCCAAACCATAATATTTCCACCACCAATCCACCATGCTGTACAGTTGGAATCAGGTTATTGTGGTCAAATGCTGTCTTTGGTTTTCGCCAAACATGTCTTGTGGTACTGTGGCCAAATAGCTCTACCTTTGGCTCATCTGTCCAGAGCACATTGTTCCAGAAGTGCTGGTCTTTGCCAAGGTGTTCATTGGCAAACTTTAGTCTAGCCCTGATGTTCTTTCTGGACAGCAGCAGAGTTCTTCGCTCTTTCACGAGCCTCGATCTTGTATACAAAAAAAAAAAAAAAAAAAAAAAAAAAAAAAAAAGGTTTCCACCTGGCACACCTCCCATGTAGATCAAATTTGTGCAGCCTCTTTCTAATGGTAGACTCGTGCACTTTGACATCAACAGTGGCAAGAGCTACCTGTAGGTCCCGTCATGACATTCTGGAGTTCTTAGAGACTTCTTTCAGCATCTTGCGGTCTGCTCTCGGGCTGAACTTGCTGGGGCGGCCTGGCCTGAACAAGTTGGCAGTTGCTTGGAATCTTCTCCTCTTGTAGATGATCTTCCCGACAGTCGAATGATTGATTTCAAATTGTTTGGAGATCTTTTTAAATCCCTTCCCAGACTCGGAGGCATCTATAACCTTCTTTCTGAAGGCCTCAGAGAGCTCTTTTGATCTCGGCATGGTGACGCCGCACACTTCAACAACAAAGAGCAAACCAAACTAAATGTCTAAGGTTTAAATAAGACAGGTTCCTCCAAGATCCTCTCTAACGATGTTCTAATCATTTGCACCTGAGCTGGTACACCTGATTCTAATTTTAGGTATTTGAAGTAGTGATAAATGTAGGGGTGTACTTACTTTTTCCACATGCGAAATTTGCATTTATGTTTATTTAAATTATACAATGGACTACAAAATGTAAATGTTTCATGATATTTGTTATATTATGTCACCTTTATCTGTCTGAGTGTGTGTGTGTGTGTGTGTGTGTGTGTGTGTGTGTGTGTGTGTGTGTGTGTGTGTGTGTGTGTGTGTGTGTGTGTGTGTGTATACATGTACACACACATAGTGTATTCAGACCCCTTCACTTTTTTCACATTTTGTTATGTTGCAGCCTTATGATGAAATCGTTTAAATTCATTTTTTCCCTCATCAATCTCCACTCAATACCCCATAATGCCAAAGCGAAAACAGGATTTTTGAAAGTTTTGCAAATTTATTAAAAAGAAAAAAGTGAAATATCACATTGACATAAGTATTCAGACCCTTTGCTATGACACTTGAAATTTAGCTCAGGTGCCTCCCATTTCTCTTGATCATCTTTGAGATGTTTCTACACCTTGATTGGAGTCCACCTGTGGTAAATTCAATTGATTGGACATGATTTGGAAAGGCACACACCTGTCTATATAAGGTCTCACAACTGACAATGCATATCAGAGCAAAAACCAAGCCATGAGGTCGAAGGAACTGCTGCAGAGCTCAGAGACAGGATTGTGTCGAGGCACAGATCTGGGGAAGCCTACAAAAAAAATCTCTGCTGCATTGAAGGTTCCCAAGAGCACAGTGGCCTCCATAATTCTTAAATGGAAGAAGTTTGGAACAACCAGGACTCTACCTAGAGCTGGCCGCCCGGCCAAACTGAGCAATCGGGGGAGAAGGGCCTTGGTAAGAGAGGTGACCAAGAACCCGATGGTCACTCTGGCTGAGCTCCAGAGATCCTGTGTGGAGATGGAAGAAACTTCCAGAAGGACAACCATCACTGCAACACTCCACCGATCTGAGCATTATGGCAGAATGGCCAGACAGAAGCCTCTCCTCAGTGAAAGACACATGAAAGCCCGCTTGGAGTTTGCAAAAAACCACCTGAAGGACTCAGACTGTGAGAAACAAGATTCTGTGGTCTGATGAAACCAAGATTGAAATGTTTGGCTTCCGTCTGGCCACTTTTTTTTGGAATCAGGTTCTGGAGTGGAATCAGGTCGTCTGGCCATTGTCCGGAGGTAGCGAGTCGATGCCGGCTGGGTGAAAAATCCCGCCCAGCATTTGGAACCGAAATTTGTATAGTCGATTGGACATACGGAGCACGATATCGCGTCTTCGAAAAATTTAAATTTTGTTTTCGGAATTAAAAATAAATACGCGCGCGGGAAATGACCTTCCTCAAAGCGGATGTCGGAGGTCGGCGAGATGGAGGTGCGTAGCGAGGCTTCTGTCAGTTTAGGGAGTGAGTCGGAAGTGAAGGGGGTGGAGAGCAGTGGTGGAGTTTTCCCCGCCGTTGGGACGGCCCCGATAAACGACCAGATTTTGGATCAATTGCTTCGGGAAATTCGGGGAATAAATGGAAAAATTGATGGGTTTAAAGCGCGCTGCTTGTGAGCAAGGAGGAAGCGGACAAGCGGTAACATATAAACGTCTTTATTGTAAGAGCTCACTGTAACACTCTACCGCTCCGGGCTGGGCGCCCGGTGTATATCATGAGGCCACGCCTACCCCTCGGGCGTGGCCACCGCCCACTTGGTGCGCGGAATGATGTCACCACGCCAGTGGGCTTTTGTGTCCGCCACACGCGCCCCCCCAGAATTCCCGCGCACCTGGAGGGCCAGTTTGCGGGGCAGACGAATGACCCGGCCGAAGCGCCCCCTGGCGATCGGCGGCGTCCGGGGTGCAGGGATGCCAGGTGGGATGCCCCTGGCTGCCCCTGGGATGGGTGCAGGACCGGGGGGCGGCGTGGCGGCGGGGCTGGGAGGTGCCGGGGGTCCGCCCGCAGGAGGGCGGCCCCGACGTGGGGGTCGGGCCACTGGCGGTGGATGGTCCACATCGAGGTGGGCCGGCTTGAGGCGGTCTACCGAAACGCGGTCAGGAGTACCGCCGATGTCCAGGGTGAAGTGCTTCGCCCCGGTCTGCAGCACGCGGAAAGGCCCGTCGTACGGGGGCCGCAGTGGTGTCCGATGGGCATCGTGGCGGACGAAGACGTACTCCGCCGTGCGAAGCTCTGGGGCGACGTGCGTCGGTGGGTGCCCGTGGCATGCCGTTGGCACCGGGGCGAACCTCTGGGCGGTCTCTTGCAGAGCAGAGCGCTGCTGTCCCGCGGACCATGGTGCCGTGGAGTCGGGGAGGAACTCGCCCGGCACCCGCAGCGGTTGCCCGAAGACCAACTCCGCCGCGGATGCGCGCAGGTCCTCCTTGGGCGCCGTCCGGAGGCCCAGCAGGACCCAGGGGAGCCTGTCGACCCAGCCGCCGTCGCGGAGGGTGGCCCGGAGCGCGGCCTTCAATGAGCGGTGAAATCGCTCACACAGGCCATTAGCCTGGGGGTGGTAGGCCGTGGTTCGGTGCAGCCGGACCCCGAGCCCCTGCGCAACCGCCCCCCAGAGCTCCGAGGTGAACTGGGGGCCGCGGTCGGATGAGATGTCTGAGGGGGCGCCGAACCGGGCGACCCAGGTGGCGATGAAAGCCTGCGCGACATCGGCCGCCGTTGTCGACGCCAAGGGCACGGCCTCCGGCCACCGGGTGGTGTGGTCCACCATGGTGAGGACGTAGGTGAAACCCCGCGAGGGGGGCAGAGGTCCCACCAGGTCCACGTGGACGTGGTCAAACCGGCGTTCCGGCACCGTGAACGGGGCCAACGGGGCCTGGGTGTGCCGGTGCACCTTGGCGCGCTGGCACGCGAGGCACGTCCTGGCCCAGCCGCGGACGGCCTTCCGGAGGCCATGCCAGACGAACTTGTCGGCGATCAGCCTTTGGGAGGCCCTCGCGCCCGGGTGGGACAGGCCGTGGATGGCGTCAAACACCTGGCGCTGCCAGCCCACGGGCACGATGGGGCGAGGACGCCCGAGGGAGACGTCGCACAAGAGGGCCGCGCCCGCGCCGTCGAACGGCACCTCGGTGACGCGGAGGCCCGTGACGGCGGTCCGCAAGGCTTGGACATCGGGGTCAGCGGCCTGGTCCGCTGCCATCCGGGCATAGTCGATGCCGAGGTGGACTGCGTGGGCGACGGCCCGGGAAAGGCAATCCGCCACCGGGTTGTCCTTCCCCGCGACGTGCTGGATGTCCGTCGTGTACTCGGACACGGCCGAGAGGTGACGCTGCTGCCGGGCCGACCACGGCTCGGTGACCTTGCCCATCGCGAAGATCAGTGGCTTGTGGTCGACGAAGGCAGTGAACGCACGGCCCTCGAGCAGATGGCGGAAGTGCCTGACCGCCAAGTGAAGTCCGAGCAACTCGCGGTCGAAGGTACTCTAACGGCGTTCGGGCGGGCGAAGCTGCCGGCTAAAGAACGCCAGCGGTTGCCAAGCTCCACTCACCCATTGCTCATGCACCGCGCCCACCGCGTAGTCCGAGGCATCGGTGGTGAGGGAGATCGGTGCATCGGGCGCCGCGTGCGCGAGCATGGTGGCGTTAGCCAAGGCGAGCTTCGCGCCCGTGAACGCCGTGTCCATCTGCTCGGTCCAGGTAATGTCGCCTTTGCCCGGCTTACCTCGGAGAGCTTCGTGCAGGGGGCGCAGGAGCTGGGCGATACGGGGCAGGAACCGATGGTAAAAGTTCACCATGCCCAGGAACTCCTGCAGCCCTCTGATCATGCGGGGGCGCGGAAACCCCTTCACCGCCTCCACCTTGGCCGGCAGGGGGACGGCTCCGTGCCTGGTGACACGGTGCCCCAGAAAATCGATTGTGGCGGCGCCGAACCGGCACTTTGCGGGGTTCACAATCAGGCCATGCTGGCCCAGGCGTTCGAAGAGCGTGCGGAGGTGGCGTAGGTGCTCTTCGCGGGACGCGCTGGCGACGAGGATATCGTCCAGGTAGACGTAGACAAAATCCAAGTCGCGCAGGACGCTGTCCATCAGTCGCTGGAACGCCTGAGCCGCATTCTTCAGACCCAAGGGCATGCGCAGGACCTCGAAGAGTCCGAATGGCGTGATGACTGCCGTCTTCGGGACGTCCTCCGGCCTGACGGGGACCTGATGGTAGCCGCGTATGAGGTCCACCTTCGAGAAGAAGGACCTGCCCGCCAAACGGGCGGAAAAGTCCTGAATGTGGGGGACGGGGTAGCGGTCGGGAGTCGTGGCGTCATTGAGACGGCGATAGTCCCCGCACGGTCGCCATCCCCCGCCGGGCTTCGGCACGATGTGCAGCGGCGACGCCCAAGCGCTCTCTGAGCGCCGAACGATGCCGAGTCGCTCCAGGGTAGCGAACGCCACTTTTGCCACCGCCAGCTTCGTCGGCTCGAGGCGGCGTGCCCGGGCGTAGACCGGTGGCCCGACGGTGGGGATGTGATGGGCCACCCCTTGCTTGACGGCCCCCGCCGAGAAGGTGGGCCGCCTGAGGGCCGGGAAGCCGGCGAGGAGGTGGGTGAATGCGTCCGCTGCCGGAAGCGTACAGACCAACGTGGCCGGAACCGAATCGTTCGGCAAGCCGCTTGGCAAGCCGCTCGTTGAGCTGGGCAACGCACAAGCGAGCGAGCTGAACGTCTCGGCCTGGACCAGACGTCTGCGCTTGACGTCGACCAGGAGCCCATTAGCGCACAGGATGTCCGCGCCAAGCAGTGCCATGGGCACGTCGGCGGTGACGAACGTCCATCGGAAAACCTGCCCTCCAAACCGCAGAGAGAGGCAGCGTTTTCCGTACGTACGGATGGGCGTCCCGTTCGCGGCAAGCAGCGCGGGGCCCCCACCCGCGGCGTGCTTGTCTGACGTGCTGGCGGGAATGACACTCACCTGCGCTCCCGTGTCGCACAGGTAACGGCGCCCGGAGAAGGTGTCCGTTATGAACAGCAGGCTGCTCGAACGGCCGGCGCTCATCGCCACTATCGAGCGCCGGCCCGGGCGTTTCCCGACCCGTTGAAGGAGCACGGCGGATGACACCGCCGAGCTTCGTGGCCGAACTTGGCGTGGAACCAGCACCAGGTGGTGGAGCTGGAGGAGCGCGGCTGGCTCCGCCAGGCCGGTGGAGTTGGTGGGTTTCCCCGCGGTGGCGGTTTTCGCCGCGGCGGTGGGCGGGGCGTGGCGGCGTTCAGGAGGTGCGTATCAGCATGCTGCGTATGCTGTAGAAGCTGATGCTGTGGAACATGCTGCTGAACATCAGCCTCGAGGGCCGTGACGGCCACGCCGATGCTCGCCCGCGTGTCCGAAGCGGCGAAGTACCTGTCCGCCTCGGCTGCCAATGCTCGGGGTTCCGTAAGCTCGGTCCCGGCCAACGCGAGGCGAACCTGCGCTGGAAGTTGGTGCCGGAAAAGCGCCCGGAATAGCGAACCGGGGGCTTCGTTGCCCAACAGTGACAGCATATGGTCCATTCGGACCGACGGGCGCGTCTCACCGAGCTCGGGGAGATCCAGGAGGCGGTCGGCCCGTGCGTCGTCCGTGAGGCCGAACGTGGCTAGGAGTAGCCGCTTGAGTGCCTCGTACTTGTGGCCGTTCGGTGGGTGGCGAAGGACGGACACAACTCGAGCGGCCATGCCGGGCCCGAGGGAGGCGACGACGTGGCAATAGCGTGTGTCATCGCCGGTGAGGCGCCGAAGCTGAAATTGGGCTTCGGCCTGGACGAACCAGACTTCGGCCTGAGCCTCCCAAAATTCCGGAAGTTTGACGAAGTCGGCCATGGCGATGGCGTCGCGTGTGGAAGGATCGCTCCGGCAGATCCAACGTCGAGGGTCACCAGTAAAGCGCGGCGTTACGCGCGCTGCTTGTGAGCAAGGAGGAAGCGGACAAGCGGTAACATATAAACGTCTTTATTGTAAGAGCTCACTGTAACACTCTACCGCTCCGGGCTGGGCGCCCGGTGTATATCATGAGGCCACGCCTACTCCTCGGGCGTGGCCACCGCCCACTTGGTGCGCGGAATGATGTCACCACGCCAGTGGGCTTTTGTGTCCGCCACAGGTTGAATGAAAATATGGGAGAAATGAACAATAAAATTGTGGGATTGAATAACAAAATGGAGTCCCAGGGGAGTGAACTAAAAGGAGGAATGAGGAGATTTGGCGCCGTTGGGGCACAGGAGAAGCCAAGGGTGGCAGAATTTGAATCGGAGCAGGGGGAAGCCAAATTGGGAATGGGAGAGAGTACGGCCTATGCAGGTGTGCATGTTGCTCACGAGCAGGGAATTGCACCGGGAACGCCATGTGAAGAGGTAGATGGGGAATGCCGACAGGCGAGCATGGAGTGCCAAAATTGTCGTTGGGAACGTTTCCCACATCATGACCTGGAGGTTTATCGGGACCGGGTGGATGCCCCAACACATCAACCGGGGGATGAATTCGGAATTGTGCAGCACCAGGGCGGTGGTTCAGTGCAAGAGGGGGTGGAGTTATTGGGGGTCCGTGCGATGGAGCCGGACCGGGTATTTATTGATCAAGGCCTGATGGGGCCAGAATTGATGGTTAATGATGATGAGCATGATGTGATCCAGCTGCTGTGGACCTGGGACAGTCCCATGGAGGACAAGGTTGACCAGGCCCAAAGGAGTCTGGGTGATGAGGTGAGTTGGTCCGAGGAGGTGGTTGTGGTGACCGTGGGGACCCTCACCGTGCATAACAATTGGGAACAGGAGGCTCCGAAATTGGATACCCAGCTGGGGGAGTGTTTTGTCTCCGGGCTGGATTTGGATCTTGGAGGATCGGGAGATCGAGCCTCCGACGGCATGTGTATGGCAAAGCATCTTTCTTTGGTGATGTTAGTGAATTGTGACAAATGTTTGGCATGGGTAATCTGTGGGTTATATGCAAATTTAAGGGTGAATTTTGTGAAGAGAAATGGTGGACATTGTTTTGTGACACCATTATTGATCCAGGTGTGTAGACAAAAGTGTTGGAGGCTGTGATAAAAATTGATAGGGTAGCAGGACACAGCCTTCAACTGGTTGCGGGGGGTGACTGTGCTGATATTTGGGACACGGGATCATGGAGATCTAGTTGTGTAGTTGAGGGTCAACGTGGTGCTATTGGTGTCCGAGGTGTGTGGACCATGTCTTCTGGGTGGGTCTCCTGGTGGAGCATGGCTGTCGACTGGACCTTGGTGTGGTCAAGTGTGGGTGAGCACTGGGGGTGGGGGCTGCAGTTCTGTGGTCGGACTGGGGGACGATGTGGAGGTGCAGGGGACGTGCCTGTAGAGATGCCACGCACTGCGACCGTGCCCCCCAGGGCCGAGGTTGTGCGTGCGGTAGTGTGTTTTTGGCAGCAGGTGCTCACCACATTGGCCAGCTGGGGCTGGTGCAGCTGTGTTCCTTGCAGGGGGGCCGAAGGATGGATGTTCGGTCGCACCCTTATGGACACTCATGGGCCATGTTGGCATTTTGACTGCTCACCTTGTCCCGATGACCTTTGCATGGTAGAGGTGCAGAGCTGTTGTGGCCACAGGTAGTTGTGTAGTGATGATCACCGTTGGATGCGGATCCACATACCTGCCAGTGTAGTGGGGACAATAGAGAAATTTGGTGAAATTTGGTAGGCCCAATGTGAAATTTTGGGATTGTGAAGGGTGGATTGCACTTTGGACCTGACCAACCTTGGTTACCTGTATATCAAGGTAGAGGTAAGGCCTTGATGTGTACTGTCCCAGGCTGCAGGACTTGCTATGGAAATTGGGGACATGTAATTTGGAGTTGGGAGGCGGGTGAGAGTGATGACATGGTCGGTGAGGGGGATGGATTGTGTGCCACAGAGTCTTGTGGGTGGCGTTTGTGTTGGTGTTGTGGTTTATGTGTTTTTATGTGGTCGTGAGGTTGGAGGAAATGGATGAGTGATGATTATTGGAGACAATGAGTGGTGATTATTGTGCTTTTGGAAATGTGTAATGGCAAATGTGAATGGGGGATTTCACATGCAGCAGGCCATGGTAAGCCTTGTAACAATTTTTACACCATCTTTGGAATTGTGCTGAGTTGTGTGAGAATTGAATGGCAGCGGGGGAGGAAGTGTGTTTTGGGGTCTTGTGGGTGGGGAAGGTGTGTGTGTCCACAGGTATGGATCAAGCTCTGAGGAACGATGCCTGCCCCCCCCCCCCCTCTGCGGCAATTACCCCTGGCAGCCAGTGGTATCTCGAAATTGGAGCTCATCGGTGGAGGGTCTGGTTGGGCACCCTGGGGTAAAGGAGACCCCGGCGACCCGTGGAGCTGCGCGGCAGCAGGAGGCAACGGAGCCTGGTGTGTGGAGACCCTCACCGGCGAGGTAACGACGGAAAGGGGCTGTTGGACTGTCATGGGGCCAAGAGGTAAGGGGGGGGGGCAATGAACTTGTGAGTCAGTTGACTTCTTTTTGGGACTGCGGGCACCACAGCCTGAGGCGCCCCCACCATCTTACTTGTGCGGTACCTCCCCGCTGCCTCGTTGAGGAATGCACACATGTGAATGACATCAATGCCATGGTCCTGCAAGGGGGTGAAATAAGTGCTTGAAATGATTTTGTAGTGTGATGGGTTTTGGAATGAGAATGAGTGGATAAGGGGTTTGTGTTGCATGAATGTGGGCGAAATCCACCGAGCCATGTCACTCACCTGTAACACCTGGACAGGGCCCGTGGAAATTTAGGGACGCATTGGGGATGTCCCCACAGGTAAGGTTGTGTCTTGTGGCATCCACCAGGGGGACACGGTCTGTAGTCTGTGGATGTACAAATGTTTAGAGTTTTGAATTTCTGGTTAAGGTTAAGTTTTGTGGTTGTTAGTTTTGGTGTGTTGTTTGTTTCCTCCCTCCGCAGGAACAAAGAAGAAAATGGACATATTTGCTTGCATGATTGTTAAGGGGTTTAGCATGTTAAGGAGTATAGGTAGGAAGTCCGACTCACTTCCCACAGCCCTCCTGATTTATTTCATAGGTTAATTAAGTGTGTGACAGTAAGTGTTAAAACTGGGATGGTAGCGCCTGCAGTGAACCTTGCAGGAGCTACGGTTCCAGGGGGGGGGGGGCTGTGTTATGTCGGGTGGGGTAGCAATATGTAGAGCCAGATAGATCTGAATAGGTAACGTGCTTCGTCTGTCACGGTAAGGAATCTGACCTTGTAACAAGTTTCATGTGTGGGCGTTTTGTCGGTTAAGGAGTATAGTTGTGAACCTACCAGGAGATTCGTGTGTTAAGTAGAGTTAGGGATTAAAGAGTAGCGCCCCCGTGTGTCTCACCTGGTCAGCCAAACCTTTGTCCCTTTTGGCACCGCAACCACTTAGACACCAGAGATAGGACCCTTAGTGCAACACTAAATCCATTCCCTGACATGACTTTGGAAGACGGGCAGGAAAAGAAACCAGGCCGGGACACCGCCGATAATGGCTGCCGCCACCTGCACCTCCGGCTGGCCTATCCACCTCGAATAGCACGCGCTATGAGCACAGAGTAGGGAGTGTGGTTGGGTGGCGCGGTGGGCGTGGGCCTGAGCGAAGCTGGGAGGTTCGGTGGAAGGGACTGATTGGTTGGCAGTGCGTCAAGGCTGACGTCACCGGCCAGCAGATATTAGCGAGCGTCGAACGCCATTTTGGGCAGTTGGTTCGAGAGGGAGAGCACGAGAGTTGGTCGAGTTGGTCTGGAACGAGAAGCTAGTTGGAAGGACGGAGAGAGATTTGGCAGTGAGTGAGAGAGTTGCCCGAGTTGAGGAGCGCGGAAGTTTTCCCAGCCAGAGCAGTTGGCAAGCGGTTCGGACAGAGATCCCGGCCCTGGCAATTGTGAGCAGTTGACCAGCTCGGTTCGCCGTTCACGGTTTGAGTTGGCAGTCCCGGTGAGATCCTTGTTGGCTTGTCCACCGTGCGCGAGGGTCAGCCTCATGGTGCTCGGTGCTTGGTGCTCGGTGCTTTGGAGCTTGGAGCGAGGCATGCCGCTGGACGAAAGAAGCCGGGTGTGGGCAACGGAGATTGAAGACGACGGACAGATAAGACCGAGTTGCGCGTTCACAATTGCATGACGAGACATTTCTTTTGGTATTCCTTTCCCTCGTCTGTGTTTGAGATCTGTCGTGTGGGGACGTCCCGATTAGGATATTCATTATCCCGGAGCATGCTTTTCCTGTCCTTGCCTTTTTACTTTAATAAACCCTTATATTATTTTCTGTACATATACCTGAATGCAGTTTCTGTGTGGTTAATTTTAACAGGTAAGGCTGCAGGGGTCTCGCACCCCCCTCCATCCCGCGCGCTTTGGTGTAGCTATTGTTTTTGGAATCCGCCATTGAGTTTTTGCCTCGGGGGCTAAGGCCTTCGCGATCAGCATTCGTGACCGCCTGATATTAATCAAAGATGGTCGCGCGACAGTATGTATGTATTTATGTCCCCTCAAAAGTGTACCAGTCAGAGCTGAGGATCTGGTCACATGACAGGGTGATGTGATTAGTCTGATGTCATTACGGCGGTACAGCAGCTGGCTCTCCACGCACCGCTATTTTGATTTATATGTCGTTCATGCCGAACATATCGTCGGACCTGTCACATATCACAATTGCCATGCTCTTCCTTTATGCTTTTCATTCAGTGTGAAACACAAACAAAACGATTGTGAAAATGATCATCAAATATCGAAAGCATCGGCATTACGTCTCTTCCAACAAAATGGTACGTACCCAACCCTTGTGGTGTATAATCTAGATTACAGAAGATCTTCCCTCAGTTCTGTAAGTAAAACTTACCTCACTGATGTCTGGATTTTCCTCCAAATTTCTTTGTGTATTGATATAAAGAGCATTAGCGACTGTTTAAAAAGCTAATCATGTGTGTTTGTGGTTTATAATATTTTACAAGCCGGCAATGCTGCTGTTGGACTTCCGGTCTTGTTTATTGTTCAAATCACTGCTGTTAATTACAATTCCTGATACTTGCCCACGTGGTGGTTGTATTAATTGGAGGAGAGAGAAGCCAAGGGTGTGTGTGTGTTGTGTGTTGTGCGTTGTGTGTGGTGTGTGGTGTGTGTGATAGTGATACTTTTCGTGTCTATTAATTACCTACTATTCAAATGTACCTTTTAACCCTTGAGACTGCTGAGACCCCTTAGAGCTCAGACCTTGGAAGACCCTTTAACACTTGAGACCCAAAAGTCCTTAATGACCCAAAAGTCCCCAAGGACCCAAAAAGTTTGAAGATGACCCAAAAGCCCCAAGAGACCCAGATGACCCAAAAGGCCTTGATGACCCAAAAAGTCCCCAAGGACCCAAAAAATTATTGATGACCCAAAAGTCCCCGAGCACCCAAAAGATCCCGAAGACCCAAAAGTCCATAATGACCCAAAAGTCCCAAAGGACCAAAAAAGTCCGTGATGACCCAAAAGTCCCCAAGGACCCAAAAGACCCAAATATCCCCGAGCACCTAAAATATCCCGAGCACCCAAAATACCCCAAAGACCCATTTGACCCAAAAGTCCTTAATGACCCGAAAGTCCCAAAGGACCCAAAAAGTCTGTGATGACCCAAAAATCCCCAAGGACCCAAAATACCCAAGAGTCCCTGAGGGCCCAAAAGAGCCAGATGACCCCAAAAGTCCTTAATGCCCCAAAAGTCCCAGACGACCCAAAAGACCCAGAGGAACCAAAAGACCCCCCCTGAATCCGGCAGGCAGGGATGCTAAACAGCCGGTGTGTAGGCCACGTTTATAGACGGTGAAACAGCCAGTATGTAACCACGTTCATAGACGGTGAAACCAGCCGGTATGCAGACCATGTTTATAGAGGGTGAAACAGCTGGTATGTAGACCACATTTATAGAGGCTGAAACAGCCGGTATGTAGACCACGTTTATAGACGATGAAATAGCCGGTATGTGGACCACGTTTATAGATGGCGAAACAGCTGGTATGTAGGTTTAAGGCTTGATCTCCACTTGTTTTTCTCCAAATCTTGATCTCCACTTGTTTTTCTCCAAATCTTGATCTCCACTTGTTTTTCTCCAAATCTTGATCTCCACTTGTTTTTCTCCAAATCTTGATCTCCACTAGTTTTTCTCCAAATATTGATCTCCACTTGTTTTACAGCAAATATTGATCTCCACTTGTTTTTCTCCAAATCTTGATCTCCACTTGTTTTTCTCCAAATCTTGATCTCCACTTGTTTTTCTCCAAATCTTGATCTCCACTTGTTTTTCTCCAAATCTCGTGCACAAACGATCCCATCCTGCCATGTTCCACATGTTACTTCCTCGAATTCATACCGGGGGTTGGAGATGGGGGATGTTTTATTTAGTTAGTTTAGGTGGAGGAAGTTGCACGTAATTATATATTGCGTACATAATAAATAGATGGTTTGGAGTTGCGCAGAAAATTGGAAGGACAACTCCGAAAGGAGTCGCAGCGATCCCAATTAATGGTCATAAAAAACAACAAACAAGAAAGAGCAAACACAGATCGCAAACCCTCGCCAGGATGTATTTTCAGTGTTTTTTAAGGCTTTTGTGTTAAAACAAATATGGCGGCCGAACCACGTGACCAATGACGTCATCATTTTTTTTTTCTAAACCAAATTATTCCTAGATTATGCTCAAGAAATTTCATCTTGATAGGATGAAGTTTTGTACTTGTCGAATTATAACGTCATAATGGAAGCATCTATGACGTCATCATTAACATATTTTATTCCCCATGGAGAGTTCTTTACAATGAGCCATGTCTCAATTTTTTCTATTGAGCGCTTTTGGAGATATAGAGGTGCAAATGTTTTCGGATTTTCCAAGATGGCGGCCGAACCACATGACCAATGACGTCATTATTTTTTTCCCCCTCTAATATATGCCGACATGACGCTCAAGAAATTTCATCTTGATAGGATGAAGTTTTGTACTTGTCGAATTATGACGTCATAATGGAGGCGACATCATCATTAACACATCACCTATGACATCATCATTAACATATATTATTCCCCATGGAGTTCTTTACAATGAGCCATGTCTCAATTTTTTCTTTTCGGCGCTTTTGGAGATATAGAGGTGCAAAGTTTTTCGTTTTTTTCAAGATGGCGGCCGCACCCCGTGACCTATGACGTCATAATTATCACACAAAAATTATACAGGGGGAGTTGCACCTATGGTGAAAATGTCCTGTCAATCGGATCAACGGTTGCAGTGAAAATCATATTTATTCTGTGTAGACAAACAAACAAACAAGAAGACGTCATGCGGAGCACGATAGTTGCAAAATCCGCCCCCCACCCCCAAGAAAAAAAAAATTCCATTGATACAGCAAATTGTCCATTTCATCAAGATTAAAATTGACAATCTTGAACAAAGCTCGGGTCAACATGAAGAAAAGTGATGATTTTTCAGATGAAAAATCATTTTGTAAGGTTAACCTTGAGTTGACCTTTGACCTTTTGACCTCAAATATAGTTAGTTTCCCTATATAGTGACCCAATGTGCAAATGCTGTTCAATTTTCAAGTCAATCAAATGAAAATTGGTGATTTTAGAAATTCGGCCTATGTTGACCTTTTGGCCTATGCTGACCTCAAAAATACTTGGTGGTTGAATTCAGTGACCATATATGCAAGTGCTCTTCAAAGTTCAAGTCAATCGGATGAAAATTGAGGATTTTAGAAATTTGGCAAAATTGGTGACCTTTGGCCTATGTTGACCTTTTGACCCCAAAAACAATAGGCTTATCAATTGGGACGACCTATACAACTTGAAGTTTTGTGACGATTGGTTTAGAATTGTGACCTGGAGACCGGTGACAAACAAACAGACAAACTAGAAGACGTCGATTTTGCAAGTACCAAGAAGTCATGCGGAGCACGATACTTGCAAAATCCGTCCCCACCCCCAAGAAAAAAAATTCCATTGATACAGCAAATTGTCCATTTCATCAATATTAAAATTGACAATCTTGATCAAAGCTCGGGTAAACAGGAAGAAAAGTGACGATTTTTTCAGATGAAAAATGATGATTTTGGAAGGTTTACCTTGAGTTGACCTTTGACCTTTTGACCTCAAATAGTTCGTTTCCCTATTTAGTGACTCAATGTGCAAATGCAGTTCAATTTTCAAGTCAATTCGATGAAAATTGAGGATTTTAGAAATTTGGCCTATGTTGACCTTTTGGCCGATGTTGACCTCAAAAATACTTGGTGGTTGAATTCAGTGACCAGATATGCAAGTCCTCTTCAAATTTCAAGTCAATTGGATGAAAATTGAGGATTTAAAAATTTGGCCTATGTTGACCTTTTGGCCTATGTTGACCTCAAAAATACTTGGTGGTTGAATTCAGTGACCAGATATGCAAGTTCTCTTCAAATTTCAAACCAATCGGATAAAAATTGAGGATTTTAGAATTTGGCCTATGTTGACCTTTTGGCCTATGTTGACCTCAAATATACTTGGTGGTTGAATTTAGTGACCAGATATGCAAGTCCTCTTCAAATTTCAAGTCAATCAGATGAAAATTGAGGATTTTAGAAATCTGGCCTATGTTGACCTTTTGGCCTATGTTGACCTGAAAAAAACTTGGTGGTTGAATTCAGTGACCAGATATGCAAGTTCTCTTCAAATTTCAAACCAATCGGATAAAAATTGAGGATTTTAGAAATTTGGCCTATGTTGACCTCAAATATACTTGGTGGTTGAATTCAGTGACCAGATATGCAAGTCCTCTTCAAATTTCAAGTCAATCAGATGAAAATTGAGGATTTTAGAAATTGGCAAAGTTGGTGACCTTTGGCCTATGTTGACCTTTTGACCTTTTGACCCCAAAAACAATAGGCTTCTCAATTGGGACGACCTATACAGATTGGTGAAGTTTCGTGACGATCGGTTTAGAATTGTGACCTGTAGGCCGGTGACAAACAAACAGACAAATGAAAAATCACTCAGGGAGAGACACTTGGCAAAACAGTACAAAGTAGAATGCCACTCAGTAGGGAATACTTTTAACCTTAAAAATAGTTGGTGGTTGAATTCAGTAAGCCGATATGAAAATCCCATTCAAATTTCAAGTCAATCGGATGAAAATTGAGGATTTTAAAAATTAAAAAAAAAGTGGTTGACCTTTGGTCTACGTTGACCTTTTGGCCTACGCTGATTTCAAAAATAGTTGGTGGTTGAATTCAGTAAGCCGATATGAAAATCCTATTCAAATTTCAAGTCAATCGGATGAAAATTGAGGATTTTAAAAATTTGAAAAACGTGGTTGACCTTTGGCCAATGTTGACCTTTTGACACCAAAAATATATAGGATTTTGTCGGACCACGAACTCCTCCACCATTTGGTAAAGTTTCGTGAAGATCGGTTTAAAATTGTGACCTGTAGGCAAGTATAAGTGAGCGGACACACAAACAAACAAATACACAAACCGGAGTGATCAACATACAACAACATTTTTTTGCCAACTAACAAACAGACAAAGAGATAGACAGAACCACAAACGCAACCGACCAATATACTTGAAAAATCTTCCACTTTGCAAGTAATAAACGGACAAACAAATGGGCTCAAATCAATCCCAAATGTTCAAATGCAAATGCAATACTCAGGCCAGGGTAACAAAGCGGCATGAGAAGAGTTCGCGGGATCGGGGTTCGTGTTGTTGATGCATGTTGTTGATGTCTCTCATCACCCCTCCTCCTCCCCGCCCTTCCCCGCCCCTTCTCCCCCTCCTCTCCTCCCTCCTCCGCCCCAGAGACCGAACGTTCATCGCACGAATAGCACAAATCTGCGGTGGGTGAGCGAACAGGACCAGCTCGGCTCAGGACGCTCGGTGACCGGCGCCATTTTCTGTTGCTAGAATCTATTTCCACAAGTGGAACACTCTAATCGGCAGTGAGAGCTTGCAGATCATCAGCCTTTTGGCCACGTTGCGTCATGTCGGTGAGTACATGTTTCGTGCCGGGAATTCCACCATCATGGTGCTGCAAGCCCACGTTTCCATCTTTTACTCTTCTCTTTTTCTATCGTACTAATGTACATATTAATATTACTAGGGCATTGCCCGTACTATATCTATATCTAAAATTATATCCCCCCCCTCTATTTACATGAAATGGTTTGGTCCAAAGCGAACGGCTTCCGGAGTTTGGTAAAGAAATCGCCATCGCGTGCACAAACGCGCAGGAAAGCGAATGAATCGCAAATTCGTTTTTATTAGTTTTAAAACATAGTTTAACGCCAACATAGTTTGCAAACGTGAAATAAATGAATACGCTCTCAAATGTGCCATCCGAGGCAGAGTGTGTCCGCCACGTTCGGCACACGCGATAGTTCGCTGCTCTCTGATTGGTTGAATCGTTTTTTGGACATAGCTCGGTAAGTAATTGTCCGATTAATATGAAACCTTGAAAAGGCACATCCTCGGGTCCCCAGCAATATACCTGGCAAGTTAAAAGTATATCGGACCCGTGGTTGTCGAGAAACAGCGGTCACAGACAAACAAACGTACAAACGTACAAACAAACAGAGATTACTGGAATTATAGATAGATGTGCTGTGGCAGAGTTCTGCATTGTGCAATGATGCGTTTGTTAAAGTTGTTGATACGTAAAGAGGATTTTTAAAATTATTATTCCGTCTGAAGGAACTGCGCTCCAACGCGAGTCGAAAGAATTGACGCGACCAAAGACGGAATTCGTCCGAGTTGCTTTATTGAAACAAAACAGCTCAGGTATTCTGACAAGCCCGTTTTTCGGGCAGCAATATATATACACATTTATGTCGGGAAGTTTGCCCGGCAAAAGCTATACCGGGCATGCCCGGGTATCAAGGGCGAGCCTTGGAAAGGCGAGTCTGGACCTGCCCGGGCGTGTTTGGCTGCGGCCTGGCAAGTCGAGGCTGGGCGTGCCCGGGCGCTCTGGTCGAGCACTGGAAAGGCGATAGCGGGCATGCCCGGACGCTCTGGGCGAGCCCTGGAAAGGCGATAGCGGGCATGCCCGGACGCTCTGGGCGAGCCCTGGAAAGGCGATAGCGGGCATGCCCGGACGCTCTGGGCGAGCCCTGGAAAGGCGATAGCGGGCATGCCCGGACGCTCTGGGCGAGCCCTGGAAAGGCGAGAGCGGGCATGCCCGGGAAAGACGAGACCGGGCGTGCCCGGGAGGTTCGGGCGTGCCCGGGAACAGTGAGTCCGGGCATGCCCGGGAGAGGCGCGTCTGGCCGTGTTCTGGCCGGTGCAAGGCGATTATGTACATCCAGCGGTAACCGCTACACACGCCCCTCCAGAATCGACCTGCACCGGCAGGGTCAATTTAAGGGGGGTCCGGATGACCCGGCCGAAGCGACCGCTGGAGGGTCGTGGGGAGGGGTCTGACGTGGTGGTGGGTGGTCGAGCGGGGGGAACTGTGGATGGGGGGCGGCCTCGCCGCGGAGGAAGGGCCAACCGTGGTGGTCGGTCGACGTCCATGTGCGCCGGTTTGAGGCGGTGCACAGAAATCCGGTCCGGCCGGCCGCCGAAGTCGACGATGAAAGACTTGTCGCCCCGTCGCAGGACCCGGAAGGGCCCGTCGTACGGCGGCCGGAGTGGCCCCCGGTGCGCGTCATAACGCACAAAGACGTACTCCGCTGTGCGAAGCGCCGGGGGGACGTAGGACTGGGGGCCACCGTGGCGGGACGTCGGCACGGGGGCAAATCGTCGGGCGGCCTCCTGGAGGTCCGAGCGCTGGCGAGCGGCGGACCAGGGACTGGTAGCGTCAGGCACGAATTCGCCCGGGACGCGGAGTGGCTGGCCGTAGACGAGCTCGGCGGCGGACGCCTGGAGGTCTTCCTTGGGGGCCGTGCGAAGGCCCAAAAGGACCCACGGCAGCCGGTCGGCCCAACCGTCGTCCTGAAGGCCGGCCATGAGTGCGGCCTTCATGGAGCGGTGAAACCGCTCGCACAACCCATTGGCTTGGGGGTGGTAGGCCGTGGTGCGGTGCAGCGTGACCCCCAACGAACGGGCGACCGCGCCCCAAAGCTCAGACGTGAACTGTGGGCCGCGGTCGGACGAGATGTCCGCTGGTGCGCCGAAGCGCGCGACCCAGGTGGCGATGAACGCCTGCGCCACGTCGGCGGTGGTGGTGGAGGTGAGGGGCACGGCCTCCGGCCACCTGGTGGTCCTGTCCACCATGGTGAGCAGGTGGGTGAACCCCCGCGAGGGGGGCAGGGGACCCACCAGGTCCACGTGGACGTGGTCGAAACGCCGTTCAGGCACGGTGAAAGGTGCCAGCGGGGCCTGGGTGTGGCGGTGGACCTTGGCTCGCTGGCAGGCCGTGCAGGCGTTGGCCCAGTCGCGGATGTTTCGTCGAAGGCCGTGCCAGACGAAACGTGCCGACACCAGCTTCTGAGAAGCTTTCCGGCCCGGGTGAGAAAGGCCGTGGATGGAGGCGAAGATGCGGCGCTGCCAGGAAACGGGCACGATGGGGCGAGGCTGGCCCTGGGAGACGTCGCAGAGCAGGACGGTGCCCGCGAAGGGGATGTCCGCCACGCGGAGTGCCTGCACCGAGGCGTCGGTGGTCTGGTCGGCCGCCATGAGCGTGAAGTCCACGCCGAGGTGGACCGCGTTCGCGCTGGCCCGCAAAAGGCAGTCGGCCACGGCGTTGTCTTTGCCGGCGACGTGCTGGATGTCCGTGGTGAACTCCCACACGGCGGAGAGGTGGCGCTGCTGGCGGGCCGACCACGGCTCTGTGACCTTAGCCATTGCGTAGACCAACGGCTTGTGGTCGACGAAAGCCGTGAACGGGCGGCCCTCCAGGAGGTGTCGGAAATGGCGAACGGCCAGGAATAGCCCGAGCAGCTCGCGGTCGAACGTGCTGTAGTTTAACTCGTTCGGCCGGAGTTGCCGGCTGAAAAAAGCGAGTGGCTGCCAAACCCCGTCCACCCATTGCTCATGGACGGCGCCCACCGCGTAGTTGGAGGCGTCCGTAGTGAGGGCGATGGGCGCGTTGAGCACCGGGTGAGCCAGCAGCGTTGCGTCGGCGAGGGCCCGTTTGGCACTGGCGAAGGCCGCGTCCATGGCCGCGGACCAAACAATGTCATGCTTGGCCGGCTTGCCCCGGAGGGCCTCGTAAAGGGGCCGCATGAGCTGAGCAGCGCGGGGCACGAATCGGTGATAAAAATTCACCATGCCGAGGAACTCTTGGAGGGCCTTGATGGAACGGGGACGCGGGAACGTGGTGATGGCCTCGACCTTGGTCGGCAGCGGCACGGCCCCGGTCTTGGTGATGCGGTGGCCCAAAAAGTCAACGGTCGTCGCGCTGAAGTGGCATTTGACCGGGTTGACAATTAAGCCGTGCTCGCTGAGGCGACCGAACAGTGTTCGGAGGTGGAGGAGGTGCTCGGCGCGGGACGTGCTGGCGACGAGGATGTCGTCCAGATAGACGAAAAGAAACGGCAGGTCGCGCAGCACGCCGTCCATCAAGCGCTGGAACGCCTGGGCCGCGTTCTTGAGGCCAAACGGCATCCGCAAAAATTCGAACAGGCCGAACGGCATGATGACGGCCGTCTTCGGGACGTCGGCCGCCCGGACAGGTACCTGGTGGTAGCCCCGTATCAGGTCAATTTTCGAAAAGATGACCCGTCCCGCCAAACGGGCGGAAAAGTCCTGAATATGCGGGATCGGGTACCTGTCGGGGGTGGTAGCGTCATTGAGACGGCGGTAGTCGCCACACGGGCGCCATCCACCCCCCGGCTTTGGCACGATGTGCAGTGGCGAGGCCCACGCGCTATCGGAGCGCCGCACGATGCCGAGGTGCTCCAAAGCGTCGAATTTGGCCTTTGCCACGGCGAGCTTGGCTGGGTCGAGGCGGCGGGCCCTGGCGTAGACCGGCGGGCCCGTAGTGGGTATGTGGTGCTCGATCCCGTGCCGCACCGCGACGGCCGAAAACGTCGGCCGCGTGAGGGCTGGGAATTCCACGAGCAGGCGAGCGAACTCGTTCGTTGCCGGGAGGGCGCACGCCAGTTCGGTCGGCGCGGAGCTGCTCATTGTGCACGCCAGGGAGTTGAAGGTCTCGGCGTGGACAAGGCGACGTCGTTTGACGTCGACCAGCAGCCCGTGCGCGCAGAGGAAGTCGGCGCCCAGCAAAGCCACGGGGACGCTGGCGGTAACAAAAGTCCATTGAAAGCGCTGGCTGCCGAAGCAGAGGGTGACGACGCGTGGGCCGAAAGTGCGTATGGCCGAGCCATTAGCAGCGACCAAAGAGGGGCCGCAAACTGCGTCCAGCCTGTCCTGCTCGGAGGCAGGTATGACGCTCAGTTGGGCGCCGGTGTCGCACAGGAAACGCCGTCCAGACGCTTTGTCCCGAATAAACAGCAAGTTGCCCGAGTGGCCGGCGCTCATGGCCGGGAAAGAACGCCGGCCCGGCCGTTTCCCGACCTGCCGAAAGTGCACGGGGGCCGGCACGTCCGAGCCTTGTGTCCGAACCTGGCGTGGTAATAACACCACGCCCGGTCAGGTGGAGGCCCCGGCCGTCGTGTCGGAAGTGGGCGGTGCGGCGTGGCGGCCGCCAGTTGCACCTGCAGTTCGGCCTCCAACCGCGCAGGGCGCTCGGGCGTCGTGGGCGTCGCCTCGGACGGCGGCGGGCTCCAGGTAACCGCGCCGATGTGCTGGCCCGCCGAGGAGATCTTATCGGCTTCCCTGGCGAGGGCGCGGGAATCCGTGATCAACGTGCCAGCCAGGGCCAGGCGTACCGGGTTAGGCAGCTGACGGAGGAACAGCTCCCGGAACAGGAATGCCGGAGAGTGCTCGCCGAGCAACGAGAGCATATAGTCCATGCGCTCGGACGGGCGCGTGTCGCCGAGCTCGGGCAGGTCAAGCAGGCGCCGTGTGCGTGCTGCCGGTGAGAGGGCGAAAGCGCCGAGGAGGAGCGTCTTCAGCGCGTCGTATTTGTCAGCAGCCGGCGGGTGCTGGAGGAGGCTCAAGGCGCGGGCCGCGGTGGCGGAACCGAGCGCCGCCACAACATGGTGGAAGCGGGTGTCGTCCGCGGTGATGCCTCGCAGGGCGAACTGGGAGTCCGCCTGGGCGAACCAAACAGCCGCGTGAGCCTCCCAGAAGGTAGGCAGTTTAAGCGTCACTGCCATATCCATGTCGGTAGGTCACCAATGAAGGAACTGCGCTCCAACGCGAGTCGAAAGAATTGACGCGACCAAAGACGGAATTCGTCCGAGTTGCTTTATTGAAACAAAACAGCTCAGGTATTCTGACAAGCCCGTTTTTCGGGCAACAATATATATACACATTTATGTCGGGAAGTTTGCCCGGCAAAAGCTATACCGGGCATGCCCGGGTATCAAGGGCGAGCCTTGGAAAGGCGAGTCTGGACCTGCCCGGGCGTGTTTGGCTGCGGCCTGGCAAGTCGAGGCTGGGCGTGCCCGGGCGCTCTGGGCGAGCACTGGAAAGGCGATAGCGGGCATGCCCGGACGCTCTGGGCGAGCCCTGGAAAGGCGATAGCGGGCATGCCCGGACGCTCTAGGCGAGCCCTGGAAAGGCGATAGCGGGCATGCCCGGACGCTCTGGGCGAGCCCTGGAAAGGCGATAGCGGGCATGCCCGGACGCTCTGGGCGAGCCCTGGAAAGGCGAGAGCGGACATGCCCGGGAAAGACGAGACCGGGCGTGCCCGGGAGGTTCGGGCATGCCCGGGAACAGTGAGTCCGGGCATGCCCGGGAGAGGCGCGTCTGGCCGTGTTCTGGCCGGTGCAAGGTGATTATGTACATCCAGCGGTAACCGCTACACGACTATTGATATATTCGAACGATGGATGACGTGTACAAATGTATGCTCACCGTCGTGATAAGCAAGGAGAAACTGCCTTTTCGGACTTTGCTCCCTTCTGAACAAAAGAGCTGGGAGCACGTGTTTTCCCATCCCCCATAGCCGGCCAGAGATCAGGTGAGGATCCACTCACTGCCGCAGGTAAGCGGCGTCTTCATCGCTCTCTGTCCATTTGTACAACGTTTGAATGCCTTATGGGGGCGTGGCCCGTGCAGGTAAAGGTGCAGCAATCAAGAAAGGTAGGAATGAAGCAGGTGAGTTTTTCTTTGTGATGAAATTATTCAATATCTACATTCTTCATTCTGCAGGAAGGATCAGAGACATGGAGTTGTGTGTAGTTTTGAAGGCGCACAGATTAGAAGCATTGAAGGAATGTTAAATGCCATTGTATTGGGTCATGGCAGAAGGTGTTGGTTGTAGTAACTTTTTGGGGAAGGTTTATTTGGAGGATTTCAAATACCAGGATATTGGGAAAGCGGCTGGAAGCAAAGGGTTCTGACGTCATGTTTTTGGGATTATCCCAAGATTAGGAAATGAAATATAAATTATGAGCAGAGCGATATACATCAACCTATGCCTGGAAGAATGGTGTATAGAGGAAGGTTTTGCATTCACAAAGCAGTGGGAATCATTCCAGGGACAAAGGGATTATTGTTTCCAGGCTGAAAGAGAAAGTTCTTTATACATTAGAAAGGACGAGGATATGAGAGGATTTGGATTTGGATCAAATGGATTTTTACCCCAATAAGCAGTTACTCATTTTGTTGACATTGGAAGGACGACAGGCTGAGTCAACCCACCTGGTGTTAATTCAACGGTTAGACAGTGACTCAAACTCAAAACCCTAAGACCGTAAGCCAGCCACCTTAACCATTAAGCAAACACCAGGCATAGATTGAAGTGTCATGTCTGAGAGGGTCTCTTAGAGGCATATTGCATGGTCACTGTTGTACATTCTTCACCCTAAAACTACCTTCATCCACCCCATCTCCCTTCTCCTCCCCCGTTTTGCGAGTGGAACACCTCCTCATGTTCGCAAAAATGGCCACAGTCGTCAAATTAAACATTGGGGCAATACCCCCAGCGCTCACCTGGTAGAATAAACAGCATACTGCACCGACTATTTTAAACCAATTTCAATGGTTGCTCGAAGACAGGGCAGCTTGTAGAACAATACTAACATAATCATAAGAACTATGAACAAACAAAGAAAAAATTCCCTATTTTGGGGGGCAGGATATTGGGAAAAGCGATTTGTCGTTAAGCTTTAAGGGCAGCACAGCCCATGGTTTATTGCGTGAAAGGAGTCGCCACAACAAATACTCAGGCAAGACTTTGCATTGTTTGATAAGGAATGACATTGAAAAAAAATACTGCTGTACTGTACAAAGGAGCTTTCTGTGGTGCTTGCAACAGGAAAAAGTTATTTCCACCCCCCCCCCCCCTTCTCCCTATTTTCTTTTAAAACCAATGGTTTAACAACATTAATTTGGTCCAATGGTCATGCATGATACATTTAACTTTTTGAAATATCGTGCTGTATATCATTTCTGCTCCTATCTCTCCATGGGGAAGAATCAATTTTAAAAACATTACAAGTCATGAGACGACGATGGTTCACGAGCGAGCGGTATTCAATGACAAAGGACGGACTGTAACCGAAATAGGCCGGACAGGCCAGGCCCGGAAATGTCAAAACGAAGGTTACTGACCTTGAAATGAGATAGAAAATAATGTATAATCAGTTATGAGGTTAGTTAGCTACGCAATACCGAAAATTCGGTGAAAAATGAAATGAAAAAAATGAAAAGGAAAAAAAAGAAAAAATGAAAAATCGAGCTCCGTGGGGCTAAACACATAATAATAATAATAATAATAATAATAATAATAATAATAATAATAATAATAATAATAATAAAGGAGTCTTATATAGCCCCATCAAGCAGAGTAAACGACCCTCATGGCGCTTTACATTATCATGTGAACGCACACACACCGCACACACACACACAAACACACACACACAGACACACCTTCACTCTTGCCCTATTCCTCTCCCTCCCCATTCAAAACCCACAGATGTGTACTCCCCCTCCTCCTCCCCTCCCTCCCCCGCACATGTACACAGACATACTCTCGATCTCTGTCCCACCTCAAACCAAAGGGAAAACAGGACTTAGACTTTGAAAGACTTGTGAAACAGATAGGTTTTGAGGGAGGTTTTAAAGGCAGGAAGAGAGTCAACATGTCGAACAGAGGAAGGCAAGTCATTCCAGAACAGAGGTGCAGCAAAGGAAAAGGATTTCTCACCAAACGAGCGGCGGCTCTAAGGTCATAGAGTCATCGCTTGAACGAAGCCGTCGCCGAGGTTCATAGAGAGTGAGCAAATCGGAGAGATAGTGAGGTCCCGTTCCACACAATGATTTATAACATAGTGTGCAAATTTTGTATTGCGCACGAGCAGAGACAGGCAGCCAGTGTAAAGATTCAAGAAGCGGAGTAACATGGTCAGACTTCTTCGCCTTACAGACAATGCGAGCGGCAGAGTTTTGAACCCTTTGTAACTTATCCAAGAGAAACTGAGGGCAGCCAGCATACAAAGAATTACAATAGTCTAGCCTTGAGAGGACAAGGGCACAGACCAGAGTTAGAGCAGCTTGACGAGTAAGAAAGTGGCGAATGGATGCAATCTTTCGCAGCTGAAAGTATGCTGATTTGCAAGTTTGAAGTACTTGCTTGGAAAATGTCATGTTACAGTCGAAAACCACACCAAGGTCCTTGGCCGACGAAACAAAGTTTACATCGGTTTCACCAACATGAATAGTGGTAGGAAGTGAACATTGTAGAGGACATCTGTGCGATCTTACAATCATAGACTCTGTTTTAGCATCGTTCAGCTGAAGTTTGTTTTGGGTCATCCACGCCTTCACGTCGGCAATACAGCCTTCTAACACTTCAACAGTGGGCACGATTTGTTGAATCGTGCTTACTTTGTACAGCTGATTGTCGTCCGCAAAGGCGTGGTGATCAACTGAATGTCTGGCAACAAGATCAAATAGAGGCTGAGTGTACAAAAGAAAGAGGATAGGTCCCAGGACTGAGCCCTAGGGAACGCCAAAGGAAAGTGGAGAAGGGGCTGATTTCTGGCCATTGACAACAACTGTTTGCACTCTATCAGTAAGATAGGACATCAGCCAAGAAAGGGGAGTACCAGTTATACCAAATGTGATTTCAAGACGACGAATTAAGACACTATGGTCAATCATGTCAAAGGCGGCAGACAAGTCCAAAATAGCAAGAACGGAAACCTTACCACAGTCAAGAGAGGTCAGAAGATCATTGGTTATTCATAGGAGAGCGGTCTCGGTGCTATGGCCTGGTCTATATGCTGATTGGCGAGAATTGAAAAGATTATTTGAAACTAGATGGTCATTCATCTGTGATAGCACAATTCTTTCTGTGATCTTTGACAGGAAAGACAGGTTGGAGATAGGACGGTAATTTTTCATGTCGTTAAGGTCAAGGGTGGGCTTTTTAAGAAGTGGTTTAACAAGAGCTTGCTTAAAGAGCAGCGGAAATGAACCCGTAGTCAGAGAATCATTGATAACTGCAGTAATAAATGGGAGGAGGGTGTCCAAACACTCAATAAACAAATCAATGGGAAGGGGGTCAAGATCACATGTTTTTGTGTTTGACTTGAGGATTGTACATTTGGCAATTTCCTCAGTAACAGGAGTAAACGAACTAAGAGGTCGTCCGTGAAAGCAGTGTTCAGCATCATCGAAGGAAAGGAGTAACTGCTTGTCAAGATTGTTTCTTATTGACTGAATTTTATTGTGAAAGAAATGCAGGAAGCGTTGGGGTAGTTCGTTTTGAGGAAATACAGTGGGAAGAACGGATTTATTTTTGGTGGCAAACAGGCGGTTGGTAATGCTGAACAGTTGCTTGCAGGAGGAGCTCCTAGTAATCCGATCAGAAATATATGACGTTTTTGCTTTCAGAATGATTTTTATGACGAGTCTTTTAGCTATGTTATACAACTGTTTATGGACTGTGAGGCCAGTCTTCAGCCACTGTCTCTCGGCACATCGTCGTTCCTTTTTGGCAGCCCTGACTTCGTCGCTGACTGTGCTGAACCACGGAGTACTCCTGCATCTGGGAACGGCGCGCCGTGTCGCTGGAGCATGACAGTCCAACGCTGTGCGGAGGCAACAGTCGAGGTCTTCTGCAGTGACATAGGAACGGCCAGAGAGACCGGTGTGAAGGTCCTCTTTAAAGGCGGAACGGTCGATGGCACGAATGTTGCGGGCAGTGATGAAGGTGGGCTGAAGACGAGGAACAGCAATACTCAGGTGGCTGGTGACACAGAAGTGGTCCGAGGTGATAGCACAGGTCACTGACATGGACTGCACCAACTGATCATCGCATCTGTGCACTAACCAATTCAGGATGTGTCCTTTAACGTGTGTAGGTTGGGAGACAGACTGAGACAGACTAAAAATAGAAAGGAGGTCAATGATCTTTGAAGTGAGAGGAAGTTGTGGTTGGTCGTAGTGGACGTTGAAATCTCCAAGAATCAAGACGAAACCAGGAAGAGTATTGCAGTGGTCGAGCAGATTAGGAAGCTGGGTCACGAACATAGAGTCAGTAAGCTTGTTTTTCCGGTTAGGTGGAGGTCGGTAGAGGCAGAAGAAATGAAGAGTGTTTTCTGACAGAGTGAAGGTGACATGGGCTAGCTCGTAGGATGAATGGTCGAACGAAAAAGTCATGGTGAAGGAGACAAAGGGAGAGAAGTTGTCTCTGTAAATAACAGCCACGTCCCCACCCCTAGAGGAGCGAGGAAATGACTGCAGGGTGTATCCAAGTGGGGTGAGATCAGCACATCTCGCTTCGTCACCATTGGGTCGGAGCCAAGTTTCGGTCAGAAAAAACACGTCAATATCGTTATCTTGAATAAAAGAGGTAATTTCGGTTCGCTTGTCAGGACTACTTACAGACTGAGCGTTGAATAAGGCGAGATACAGGTCAGAACGGTGTTGTTTTGGTGCTGTGTATGTTCTTCAGGGATAGATGAGGTTATTGAAGTTGACAGGGGACACTTTTTTGCAGGAATTATTAAAATGTGGGCCGGGCCGTCGCTGGTCACGAAGAGAAATCACAATCGGTATTTTTCTCTGCTTTCTCCTCCCGCCTCGCTTTGTGCGTTTTCTCGGGAGACCAACGCCGATTTCAAGTTCTCTGAGGCCTGACACGAGTCCAGGAGTTAATCGAGTGGTGTTGTTTAACGACAAAAGTTTTTGCCGAGTGTAGCGAATAGGCCTCGGGATAGAGGAGTTAGAGCGGATAGTCGAGCTCGGTACATGCAGCGTTGCGTGCAGAAGTGGAGCGAGCGATGGGGCAAACGGTGGGACGAGCGATGGGGCGGGCGATGGGACGAGCGGTGGGACGAGCAATGGGGCGAGACGGGGAAAAGAACTGTCTTGTTGAGAGGCGCACACCGGAGCTGCATGAGGCTCAACGAAAAAACATGGCGGGTACTTACAGTTCGAAATTTTCAACTTGGTGGCGAGTAAAAACCAAAGTACTGCAAATCTCACGGGCAGACACGCCGCCATAAGCCAGGAAACGAAACAGGGATCCATCACAATCATTCACACAAAGCACAACACGACAGCACACGCTAAATCCAACAGAATCAATCAAATACACAGGACGACCGACTCAGCTCAGCCTGCTAGGCGAATGACCCGGAAGTTCTTTTTCTTCCGGACATTGGCATTGGCCTAACCAAATACCGAAACCCCTGTCAGATTCCACCAAACCCCTCGGAGAAGATGCAGCTTGAAATCGATTACCCCCTAAAAAGACATCTTTTTTGGGCGTGGCTCCGCCCACAATGGGCGCAATACGCCCACTCTAGGCAGGACACAACTAGATGATGATATCAACCTCCCACCCAAGTTTCATCAAGATCGGATGATATCATCGGGTAGTTATGCTGCGGACAGACAGACACACAGACACACACACAGACAGACGCACACACATGACGAATATAGTGGTCACTTGATAACTCGTGAACCAATAGTACACAGATCTGGGATCCGGATCCAGATCTTCACCAAAATCTAATCAGTTTGTACTTCACACACACACACACATGTCCACCAAGTTTCATCCGAATTCATCCATAACTTTTTGAGATGTCCTGTTAACAGACAAAGACAAACAATAACAACAACATGCATTTTAAGGCCATTTTCCCTGCTAGAGCGGGGGTTAGCCTTGCGGTCCCCATGACAATCTTCTCCATTTTGCCCTATTTTCTGCATCTCTCCTTGTTAACCCCCTTGCCCGCATTTCTTCTTCCACCATCTTAAGCCAAGTCTTTCTCAGTCTTCCCCGTCCTCTACTTCCTTCTACATTCATTTCCATCACTCTTCTCAACCAGTCACTTTCATCCTTCCTCAACACATGACCAAACCATCTCAACCTGTTCCTCTTCACAGCATCCATCACAGGCTCTATTCCCATCATCTTTCGCAATTCATCATTTGTCTTCCTCTCTCTCAACGATACTCCACACATCCACCGAACCATTCGCATTTCCACCCTTTCCAGCCTTCGTTGCTGCTCTACATTAATGACCCATGTCTCGCTCCCATAAATCATAACACTTCTCACACATGCAGCATACACCTTTCCCTTCAGCTTCAACGACACTCCCCTCCTCATCAGCACGCCACTCAGTTCTCGAAACTTCTTCCATGCACATTGTTAACAGACAAAGAAACAGACAGAAAAGCAGGGGTGAAAACACAACCTCTGTCTACTTTCAGGGGCGGTCAGGGCAGTCCACTTTCAGTGGCAGAGGGAATATATAATGGGGAGGGGGACACGGGAAGCCAAAATGCAATTAAAAGACATCGAGATGTCCAAGGTCAGGAACACAAGATGAACAGGAGAGCCGACCGGGTGTATCGGGGTGTGTGTCTTTACTGGAATGCCAAGATGCGTGATACAGGTATGGCCTCAGAACCCCCTCTCAGTCTGGGCTAATTCCTAGCTGCCCCTTGCTGCGCAGCTCTGGCAAGGCTTCCCCACAGCTAGCTAAGTGGCTAATTTGACCCGAACTATTATTGCACTTTGGCTGAGTGCTCTGGGCTGGGTGTTCAATGGCTGGACGTCTACTTTCTGGGCGTCCGGGCTTGTGTGTCACAAGGTGCTATCATCGCTGCTTTACACAAGCATCCCTTTGGTCCCCTGCTCCACAGGTCTTGTGCATGTATGTGCTCGCAAGTGCTAGATAGCGCGTGTGGCTATGCCATGTTTGTAAAACCTGTGTTCGAGGCTTGAAATAACGCATGTACACTCCATGCTGAGGTATGATTTAAGAAACACACAAATGGGACACGAAAAAAAAGAGAGACAAGAGGCTGGGGGTGACAGGGAATCCAACGAGACACCCACTTGTGGTAAATGCTGATTTAAGTTTACAAGCACTTATGCTGATGCTCATTAAGATATAATGATTGGGTAATTACCTCCTAAGTCACTTTTGTTAACAATACAATGAAAGTCAATAAAAAAGGTGATAAAAACCCCAACCTCCCAAACCCATGTTGTTTCTTACTCCTCTCTTCCCTGACTCTTGACCCCCTACTGCCAGATGCCATTTGTTTTATCATACTTAATCTCTCCCGAATTATCCTTTTCTCCAGAAAAATAAACAAAACAAGTACAGATACATTCAAAGTACACCGCCCCCATGCCAAATAATTAAATACTAGCTGAAACCCGTGGAACATCCACAGAAGGGAGGATGTGGTGTATGGAAAGGGTGTACCATTATGGATGGCATAGGGGATTTGCTTGTCCGAGTAAGAGTTAGGAAGAAAGATGAGAATGAAGAGTGCATATATGAACAACGATCGCCGACACCGGCACAAATGCATGCTCTGGATTGTCCACTTAGTGGACTGTTTGCTTTCGCCTTTCGCCTGTCCAATCAGCGGACGGCTTGCTTCACCTTCGCCCAGCAGACGCCAATACGATGGCGTCGTAAGATGGCGTCGTATCGGCAGTTAATCGGATGCTTTTGGGCCCCAACGTCGGCTAATTCAGATTTTTCAAGTATGGCTGTACGTGATAAACAAAGAGCGTGGTTCGTAGATCGTAAATCCATTAGTGCCGTGGGCATCGGGTCACTGGGTGCGGCGTAAAAGGGATAACAAAGTTGAGTCCTTACGCTATTATTATATAGATCCTACAGCGCGGCATTGCCAGGGCGCCTCTTGCGCCCGGCAATACCGCAGTGCAGCTCATAGAGACTGCATTGGGAGGGAGAGGTGTACAATAATTGATTGATTAATTGTATAATTAAAATCGATAAAAGATTATCACAAAATATTTTCTTAATCAATTGGCTAATAGCATAACTAAACCACTTGTGCTTCATCCGAAGATGTATCTTTTAGAAATTTAATTAAATAAGTCATTAATAAAAATTAAATAATTAATTGATTAATCAATAAATAATTAATCGATTAAATGATTAATCAATAAATCAAATATATCCTTGATAGCCACATCACTTGTTCGCTGTCATGTCCAAATATTAGCTTCCTAGCTCAAAAGGTGCCTGAGATATTGGCCAAATGAGAAAGAAAATAAATAAATGATTACTAATGAAAATAAATAAATAATAATCATTAAAAAATGAAATTATTAATCAATTCGGTCATAGAACACATAAACCACCACCATTTCATCAGAATCTGTAACAAAAAAAAAAAAAAGTAGTCATTAATAATAATCGAATAATTAAATAATTAATTGATTAATTGATTAATGAATAAATCAAAAATAGCCTTTGCAGCCAAATCACCTGGTCATTGGCATGTTCAAATATCAGCTTCCTAACTCAAAAGGTGCCTGAGTTAATGGTCAGAAGAGAAAGGAAATTTAATTAATTAAATAAGTACTTAATCGCTTATAATAAAATAACTCCTCAATTAATTGATTAATCAAAAAACAAGAAATACCGTTTTTGACAAAGGACTTGCTCACTATTGTGCCGAAATTTAGCTTCCTAGCTCAAAGGATGGCTGAGATATAGCCCGGACAAACAAGAAAGCAAGGAAACAAACAAACAAACAAACAAACAAACAAACAACCAGAGTGAAAACTGAGTACAGCAATACCCCGGCCTACGTCATTAATTGGTTCCATAAGCCGTGACGTAACTCGGTTTTTGACGTAAACCGGGCGTAATGCTTTAAAAATGCCTTAAAATGTTCCTGGGCGGCTACGGTGTCGGCAGCTGCGGCTTCGCCCTGAATCTTGACGTTGTGCAAGCTGAAGCACCGTTTAAAGCGTGCAAACCATCCAGAGCTTGCAACGAAGGTTGTGTCCTTATCCTCTGGGTACTTCTTCAGAAGATCCTGGAACAAAGACTTTGCCTTCTCCATCAGCAGCTGGCTCGTTGGCATGCGTTCATGGGTCTGGCGGTCGATCCACAACGAAAGGAGTCTCTCCATCTCGTCGAAAATCTGACCCCTCTTCACATTCATGACAACTGTCTTCGCCTACGGCGCTTTTTCAGTGACGTATGCGAGAATACGTTCCCTATCATGAATGATGGTCAATACCGTCGACCGTGGCAGCCCGAAGGCATGCGCTATCACCGACACTTTTTCACCTTTTTCATACCTTTTAATCAGATTTAACTTATCTTCCATCGTAACCACATTACGCTTGGAAACACTAGCACTATCCTTCTTAGGACCCATGGCTAACACAGACACAGTAAAGGAATAATCACAAAAATAACAGCGAAAGGCAAAGCAAGCACACGACCACAGCACAGGATAAAATGCATATGGCGTCGCCTTTGTTTTGAATGAGAACCAGCAGCTACGCATACATATACTGTATGTACATCTTAAAAATATTTTTAATGTGCTTTTTATTGTATTTTAAATTGTTTTTTTAGCTTCTTTTATTGTTAATTTTGATGTACTATTTTATTTATTTTAAATATATTTTTAAGGAAAAATTAATTTTTTTCACGTGCTCCTGTTATGATGTAGGAGCGACGTAAAGTCGCACATAATGACGATCGCTGAACTGAAATTTACTCTAGAAGAGTGGCGTAAAGTCGGATTTGACGTAGGTCGAAATGGCGTAAAACAGGGTATTGCTGTACTCACTTTCAGTGTGTGTCATTGCCGAACCCCCTTCGGTGCCCGGCAATGACGATATGCAGCACCTGTAGATGGCATTGGAAATGTGCGGTGTCCAAAATACTGTTACATTTATGGGTGGCGATCTAACCCTAACAACTCGGGTGGGGTTGGGGGGGGGGGGCGGAGCCAGGGTTAGGGGGGCACGATACAGAGGGTCATGTTTGTGATAAGAGAGAGCGTCTAAAGTTAGTTAAACGTGTTTGAAACCTCTTGTAAACATCCACCGGGCGTGCCGGGTGACATCTCTGGAGAACAGAGTTTGCACCAGCCTAGAATGAAGGTGAAATAAAAGCCATGGGAGTCTTCCAGGCAAGGAAAGAAGGGGCGGAGCTATGAACATACACTGGAAGGGGGTGGAGCCCAACGCCTGCTGGTGGGTTGTCAAGGGAGACGAGGCAGGAGCCAGTAACTCTTGGTTCTCTTTGAAGTGGAGAACGGGAACAGATCCGAGGAGAGCTTACAGTTCTGTGAGGGAAATGCATGAGATCTGAGGAGAACTTGTTTTTTGTGAGAGAACCGAGGAGGACTGGTGAGAACCGAGGAGGACTGGTGAGAACCGAGGAGGACTGGTGAGAACCGAGGAGGACTCGTGAGAACCGAGGAGGACTGGTGAGAACCGAGGAGGACTGGTGGGAACCGAGGAGGTCTGGTGAGAACCGAGGAGGACTGGTGAGAACCGAGGAGGACTGGTGAGAACCGAGGAGGACTGGTGAGAACCGAGGAGGACTGGTGAGCACCGAGGAGGACTGGTGAGAACCGAGGAGGACTGGTGAGAACCGAGGAGGACTGGTGAGAACCGAGGAGGACTGGTGGGAATCGAGGAGGACTGGTGGGAACCGAGGAGGACTGGTGAGAACCGAGGAGGACTGGTGAGAACCGAGGAGGACTGGTGAGAACCGAGGAGGACTGGTGAGAACCGAGGAGGACTGGTGAGAACCGAGGAGGACTGGTGAGAACCAAGGAGGACTAGTGAGACATGAGGAGCACTGGTGAGAAATGAGGAAGAGTGGTGAGAAATGAGGAGGAATGGTGAGAAGTTAGGAGAATTAACAGTGTGCTGAGGAGCTTGTAGTTTGGTGAGGAGAATTAATAGTGTGCTGAGGAGCTCTCGTTTTTGTGAGGAGAACTGAGGGAGTTCTGAGCAGAATTGGAAGGAGAGCTTTAAGGAGGTTGTCCTGCCTGCCTGCCTTGACTCTGGTGTTCTTGTCTTCTCCCTTGCCTGTTGATCGTCCTGTTCATCTCCTCATTACCTCTTCATTGTCCTGCTGTCTCCTCATCACATTACACATCTCATTGCCTGCTCCGTAGGGGAAGGCGGGGCAAGTTGAGCATAGGGGTAAGTTGAGCCACCACCTCCCAGCCAGTTATGAATGAGTCAGACTTTGTGGTGGCGCCATCTATAGATGCCCCATTGCATAACTCCAAATTCTGCCATATTGTTTTCTAAATTGAAACAGAAACCAGTGTTGCAGAGGGAAAAATCCAATTTTCAGCCATAAAAGTAAAAAGGTGTAAAACAGGTAAGTTCACGTTTCTTCCACATGCAGCATAGATATAATATGGATATCAGATGACAATTGTTATCCAGGTATGTGTCTCCATTCTTGTCATAGACTTTAATACGATGGATGCATAGAATATGTGTGTATGTGGAGACATCTCAGAAAGTTCAGACTGGGGCAAGTTGAGGCAGACCCTACGGGGCAAATCGAGCCGTGGCTCAACTTGCCCCGTAGGGTCTGGCGCAACTTGCCAACTCATGTTGGTGGAGATAATAATAATTAGCATTTATAATGCGCTTTTCCCAAAAGGCTCAAAGCGCTTACAGAATACCATATTATTACCCCGGTCATTGGATACATTGCGAGCCTGCACCACACTGGGTGTACCATCTCCACTCCCCGGAGAGCATTCCTTGCCGTGCTGCCATTTCAAGCGCTCCGAGCAAAGTCATTCACAGAGGCTTTCACATCCTACCAGGTCCCCATTTCACTCCTGGGTACGCGGAGCGGCAAATGTGGATTAAATGCCTTGCCGAAGGACAAAAGTGCCACGATTGGGGATCGAACCCGGGACCTTCTGATTGAGAGTCAAGCGCTCAATCCACTACACCATGACACCCCCAGATATATATAGATATATTTCCTGGGCGAGCCCTGGAAAGGCGATAGCGGGCATGCCCGGACGCTCTGGGCGAGCCCTGGAAAGGCGATAGCGGGCATGCCCGGACGCTCTGGGCGAGCCCTGGAAAGGCGATAGCGGGCATGCCCGGACGCTCTGGGCGAGCCCTGAAAAGGCGATAGCGGGCATGCCTGGATGCTCTGGGCGAGCCCTGGAAAGGCGAGAGCGGGCATGCCCGGGAAAGACGAGACCGGGCGTGCCCGGGAGGTTCGGGCGTGCCCGGGAACAGTGAGTCCGGGCATGCCCGGGAGAGGCGCGTCTGGCCGTGTTCTGGCCGGTGCAAGGCGATTGTGTGCATCCAGCGGTAATCGCTACATATATATATATATATATATATATATATATATATATATATATATATATATATATATATATTGTTACGGTTGCGGTTTAGATGTTATGATGGGCCGAGCGGATGGTCCAACCGCGACCGTTACAGGATCCCCAATTGGCCCGACTCCCCCAACGTTGACCAGATCGCACCACAGATATTCAATCGGGAAACCTCTAAAGCGACCGAAAGAGAAGGAAAAGAGAAGAAGACAGAGTACGGAGGAAGAACAGATTTATTATACACACACAAGCAAAAAGAAGGAGCGACCAAAATTATTTACAAGCAATGGATGGAAGAAGCAGTCACACAGTGAATCGTTAGCTTATACTATTCAATTTACTTAACCCCAGGACAACGATTAAGACAGACGACGTTCACACTTACACGGGGGAAATTGCAGGCAGGATTGGCGGACGTGGGTTGCTGGAGAGGGAGGCAGGGTCAGGTCCCTGCAACCGGCAGGGCTGGAGGTAGCAGCTCTCAATTCTTCGCGTTTTTGGCGGGAAAACCCTCGGTCGCGTCGACGCTGCCGATGCTGTAGACGTCACGCGCTGGCTCGGTCACACCTGCTCCTCTCCTTCTGGTGGAGCCGTCTCCCTCCTCTCAGCGCGTCTCTTCAAAGCTGGTTTCCTCTCCAAGTATCTCTCCTTTTTGGTTTGGAGCGTCTCTCATCTCACAGCTCACAGCTCACAGCTCATCTCTCATGTCCTCTCTCATGTCATCTCTTCTCTCCTCTCCCGAAGCAGTCCCTTCCAGTCGCTTTTATTACTCGGGGCGGAATCAAGCCGCCGGCTGCGAGGGCACGCCTACCGGGTCGCTAACCGCGGTGCTGGTTGGCTGTTAGGGCTGTCCGATTCCTCCTTTGATCATGACGACGTGCCACACCTGTGAGTTGGCGGCTCCTACCCCCCTCTTCTCCGAGATGAGCACATGGGCAATGGCGGCTTGCGGGATTGAACACCACTCGCACCGCTTTTGAAAGGAACTTTGGAGAGCGGAGATGATTGGGGAAATTGAAAGGGGCCTACGCTTTATTTCGTTTGATGCAATGCAGAGTCAATCTAGTGGGAAACACATATTTAGCCTACATAGAATAAGGAAATAAACTATTTAAAAAGATATATCGTGGCCTGTGTGTAAGTTTCATGGAATTAACTAGGAGGACGGCTGCGACCATTATTTACATTACGAGGGTGTTACACACAACAAAACCATACTTTTCACATTCGTTACACTTTCTCCAAAATTGTTACACTTCTCCAAAACTGTTACACTTCTCAAATTCGTTACACTGCACCCTCCTTTCTTCAGGCCCGTCCTCGGACCTACAAAACTTTAACTTAGTGTGACACGTAGGTGTAATTCCCTCTACAATTAACCTGACCCTGAGTGTGACAATCTTAAAACACAAATAAGTATGTCCCCCTATTGCATTGCACCCTGTCTAACAGACTCAAGCCCACAGCTAACCGAATTACGGAATTGTTTTCAAACTATACATTTACGGTGGGGAGCATTATTTACAGTGACGTTATTTCTTATTTACAACGCAACCCAGGACCTGTGTTTTTTTTCTTTTTTTCTTTTTAGGGAACAAGAAAAAGAAATTCCTGTTGGGAGGGAGGAGACAGCACGCATTGCATCGATGCACCAGTACCAATACCACCAAAGCACCCAAAAGCACCAAAAGCACCAAAAGCACCACAAAGCACCAAAAGCACCACTCGGCGCACAGTCACCACGGTTCATAATAACCACAACAAAACAACTGGTGATGGTCTTCTCTTTCTCTGCTGGGCCGATGTTCTTCCCGACGTCTTCTGGCTTCATGCGGCCTACTTGGAAATAATAAAAAGCACAACTTGTGTTCGTTTTTATTTAGGGCCTCAGGGGCCAACTAAGGGTGGTCCACCTGTTTGGCATAGGTGCCGCCTTACCGAGGTCCGCAAGCAAGATTCCCTGGCCACTATGGCCGGTCTCCAACAGAGGTGCCCTGCCCCAGAACCTGGGGTCCATCAAGTGGTACTTGGCCGCAGAACAGCGGTCCATAAAGTGGTACATCAACGCAATGCATGCTGGTTCTGAGGATCTCGTGCGCACAATCGCCATCTCACGCACGCTCCCCTCGGCACCCAATGGCGCACAGGTCCTCAAGTGGGAGACAAAAGGGGGGAAGGCAAATGAGCGAGGGGTAAGGTCACAAGGGTACACGTCAATAAAGGCAATGCAGGGTGAAGTGCGTACGGAGAGCGAAGTGAGAAAAACTCGTCCCTACCGTACGTCACCCCCCCCCCCCCCCTGTCACCTACACTACCCTTGCCCTTACCCCATATTTACAAGAATTTACACCTTTACAAATTCGTCACTACGTCTTGTCTTCCCCATCTTTCCCTTCTACACCAAATTCGTCTCCAATCCCTCTACTTCAAAATTTGCCATCACCAATTCATCATCAATCCTCATAAGGAGGGAGAGATGGAATTATGCACAATGTCACACCCACGTCATGATGCGTCTCACAATCCAAAACATTTGCATTAATGATAATTAAACATGGCATGGTGTGGAGTTACCTCATCTCAGGTGAGTGGATGCAGATGGTGCGAGGAGACTTCAATCCTAACTATCCTCTAAATGACTTTAACACTCTTTACACTACCCGGGGTCTTTCCCTGCCAATCCATTGGCCACTTACACTATGGGTTCTAAAAACCAAATTCCCATTGACCAAACTGTGGTGCTTCTCAATTTGGGGTCTCACTCCCCCGATTCATCTCCCGGTGCCCTCGCACAATTTCTGGGCTGCGACGTGTAGCTCTCCCAGCAGGTCTACCCACCTGCACACCTCCACCACTGCAGTTGCCACCCGAGCTTACCTAGCTCCTCACCCTAACCTAACTAACTGGGGAAAGCCCCTCCTGGCTCTGTCACCCCACTCGGTGCCCTCTGGCACTGGGCTACCCGGGTCCGTCCTCCGGATCCTCGGGCCCCATCCACAACAACTACTACCGGCTCCCAGAGCCCACCTGTGGTCTCACCTGGCCGACATCCTCACAGTGGTGGAGTGCCCAAACCAACTACACACACTAACAGGCTACACGCCCAGCCATTTCCACAACACTAATGCACCCATCCAAACATCATTCTTCCACTCGCACCACAGATGCCAATATCCAACCACAATTTACCTATACCCTCTACCTAACACTTACTCTACCCGCCCCGGGTATCCGTGATGGGGGTCCACTCTTCCCCCATTCACACCTTCGCACCATCCACTCCACTCCATAGTTTCCACCATACTCACTCCACGACCATCCATCCCAATACGCCATATATCCCATACCATTTATTCCACACAACCATTCTCCATACCTGTTGTTGCCCACCTGTGCATTCACACCTGGTGCCACCTGCACCCTCCTTTCTTCCTGGACCATTTGGTCAACACAACACGCAATCACCATCACTCACTCATACACTGCTCCATCCACCTGTTCAGTTGCACACCTGTGCAATCACACCTGTTCAATCCTCACACACACGGCATCATCTCATGTAACTACTCCCCTCTGAAACTTGCGCTTCCCAGTCGTCCCTTTAAACTATTGCGCTCCCACGTCATTATCATCCACACTAAACTACCTGCGTCCCCACTACAGGTATCATTGTCACTAACTAATCTTAACGTTACCTAATGTCATCTTCGCTAGATCCCTACACACAATATCCTAACCCACCCGGGCTAGTTCTCACTGCCATCAACCCCATAAGCTAGTGCTCCTTTGCCCCCCCCCCTGTGAGGGATGGTGGATTTGCCATCCCACCACATCGGGGAGGTCCTACTATCAATTTCGCTCGTCCAAATCCAACAAATCAAAAATTTGTCATTTACTGCTAATCACCGTACCAATCATCAAATTTTGCCTTTTCTAATTTTGGGTCCAAAACACTATCCTCATCACCCGTCTACTTATTAGATCCTCTCGGTGCGCCAATTCCCTTCTAAAGCTCGGCTTCGTACAGCCGAGCAATGAATGCGGGTTGTTTTGTGCCAGCGGCTGGATACGTCCCGCATTCGGGGCAGGGACGGGGGCTTACCCGTGCCGAGATCCCACGCACCACCTCGGCGCGGAGCCATCCAATTGCCCGATCTCGACCTGCCGGAACGTCTCAATAAAAAGTGGTCGCCATGACGACCCTTCCTATCGGGCTGCCCGCTCCGCCTAGTGGAGCCCGGACGCGGCCGTTCCAAGCGAGGCACAGCGTGGATCGCGTACGGCTGTCCTTTCGAACCCGCCGTGGCTCGGATCCCCGCTGGTTCTCGCGGCACGCGAAGCCCGGCACGCACCGAGGGCCCGATTCGGCTAAAAGTCGCTCTAACCGCTAACCCGGTTACCGTCGATGCCTCACCTGGATGCTTACACGCATACGCTACCCCTTTCTTGCTACTACCTCCAGCTGTTCCCATGCTCCTCGTACCTTTCCTTACACACCTCGGTACACTCATTCCGCTCACAGACTTGGTCACACACCTGACCACCGAACACCTTGGCACACATTCGTCGCTCGCACACCTCACCAACACACCTCTTCGCGCCCATTCCTCGGTCACCTCTCTGTGACAATCACAGGTGTGCTTTCACTCGCACACCCACCCACGTGCCTCACGACCAACTCAAGTGTGCATTCCCACACACGCTCTACCATTCCAGGTGTGCATCCTTCCATTCCAGGTGTACATCCTCGCTCACCTGTCACAACCAACTCACGCTCCGTGCCACTCTCACTACTCTCACCACCACTCTTGACAACGCACTCACCCTTACTCTCGACAGCGCACTCTTTCCTCATGCACCTGTCCGTTACACACCTTTCTCGCGCATCCTCTCCCGTTACATCCTTTGTAACACTCACCACAGGTGTGCATTCTCCCTTACTCTTGACAGTATGCGCTTTCCCCATGCACCCGTCCGTTACACACCTTTCTCGCGCATCCTCTTGCGCACACTTTTCCGTTACTTCCTCCGTAACACTCCCCACACCGCGCTTCCAGGTGCTCCCTCGCACACGCGCTACTACCGACTCACTCTCGACAGCACACTCACTGGTCGGCGCGCACTTTTTCCTCACACACCCCATGGTCGGACATTCTCGCACACCTCTTTTTTCGCACACCTGACCTGTCACACACTTCACCAACGGCCTCTCATGAACACCCGGATCCAAACCAATCCCCAAGCCGACTGAAGCTTTCCTCACATCATGTACATTGCCACTCACCTCCGTACCTCGTCGTCGCACCTCCTCTGCCACCTGCAAACTTTTTATTTGGTTAGTGAGCAGCACATCACGATTCGAGCACAGACCTTGTACCAATTCCATTACTTCCTCCTTTATCTCCCTCTTAGTTTCCCTCCGTCTCTTCTTAATTTCACTCACCCCCTCTTCCACTTCCTCTAATTTTTGCTTCACCTCTCTTATTTCCCGGTGCTTCTCCTCAAGTTCGTCCTCTAAGGCTACCGTGACCGTCTCTATGTGCATCCTCACCTGCCGGTCCTTTGTCTCCATTATCTCTGTCACCTCGGCCACCCTCATTGTCAGTCCCTCACGTACCATCTGACATTGCCTCTGTGTCGCTATTAATTCGTTTTTAATTTCTTTTTGTGTCACCTTTAACCCTCCTAGTACCGCAGTGTTCCTTTGAACCTGCTCCACTAACTCAGTCTGTCCCTCCGTCAGCTGTTCCACCTCCTCCGTCAGATCTTCTATTCCCCCCTGTAACCTAGCCGTATTATTTCTCACCTCTTTCTCCATACGCTTCTCACCTCGCTTTACCTCCTCGCGTAGCCCCGAAACCTCCTCACCTACACCTCGTCGTATCTCCTCCATCTCCTTTGTAGATGCCACCCTCATCTGTCCCAATTCATCCCTCTGAGCATCCAGTTTACTTTCTAACCCGATTTGCACCTCCTCTATCTGGTTCCCCATTCGTTTGATTTCCCTGGCAGATTGTTCCCCTATTTCCCGCAATTTGTCCTCCATCCTATTTTCTAACCCCATTAACCCATTTTTCACCTCTTTTATCCCATTGTCTAACCCCTCAAAATTATTGTCTAACTTCCCAAATTTCTTGTCTAACTCCTCAAAATTATTGTCTAACTTCCCAAATTTCTTGTCTAACTCCTCAAAATTATTGTCGAACTTCCCAAATTTCTTGTCTAACCCCTCACCGGTACCCCTCACTTCGTCCCTCATTACCCCCAATTGCTCATTCTGAGCCTCCATCCGGTTCCCCATTACCCCCAATTGCTCATTCTGAGCCTCCATCCGGTTCCCCATTACCCCCATTTTTGCTTCTAGCCTCTCCATAAGGGCCCCCATTTGTAACATAAAAAGGTTCGAATCCACCAGCGGCGCTGCTACGGGCGCGGTCGCCGTGGCCATGTGCGAGGCGCCATTTTGCGCGCCCGAAACCTCGTGCGCGAGGACGCCATTTTGTGCGCCTGATACCCCCTCAACCGCCTCCTCATTGCTCTCCTCCTCCCTTTCTTCCCCTAAGTCCTGGGTTACCCCTAACCCGTCTATCTCCCCCACCGACATCCGATCGCCTTGATTGTCCATGGCGCGATCTCAAAATTCGGGTTTTATCTATCTATAATTCCAGTAATCTCTGTGTGTGTGTCTGTGTGTGTGTCTGTGTGTGTGTCTGTGTGTTTGTTTGTCTGTGACCGCTGTTTCTCGACAACCACGGGTCCGATATACTTGAAACTTGCCAGGTATATTGCTGGGGACCTGAGGATGTGCCTTTTCAAGGTTTCATATTAATCGGAGAAGTAGTTACCGAGCTATGTCCAAAAAACGATTCAACCAATCAGAGAGCAGCGAGCTATCACGTGTGCCGAACGTGGCGAACAGACTCTGCCTCGGACGGCACATTTGAGAGCGTATTCATTTATTTCACGTTGGCAAACTATGTTGGCGCTATGTTGGCGTTAAACTATGTTTTAAAACTAATTAAAACTAATTTGCGATTCATCGTAACTGCGATATGCGACCTTCCGGACAGTCAAATGAGGACGTCACTTCCGGACTTACGGATAGTCATAGTGACGACGTACTGATGCTGAACGTGGCGAGCAGACGCTGTAAGGTACGATCGATTGTAGTACACGTTTATAATAACTCTGCCGATACAGGCCCGATTAACTGCAGCGCCATCCGAGCTGCGGCGTCGGGACGATACATTCATTGTACGGTCACATCACGCACTTACGGGCACGCCCATGGGCACATGGGCACGCCCATGCATGCATGGGCGAAGACATTTTTTTTTTTTTTTTTGGCAAGGAACGGGCACCCACGTACGGGCACGTCCTAGTTACACAAAATTTCGGCAGCTCGTAATTTTGACCAAAATTTTTTTTTTCTACACCTTTTAAAAATTTGGTTCGGGCCTCGAATCCCACTCCCAGACACCAATTGTTACGGTTGCGGTTTAGATGTTATGATGGGCCGAGCGGATGGTCCAACCGCGACCATTACAGGATCCCCAATTGGCCCGACTCCCCCAACGTTGACCAGATCGCACCACAGATATTCAATCGGGAAACCTCTAAAGCGACCGAAAGAGAAGGAAAAGAGAAGAAGACAGAGTACGGAGGAAGAACAGATTTATTATACACACACAAGCAAAAAGAAGGAGCGACCAAAATTATTTACAAGCAATGGATGGAAGAAGCAGTCACACAGTGAATCGTTAGCTTATACTATTCAATTTACTTAACCCCAGGACAACGATTAAGACAGACGACGTTCACACTTACACGGGGGAAATTGCAGGCAGGATTGGCGGAGGTGGGTTGCTGGAGAGGGAGGCAGGGTCAGGTCCCTGCAACCGGCAGGGCTGGAGGTAGCAGCTCTCAATTCTTCGCGTTTTTGGCGGGAAAACCCTCGGTCGCGTCGACGCTGCCGATGCTGTAGACGTCACGCGCTGGCTCGGTCACACCTGCTCCTCTCCTTCTGGTGGAGCCGTCTCCCTCCTCTCAGCGCGTCTCTTCAAAGCTGGTTTCCTCTCCAAGTATCTCTCCTTTTTGGTTTGGAGCGTCTCTCATCTCACAGCTCACAACTCACAGCTCATCTCTCATGTCCTCTCTCATGTCATCTCTTCTCTCCTCTCCCGAAGCAGTCCCTTCCAGTCGCTTTTATTACTCGGGGCGGAATCAAGCCGCCGGCTGCGAGGGCACGCCTACCGGGTCGCTAACCGCGGTGCTGGTTGGCTGTTAGGGCTGTCCGATTCCTCCTTTGATCATGACGACGTGCCACGCCTGTGAGTTGGCGGCTCCTACCCCCCTCTTCTCCGAGATGAGCACATGGGCAATGGCGGCTTGCGGGATTGAACACCACTCGCACCGCTTTTGAAAGGAACTTTGGAGAGCGGAGATGATTGGGGAAATTGAAAGGGGCCTACGCTTTATTTCGTTTGATGCAATGCAGAGTCAATCTAGTGGGAAACACATATTTAGCCTACATAGAATAAGGAAATAAACTATTTAAAAAGATATATCGTGGCCTGTGTGTAAGTTTCATGGAATTAACTAGGAGGACGGCTGCGACCATTATTTACATTACGAGGGTGTTACACACAACAAAACCATACTTTTCACATTCGTTACACTTTCTCCAAAATTGTTACACTTCTCCAAAACTGTTACACTTCTCAAATTCGTTACAATATATATATATATATATATATATATATATATATATATATATATATATATATACACCCCCAGATATATTACGAAGCAATTCACATGGTATTTTAGATTTTTAAAAACAAACAAACACACCTGGAAAATCTGTTTAAATGTAGACAAAAAGGACCAAAAATCATTGTAGTATTTAGAGCATGTTTTGAGCCTATAGTTAATAGGCAAGTGATAGGCCTATTTGATTAAGAAAGGTCGTGCTGGAACTTGCCCCATAGCTTTTGTACACACGGCGGCCATTTTGGAAAAATAATATAAAATATCAAATAACGTGGACCTGCCTCCTCGTTTTTTAAAATCCTGATGAGAAACTATTATATTAATTCTTTTTACTTGGCCTTAAACTCATTGCATTGAAGTAATAACAATGTTTTGAGGTGGACTTTCATTACCATCTAAAACATATATATTAATATCCATTTTTCTCTTTCAGAAGCACATGAGAAATGCGTAACGACAAGCGAAAGACAAACCGAGGACAAACTCCCCACGATGTTATGGAACGAGCGGCTGATGCTGTTTCTGGCGGACAGAGTGTGCGGAGTGCAGCTAAGGACTTTGCCATCGATCGAATGACGCTTAAACGATACATTGGAAAGAGAGATAGACAACAAGGGACTGCCTATGCACCCGTCGCCTTGCGGCATCTGGTGTTTTCTCCTGACATGGAGAAAGATTTGGGCAATCATGTGAAACAGTTGGCAGACATGTTTCATGGTTTGTCGTTGAACAGGTGCTGTACATTGGCATATGAGTTTGCCAAACGAAACAATGTTGATGTGCCAGCCAGCTGGGATCGTGAGAAGAAGGCTGGCCAGGATTGGTGGTCAGGCTTCAAGAAGCGACAAAACCTGGCAATAAGGCAACCAGAGGCCACATCTTTTGGACGTGCCACTGCCTTCAACCGACCAGTGGTTGATAAGTTCTTCAACAATCTTGCCCAGGTGATGGACAAATATAAGTTTTCACCATGTAATATCTACAATACTGACGAAACTGGGTGCACCACAGTTCAAAACCCTGCAGCTGTTGTGACCGAGAAGGGAAAAAAACAAGTCGGCGCAATCACCTCTGCTGAACGTGGGGAACTGGTAACCGTTGTGTACACTGTGAGTGCAGTTGGCTCAGTCGTGCCTCCTTTAATAATTTTTCCAAGAGTACACTAGCCTACAGAGAACACTTCATTAGGGGTGGACCAACTCAGTGCATAGGCAGAGCAATGCGCAGTGGCTGGATGAATGAGGAGACATTCGTGGAATACCTAAATCACATCATCAAGCACACCAGATGTTCACCAGAGAGGAAGATTCTCCTGATACTCGACAACCATGACACCCACATTTCTCTCAATGCTGTGGACACTGCAAGATCTCATGGTGTTGTCCTGCTGACAATACCACCTCACACTTCGCATCACCTCCAGCCTCTTGATTGATCAGTGTATGGGCCATTTAAGACCGCTTACAACAGAGCCATGGATGGGTGGTTACGTTCTAACCCTGGGAAAACCGTGACAATCTACGAAATTCCAACCATCGTGAACCAAGCCCAAATGATTGCCTTGACGCCATTGAACATCATTGCAGGCTTTCGAGCAACAGGTATCCATCCATTCAACAGGGACATTTTCAGTGACACAGATTTTGCCCCTGCTGCCCCAACCGGCCGTGAGCAAGATGATGCTGTTGCAGATGGCGCTGAGGTGAATCCAATCCCTGAAGATGCAAGGCCACCAGATGAGACTCCTGCTGCTGACTTGTCATGTGATGATGTCCAGCCACAACGACAGCAAGTAGATGGTGTTCAACCAACCACCTCCGGGAAACACAATTCACCCAATCTGAGGGATGTCGTGCCTCCTCCATACGTATCACCATCTGATGTTCACCCATTTCCGAAAGCAACAGCAAGAAAGAAAACGAAAGCTGGTCGCAAAAAAGGCAGCACAAAGATTCTGACTGACACCCCAGTACGCCAGGAGCTTGCAGCCCTATCTGAAAATCGCAAACGGAAGCCATCAGCCAAGAAATCAAAGAGATGCTTGTTCAAAGCTAATGGGAAAAAGACATGTCCCCCAAGATCAAAAACCCCTAGTTCCAGTGAGACAGATGGTGATTCAGAAGTTGAGTATGATGACGAATCAGATGTGGACAGTGATATGGATATCATTGAAGGTGACTTTGCAGTTGTCAAATGTGCTGGCAAATCAAGATTTGTGCATTACATTGCTCGGGTTGATGTACTGAATGGAGAGGAATTTCAGTTTGAAGGTGTCTTCCTGCAGAAGGTTGCTGGAAAAGTTGGATCTGACAACCCAGTGTTTGTTCCAAACCCAAAGGATGAAGCAGGATTTGAACTGGAAGACATTGTGCGTAAGCTGCCACAGCCTAAGTGCGTTGGCAGTTCTGCCCGTTGTTCTGGACAGCTTGTGTTCAATTGTGACTTGTCAGTTTGGCAGTTTAATTAACTTGATTTCTGACATGTTTTAGTTTTAGTTCCAGATCCAAATGATGAAGCTGGCATTGATGAGCAAGATATTGTGCCTTAATTGCCACAGTCTGACTGTTGGCCTTTCTGGGTGTATTTGGGACACTTTTGTTTTATTGTGACTTAAAACTGTGGCAGCTGTTTTCAACTCAATCCAGCTGCCACATTGAATTATAACCATGAACACAAGGCACATGTAAATATTTCGTTCAGTGTTGTAACAAGTACATTAAATATTTTTCAGGCAGACCAATTTTTGTACTTCAGTTATCTTTATTTGGGGCAATGATCAACTATTTGGGATACGTTTTGTTTAATTGTGACTTGAAACTGTGACAGGTGGATTGAGTTGACTTTTCTTACCACAGTTGACAATCTTGTTTTTTTATGAGAGTGACTCAATTTGTTCGTAACTGATTACTATAACCATGAACACAAGGTAATCATTTCGTTCAGTGTTGTAGAACTTTACAACATTAAATATTTTTCTGGCAAAACAATGGTTTTCTACTTTAGTTATCTTTATTTGGGGCAATGATCAACTTACGCCTATGTGGTACAACTTACCCCAGAGGTTGGATCAACTTACCCCTCAGGCGGGCAAGTTGAGCCATTTGGCCTCCGTTTTTTCAAAGGTCACAGTGACTTTCAGTGTGGGGATAGAAAGTAAGAACTAGCTACAAAATGTTTCCCAAGGATTAAATTAGAAGGCAAGATACTCATTTGTGCAAGATCATCAGTAGGTTCAGTCCTAACATTCCAAGAACAAAAACTGGCTCAACTTGCCCCGCCTTCCCCTACTCATCCTCTCCTCCCCTCCCCTGCTGCCACCAGAGATAAGGTTTTGTCCCTCTTCCCCGTCTATGACTGGAGTGAGGGGCCTTAGTTTTTATACGATGTATTTTACTTAATTGTAAATAGTGACTGATTGATTATTTGATACGTGTTTCCCTGTTTTCCCTCCCCCAATCCCGTTGTCGAATTCCCCGTCGTGTCAATAAACATCGGGGTCAAATACCCTTGGTGCTCACCTGGTACAATAAACAGTATACTGCACCGACTAAGGTTATTTGAAAACAATTTCAATGGTTGCTGGAAGACAGGGCAGCATGGAGAATCATACTGACATAATCATAAGAACTTTAAACAAACAAAGGAAAAAAAATACCTATTTTGGGGGGCAATCCCCTCTCCCCCAAACCCATATACCTCCTAAGACCCCAATTTTTCGAATGCCTTGAACAAACATTGGTACATCATGGGTGATAAAGGTTGTGGTGAAGTTTCATCAAAATTGCATGTGTAGTTTTTGAGAAGAAAGCAAATACCTATTTTGGGGGGCAAACCCCCCCCCCCCACCCCCATAGATCCCCAAAGGGGCAGATTTGTTTAATGCCGTGAACAAACTTTGGTACAGCATGGGTGGTCTTGGTGCTGTACCATGGGTTTGGTACAGCACCAAACACGAAACTCAGCAACCACATGTCCAATTATTTCTCGGAAACCGCTGAATGGAAAAAATTTAAACTTGGCACATTGTCAAGTACTCCCAATGGGGAACAAAAGCATGATAATGATGACATCATAGGTGAAGTGGTCAGCCAAAAATGTTTTACTCGAATTCCTTATCCTAAAAATCTGAAATTGCATGCACATGATCTATGACCCATTTGTATTGAAATATTAAATTTATGACATCATAGGTCACATGGTTTGGCAGCCTTATTGGATTTAACCTAAAACTTTAAAAAAAAACACCTTCTCCCAAACAACCAAATCGATTGACTCGAAACTTTAAGTGTGTCATTGACTAGGCATGTCGATTACAAGTTGATCACGAAAACATCATTGGTCACATGGTATGGCAACCATATTGGATTGAAGGAAAATATTAAATAATTATATCTCTGAAACCGCTTACTCTATTGATGCGAAATTTTGCAAATATCATCTAACACCATTGTTGCATATGGTTTGAAAATGATGAAGTCCTAGGTCATGTGGTTTGGCAGCCATCTTGGATAGAAAAACGAACCTTATCCAATCAACACGAAACTTCACAAATGTGATCCCCTACCCATACAAATGCAGAGTGAACATTTTTTAAGGTCATATGTCACGTGCTGTGGCAGCCATATTAGCTTGAAAGCCGATATTGAAAAAAATCCCTTCTCTGAAACCGCTTCACCGATCGATGTGAAACCTGTCATGGCTGGTGAAAATGTTAAATTTGAAAACAGCTGAAGGGATTTAAATCAAACTTGTTTATTTTTAAGACAGTGAACGAGGGCATCTACTCGTGGGACGATGCGGAGGCACATTGGCGACAGTTGCATTGCTCTCGTTTTAAAATAACAATATGATGTAAAAGCAAATGTATAAATGTATTTATTATTTAGATATACATCTCATGCACTTCTTTCTTATCTTGCAATTGTGAGTACTGGATATCATGAATATAACTTATTGAATGCCGCATCCATGTACATTTAGACCTGAGTGGTGATGACTGTGATTTTGAAGACCATGGGGCAAGAAGTCATGTGGAATCTTTACGTTTTGGGGTTCTTTGTCTTCAACAGGCCATGATTGAAAAATTAACCTTCCCAGGGTGGCTGCAGACACGGGGCCTGAGACCAGAAACAGCCCAAGCCATAGTCACGGACCTGGACATTAAGAGCCGTGATGCGCTTGAGGCATGCACCGAGTCAGTTTTGTTGAGAACTGAGCTCCTCTCGCAAGCAAAACAAAAGTTTCCTTTTGCAATTTATGCGGAGATTCACCGATTCATGGAATCTTGTGTGAAGCCACGAGGAGATGTCCAGCCTACTGCCTCTTCTTTGGTTTGCATTTTCCGCGCGATGCTTGAGCCTGCAAGTCAAGAGTTTCATAGCTGTGCCCAGAAACTACGCCTCTTGAAATCTTCATTCACACGTGCTGGAGTTGGAAATGTTCAGATGCCCAGCACGAGTAGTGCACATGAGACCAAGATACATGACAACCGCAACCGCAAACGGAACAATAACAGAGTAAACCCTAACTCAGGTATGTGATATTGACTCGGGCAGCTTTTTCTATCAAATGTTTGCTTTCCAATATTTCTTTTTCTTTTTAGTTTTCAACAAAATTTCAGTGATATATTGTGTAGTTTGATATGTGTTATCCAGATTTTGAAGTTCAATTTAATAATTTTTGTGAATAAAGTTAGATATCCATAATTTTTGCCGATTCATAATTTTGCCGCAGTGTGTTTTTGTTTATTGCTGTCACCAAGTTGTTCAAGAGATTTCGTTTTTACCCTGACTCAAATATCGATAATATTTTTTTTATATTCAAAATAGTGTTTTCAAGCTTTCAGCACCTTTATTAACGCACAGGTTGTAAACCTGTGCGTTATAGCGTTTGCCTGGGAATTTCGGGCGCTCAAAAGTGAAGCTAGTAGTCCTTGAGCCAGACCAAAAGTAATGCTCCGGCGGAGGGAGTAATTCTCATTATGATTTTCCATTAGACCAATGTCTCAAGTGTCAGAAAAGGTGTGATGGACATCTGAGAACGGTAGCTTAGTGCCCGGATGGACGCCATCTTTGAAACCACCCAGCTCGAAAATGCCCATTTGGTGGGGTACATTGTTGCACGTGTATCTGGACTTCTATACTAGCTATCGATGTGCGGTTGACGACTAAATATACGTCCGATGTGTACCGTCTAAATAAAAAATAATATGAAGCATTTTGTTTTAGATTAATTATTATAAAAATCAATTATCGAAAAAAAATCATATATTTTTCAATATTTTATTATTAGACTTGTACTTTTTTTAGTGAAACAACACTGGTATGATTTTCCAAATTATGCATTGTGCTACACCGTTTATCTGTCTATAAAAATAACTCAAAAACTAAAACATATCATCCACCACGAGTTTACAACAAATAAATGTAAAGAGGCATAAAATGACTTAGGCCGCCGCTGGCATTATCTATTCTGACGATAACGCCTGTTAGGAATGTCGTCCGGAGAGGATTTTAACACCATACGATATCTAATAAGCAGGCGGAAATTGTTACATAGGAAATCTGCACTTTGGTGGCCATCTTGGATTTCAAAATGGCCGCCAATTATATTAATTATTCATTACTAGAGTTTGGAAAGACGTATGGAGCTGATTTTAACACCATACGATGTATATTCCTAATAAGCAAGCGGAGGTATCATTGAACATGTCATGTTTTAGTCAAATAACACCGGTATGATCTTCCAAATTATACATTTTGCTAAACCGTTTATCTGTCTATAAAGATTTTCAGGCAATTTGGCCTGCATTATAATAGAGAACAACATATGCTATACAATATACAGTGCACACAAAGTTAATCATCAGAGTCGCCATCAGAGTCATTGGCATCCTGAGCCACGATAGCATCATCCTGCACCATGTTGGAGCATCCCTGCAGCTTACACACAACAGTGCACTTCAACCCATTCAGTATGCAGGAGCAATCTGACGGTCGACACGTCCTTCTGCATGTGCATGAGATGAGATTCAAGACGACATCTGGAGCTGGTAGACCCGCCATCCATCGGATTGTGAGCGAACCGCCATCATCGAGTTCCCAACCATGTCCTGCTGATGGTGTTGGGACGTCTGGTAGGTTTTCAAGGCTGCGTCGCCAGATAGCCGCCTGATAGTTGGCCCTAAACGTATGCTGCATCAAGGAGTCTTCACAAGGCGGCAATTGTCCAGATTCGATCTGGCCCTTCTTTGCACAGAACATGTGATAACGGAGCGAATTAACACCGACGATCTTCGTGTTCTTGGCGTACAGCTGACACGTGAAGGCCTGAATGCTATTGAAGACGTCTGTTGGTACATTCCACGAAGATCCCAGATCTGTGAATGCTTGAAGATACAGCTCATTCGCTTGCACAAGCTTCAAAGCCTTTATCTTTCCTTGGCTAGCCAGAGCACTCACAGTGTCACACCCGCTCCTTGCGTGAAGCCCTGGCAATGCACTGCAAACTCCAGACCCCAATACCGCAGCCAACTTTCCAACGTCGATCATTCTGACTCGAACCTTTGTTCCTCGTCTGATGAAGAGCTGACTATCGATGGTTCTGCTGAGATGAAGACTGATGATCAGAACGTCGGTGTCATCTGCCACTAAGATGATCGTCTTGTAGTGGGTAGCGGCGTGCTTTGCGTGGAGAAACATACGCGTGTCTGCTTCCTCGTGGCTACATTCGAGTGCTTGCACCAACTTCCACCTATCGCGGGTCAGTACCAGACATTTTTCACCACAGGTGACATACAGTGTTCTGTTGCCTAGCTTTTCGCGATTTGTTTCATGTTTCCACGACTCCGCCAGAAACACAACCAGTTTCTCCTTTGTCTGGCTGCAAGCAAGGAGACGCCGCCAGTTCATGATTTTGTGTGCGGGTCTGATCTCGCTGAAACTGATGCCTTCATTTGAACCGCGGTTCACACGCTCAGCTGCTTTGATGGATTCTTCTGTGTATGTGTCAAAGACAACATCGATGCGCTCACTGCCTTGACCAGCGTGAAGCGCTGCAGCAAGGATGCGGTCAGATAGTTCTTCGAACGTGTCGTTCTCGCCATGCATCTTTTGTATGAGAGCCATCGCATCAATTATTGTTGCACTTCGCTTGTCAACGTTCTCGGCTGGTTCCACAAGACCTTCCATGTGTTTCGCAAGTGCAGCTTTGTTCGTTTTTTTCATTGACCCATCAACGTTTGCCAAAGACCATGGTAACGGCCCTAGTGGGTGACAAAGGACAAGTTGCATGTCGAGGTTCCTTGTCTTGGCGATGAGTATCATGGTGGCAAACAGTTGTCTGTCAGCTCTCAGGACGATCTCCTTGTTTGTGCCCTTCACAACTTTCTGCTTGATCTTACCAAAGGTCTTCAAGTTTAGCTTGTTCAATGTGTCATGAAAGCCTGTTCCCTCTTCAAGACGTTTCTGGAAGCTTTGATACGCCGCTTCCCCCTTTTGCAGGGTGTTGAGTAGGTCATTAGAAACGTCCTCCCTCGCAGCCGCTCCGGTAGATATACTGAGAAGACATGACGGATCATCGGCGAATGGATTGGTCCAGTCATTTTCCAGTAGATCACAGATAGCTGTGACGCCAGACTCATCACGTTTGATGCGAGAAGTAGACAAGTCAGGGTGCTTGGCGTGAGATGTGTCGCTGCCATTCACAAGGATAGTTTCTCGTAGTTGCCTCAGCGCAGTAGCCCGATTTTCTGCAGTTAGATAGTATCGTGACACAGCCCCTTGTCGAAGACTAAAACCTCGTGTTCCTCCAGCTGTTTGCGTATCTTTGTTTACTGTTTCTTCTGTTGTCTGATCAACAGCGATTCTGGCAAATGGATTCCCTGGTCTAAGCTGTACGGAGAAGTAGCCTTGATTGAAATGCCTGTACAACTCGGGGCATGTTTCGTGGAGTTGCGTCATCTGTGCATAGTACACTGGTAGATATCTAGCATAGTTCACCTTGTTCATTGCGAAACACCAAGGGATCACTCTTCTGACACAAGCCAAGTGAAGCATCCAGTCGCCTTCTCTATCCGCACGAATCAACCCCAGCAGGGTCTCTACCATATCAATATACATCATCCAGAAGCGAGCCAGGTCTCCATGTTTGGTTCGCAGAAAATGTAGGTATTTCGCGAACATGTCAAAGCTCTGTACACATGAATCATCATCGAGAGCAGCAGCGAGAGTCTCGTGGCAAACATCCTCCTTGATGCTGCGAATTTTGAGGTCAGTGCTTCGAATCTGGGGTTCCTTGTCAGGATGATTGCTTTCTATCCACACCTGGAAGCCCTTCCAAATGATGCGCATTAGTGCCTCGTACATCAACTTGTGGAGTCGCACAGCACGGTTGTATTGCTTGCCTTCCAGAACCCTGTTGATGGAACCTTCAGCGATTACTCCTGACTCAACAGCTACATCCCGAAGGCCTGCATCTCCAAACATTTTCCCAATGCTCGACATGAAGTTACAGATGGTATGGAAGTTCCCCATCATGAGCACGATTCTTCCATATCGATCGACATCTTTCCATGCTATTTCGGTCGCCTTAGCAAATAGTGCCTGGTCTAGCACCACCGGTATACGCTCAAGCTGAAGTGATGACATGATGTTCAGAGCTTCTCTGAGGATTTCTTGCACTGTTGCCATATCTGTGGCAGGCGCGTTTATAGTCGGCAGGTAGCCAACTACATCTTCCGTCACCTGAACACGATCTCTAGTCATGATGTTGAAACCAGTCCACGAACTGATTGTCTGGTCGCATGGTTCCAGCATGCGAGTCATAATCCATACGTGATTTCGGCGCTGCGCAAGGGATGTTGCGCCTGCAAGAGTGTCAGAAAGATCTGCAGGCTTGATTGCAGGTGGGCCCTCTCGTTTCCCACCGCTGTATATTGGAACTAAATCGCTGGATGACGGGATAGATCGCTTCTTATCTGCTTTGGATACTGCCGATGGAGGTTGGGGCGGCAAACACGACTGCGACTTCGGTTGGACGATGATACCGTTGACGCGATGCGATGTTCCGCCACCACTCAGCGATTCCTCTAGCCTGTCGATGTTATCGAATGCTAATACAGTCGGGACCGAAGGGTGCACATGTGACGGAAGTGGTACTGTATCTTTCTCCACACTTGCTAATTTGTCTATGCATAGCGCTGTCTCGATTTCTTCCAGAACTGTGTACGAACATCCGTGCCCGAGTCGATTCAATATTCTGATGACCTCTGTATTACCGGTGAGCGTTTTCATGACCCACGGAAGTAGGACATGCTTCGATGTTCTGATGGTACCCCGGTGTACAGCATTGATGATATCTTGAGCCATCGACCATACCAGTGTGTCGGCACGCGCAGAGCTACCCCCACTCCCGCAAATCAAAGTATGCAGAAATACACGAAGAGAATCTGGTATCTTCACGTAATCTGAAGTGAGTTCTGCTGGCTGAGGCGGCCAACGTTCATTGTAATGAGCATCTTTGATCTGGTGTCGCAGTGAAGTAGCTGCACGCACAATGTTACTTTCACCGTCCGTTCGTTCAAATGCTTTCACTTCTGCTTTCAGGTTTACGCACTCTGCAGCAATCTCTCGCTTTGTCAGATTATCGGGCATCAAGTATACACGGTGTTTCACATTGAAGAAGATGAGCGATTCTCCAAACTCTCTTTGTAATGTGCGCTGCAGATTCTTCTTGATGGAGTCACGAACATCAACTGAAAATGTATCTGAAGACAGGATATCTGTTGCAACATCAACTATTGGAACAATCCTCGGGTTTAAGAACAAGTCAGTGCGAATGAAATTGAATATACATCGTATCATTTCTTTTTTCTCGATATTATCTTCAATGTCAGTTTCTACTTGAGGTTTTTGGGGCCGTGTGTAGTTTCTATAGCAGGAGAAGTGGTAGTGAGCCTCAGCTGCAACCATATCTCGTGTAGTCAATGCCAAAACTCTCTCATCATTGCGAGCTGTCGCAGCATCTCTTATTGTCTTATCTGCTCGAAGTTCAACAGCCAAGACAACTGTTTCACGGGTACGACTGCCTTTTATGAATTTTGAAGCACGCTGGCAAAAAATGCATTTATCATCGTAGACCGTTGAAGTTGATCCTGTCTCTTCCCGTGATGATCGCCGTCGCACCGCATCGCCAGTATCAACTGAAGAACTTCTAGCTGCATTGGTCAAAGTAGCTAGGTGGTTTTTGTGAGTGAAGTCTGATCTACAAGCCCTATGGTATAATATTGGAATATTAGGAAGTTCAACTGCGCCTTCTTGGACTAGCTTTAGAATTGGATAAAAGTTTCTAACTGCGGCTGCGTCACACAATGTCTTCCAAGAACTGTTGCCCGCTGCCTTGCTTAGTTCAGAGAGTGGCGACTTCTTGCTGCACAGGATGCACGTTCCGGACTCAGGTTCAATCTTCGCCCGTTTCGCCTCGACACCGGCCATCTCAGCTGAAAGAACAAAAAGACTGACGTTAGATTACTCCGATATCCGAAAAGCTCGCCAGCTTACATAGACATACTCATCCAAGTCAGTGAACATGTTAGATGGCGCCACAATACAACTCTATAATAGAGTTGTATGTGGCGCCATCTAACATGTTCACTTTTAGTTCTTAAGCCACCCACCCCCCCCCCCCCCCCCCCCCTCAGAAATTAATCAGGTCACCGCAACAAATCTCAGACTGAGATATAGAATATAGAATATAGATATAGAATAGACTGACGTCACTTTCGGCACTGGGTTCTGTGGGTTGATTTATCGGCGGGAAATTCCAACTGACATAGTTTCGGTTTGTGGAAAGTGCATGCCTTTTCATATATTTTTTGTGTACACTCGTGGTGGATGATATGTTTTAGTTTTTGAGTTATTTTTATAGACAGATAAACGGTGTAGCACAATGCATAATTTGGAAAATCATACCAGTGTTGTTTCACTAAAAAAAGTACAAGTCTAATAATAAAATATTGAAAAATATATGATTTTTTTTCGATAATTGATTTTTATAATAATTAATCTAAAACAAAATGCTTCATATTATTTTTTATTTAGACGGTACACATCGGACGTATATTTAGTCGTCAACCGCACATCGATAGCTAGTATAGAAGTCCAGATACACGTGCAACAATGTACCCCACCAAATGGGCATTTTCGAGCTGGGTGGTTTCAAAGATGGCGTCCATCCGGGCACTAAGCTACCGTTCTCAGATGTCCATCACACCTTTTCTGACACTTGAGACATTGGTCTAATGGAAAATCATAATGAGAATTACTCCCCCCGCCGGAGCATTCACTTCAAAAAATGGCCGGTTGGCTCAAGGACTATAGTTTCTGTCACCCATTTCTGTCGCTCATTTCTGTCGCTCATTTCTGTCGCTCAGATGTGTAAACATGACGTCATCAAATCTATATTTATAGGATAGGTTATAGGAGATATATATATGTTATAGGATAGGAATATAGGACCCAAATGACCCAGAGGACCCAAATGACCCAGAGGACCCAAATGACCCAGAGGACCCAAATGACCCAGAGGACCCAAATGACCCAGAGGACCCAAATGACCCAAATGACCCAGAGGACCCAAATGACCCAGAGGACCCAAATGACCCAGAGGACCCAAATGACCCAGAGGACCCAAATGACCCAGAGGACCCAAATGACCCAGAGGACCCAAATGACCCAGAGGACCCAAATGACCCAGAGGACCCAAATGACCCAAATGACCCAGAGGACCCAAATGACCCAGAGGACCCAAATGACCCAAATGACCCAGAGGACCCAAATGACCCAGAGGACCCAGAGGACCCAAATGACCCAAATGACCCAGAGGACCCAAATGACCCAGAGGACCCAAATGACCCAGAGGACCCAAATGACCCAGAGGACCCAAATGACCCAGAGGACCCAAATGACCCAGAGGACCCAAATGACCCAGAGGACCCAAATGACCCAGAGGACCCAAATGACCCAGAGGACCCAAATGACCCAGAGGACCCAAATGACCCAGAGGACCCAGAGGACCCAGAGGACCCAAATGACCCAGAGGACCCAAATGACCCAGAGGACCCAAATGACCCAGAGGACCCAAATGACCCAAATGACCCAGAGGACCCAAATGACCCAGAGGACCCAAATGACCCAGAGGACCCAAATGACCCAGAGGACCCAAATGACCCAGAGGACCCAAATGACCCAAATGACCCAGAGGACCCAAATGACCCAGAGGACCCAAATGACCCAAATGACCCAGAGGACCCAAATGACCCAGAGGACCCAAATGACCCAGAGGACCCAAATGACCCAAATGACCCAGAGGACCCAAATGACCCAGAGGACCCAAATGACCCAGAGGACCCAAATGACCCAGAGGACCCAAATGACCCAGAGGACCCAAATGACCCAGAGGACCCAAATGACCCAGAGGACCCAAATGACCCAGAGGACCCAAATGACCCAGAGGACCCAAATGACCCAGAGGACCCAAATGACCCAGAGGACCCAAATGACCCAGAGGACCCAAATGACCCAGAGGACCCAAATGACCCAGAGGACCCAAATGACCCAGAGGACCCAAATGACCCAGAGGACCCAAATGACCCAGAGGACCCAAATGACCCAGAGGACCCAAATGACCCAGAGGACCCAAATGACCCAGAGGACCCAAATGACCCAGAGGACCCAAATGACCCAGAGGACCCAGAGGACCCAAATGACCCAGAGGACCCAAATGACCCAGAGGACCCAAATGACCAAGAGGACCCAAATGACCCAGAGGACCCAAATGACCCAGAGGACCCAGAGGACCCAAATGACCCAGAGGACCCAGAGGACCCAGAGGACCCAAATGACCCAGAGGACCCAGAGGACCCAAATGACCCAGAGGACCCAAATGACCCAGAGGACCCAAATGACCCAGAGGACCCAAATGACCCAGAGGACCCAAATGACCCAAATGACCCAGAGGACCCAAATGACCCAGAGGACCCAAATGACCCAGAGGACCCAAATGACCCAAATGACACAGAGGACCCAAATGACCCAGAGGACCCAAATGACCCAGAGGACCCAAATGACCCAGAGGACCCAAATGACCCAGAGGACCCAAATGACCCAGAGGACCCAAATGACCCAGAGGACCCAAATGACCCAGAGGACCCAAATGACCCAGAGGACCCAAATGACCCAGAGGACCCAAATGACCCAGAGGACCCAAATGACCCAGAGGACCCAAATGACCCAGAGGACCCAAATGACCCAAATGACCCAGAGGACCCAGAGGACCCAAATGACCCAGAGGACCCAAATGATCCAGAGGACCCAAATGACCCAGAGGACCCAAATGACCCAGAGGACCCAAATGACCCAGAGGACCCAAATGACCCAAATGACCCAGAGGACCCAAATGACCCAGAGGACCCAAATGACCCAGAGGACCCAAATGACCCAGAGGACCCAAATGACCCAAATGACCCAGAGGACCCAAATGACCCAGAGGACCCAGAGGACCCAGAGGACCCAAATGACCCAGAGGACCCAAATGACCCAGAGGACCCAGAGGACCCAAATGACCCAGAGGACCCAAATGACCCAGAGGACCCAAATGACCCAAATGACCCAGAGGACCCAAATGACCCAGAGGACCCAAATGACCCAGAGGACCCAAATGACCCAGAGGACCCAAATGACCCAGAGGACCCAAATGACCCAGAGGACCCAAATGACCCAGAGGACCCAAATGACCCAGAGGACCCAAATGACCCAGAGGACCCAAATTCTATGTATGTTTCTATGATGATGTATGTTTTGGTGAAAGTACATAATGTGAATACTAGTAGCAATTTTACAAAAACCATGGCATAATTTCAAATCTTGACCCGAGATGATAATTATGCTATATCATAATTTCCATGTGCCAACCTGGGCGGAATCCAAGTGGATTCACTTGACTTGTTTTCTGAAACAAGTAATGTGGTGAAGTACAAAGGAAACACCATCCTATTGGTGGACGAATGCATAATACATGGAAATTGTTTATGACTCAACTTTATTTTACTTTTTTATAATGGAAAGGTTCTGTTTTATTTTAAAGAAAGTGTTATTTTCAAGTTGATTCATTGTTTGAGGTTTCAATGTGGAACTGTGTGCTGGTGAAGATGATCCGGAAAAGGCAACAGATCTTGCTCGAAACACCCATAAATCCTCCGTTCTTATTAAAGAGTTAGAAGTTTCATCAGCACAAGAGTCCAACAATGCTTCATGTATTGATCCACGTTTGTGATTTTCAAACAAATTGCTTGATTCCACCAAAACCATGGGACTTTGTTCACCTTTCGTGAATTGTATCATTTAGGTTCAAATTATTGTTAGGGTTGGGGTTAGAGAACTCTCTTCATGGAGGAGAACGCTCTTCACGTTCAAGTTCGCAAAGTCATTTACTTTAGCTTCTGCCATGTCAAGCTCCTTCATAGTTTGAAGCCTTGCAATTTCCGCTTGAGCTTCTGTTTCACGCCTTGCAAGTTCTGCTTTTTTCTTGGCTTCCAAGTGGAAATGCATTTGTTTTGTCTTCAATGCAGTGCGTTCCCCCAGAGCTTCAGCTTTCGCAGATGTAGTTCATGCTTTTGAGGACCGAGAAACATTATATTTGGTAGAAGCTCGACTCTTCAGGGAAACCTGGGCGTCTTTCTGCCATCATGTGGCGAATATGATCTGCATTAGATTTGGACAGATGGTAACTATCCTGTTCCACAGATTGATAGTGCAAGTCAGTATCTGGATCCATGTGTGTAGATGGTGTTAATTGATCAAGTAAGTCATTTGAAATGTCATCCATGTGTGTCTCGAGATCTCATCTTTCTTTAATAACTTCCAAATCACACGAGTCTGACACCAGTGTTTCCATCCTTCTTGTCATCTTGCACCAGTTTTTAATGGCTAATTTCAAAATTTGTTCATGTTTGCCAAGCTTCCATCCAGTGCAATTATCGGTGGGTTTGGGTTCTCGACCTCTCCTTCATGCCTTTGTGTCTGTACATCACTGTTTACATCAGACATGACTCGTGGTTCTTTACCTGTGCTCATTTACAGTGTAAACAAATGATTACAAGTTCCAAACAACTTCCAAATAAAGTTATGGATCTAAATGTAAAAGCCCTACAGGATCAGGTATAATTAAGATCAATCAGGTATGGACCAACATCTATCGACTCATCCCAACTCTCTCTTCCTCATATGTGGTGACTTCAATTGTCACCATGCCAGTTGGCTGGGTGTGGGTACCTCTCTCACCAGCCATGGCTCCTCAGCAAAGGACTTCTGCGACTCACTGGGACTGACACAATCTTTCAATTTCCCGACCCGGATCTCAGTCAACGGAGCATATTCTCTTCTAGACTTGGTTATGACGAACTTCCCTGCAAATGTCTGCTGCTCTTCTCTTTGCTCCAATTGGCTCATCTGATCATGTGCTTGTTAAAGTGGACATCTCTCTGACCATTCTCAGAGAGCCTCCTCAGCGTCGACGAGTCTGGCATTTTACTCAGGCCAACTGACACGGTCTTCAAGCAGCCATCAATCTTCTGGACTGGTCTCCCATCTCCAACACCTCTGACATCAACTCATCCTGGGAATTCTTCCAAAGTAAACTGCTCTCTCTCTCATGCACAGATTTATCCCATCTCGTCTTCAGTTGTCATACCCTTCCTCCCGTCCATGGTTCACGGAATATTGTGGTGAGGCAGTTGCCCAGAAACAACTTGCCTTTGCCTCCTGGAAAGCAAATTCAACGGAAGGAAATCTCATTTCCTTTCACAAAGTCCGAAACAAGTGTGTGTCTACCCTCAGGAGAGCCAGGAAACAATATCTCTCCTCTCTCAAGACCGAACTCTCAAACCTGTCTCCTTCTTCCAAATCCTCGTGGCATCTGGTCAAATCTGTTTCTGGTGTTTGTTCCCCCTCCATCCCCTCCCTTACCTCAAACGGCTACAGAGCTGACTCCGCAAGTGAAAAAGCTGAATGCCTCAACTCTGTGTTTGCCTCTAAATCTTGTGTCCCAAACCCATCCCTCTCTGTACCCACCATGCCCAGTCGTACCCAGCTGCTGCTGCACTCTGTGTCCTTTTCTCCTGACAATGTGGAGAAGTTTCTGTCAACCCTCGACTCTGATTCTGCATCTGGACCTGACAGCATCAGCCTTCGGGTCGTAAAATCCTGCACTGCCGCGCTTTCACTCCCTCACTCTGTTCTCTTCACCCTCGCTTTTGCTCAAGGACATCTACCATCAGCTTGGAAATCAGCCAACATCACTGATTTACACAAAAAGGTGCAAAAACAGATCCTTGCAACTACAGACCAATCAGCCCTCTCCCAATTATCAGCAAAGTCATGGAATCCATCATTGCTTCGGATATCAAATCTTTCCTCTTCTCCAATGGCTTGGTCTCAGACCATCAATTTGGTTTCAGACCAGGTCACTCTACTCTGGACATGCTGCTTCTGCTATCTCAACAATGGATGGAGGTCCTCAATGCCAAATAGGAAATTAGAGCTGTCTCCCTTGACATATCACATGCCTTCGATACGGTCTGGCACCCCGCTCTGCTCACCAAAATCTCCTCCTATGGCATCCATGGAAATCTCCACGCATGGCTTGCGGACTTCCTCTCTAGTCGTAGTCAACGTGTGGCCCTGAATGGGTTTCTCTTATCTCCCCTTCCTGTTCAGGCTGGAGTTCTCCAAGGCAGTGTTCTGGGCCCTGTGATTTTTCTGGTCTTCATCAATGATCTCTCTGACTCTCTTGAAAATCCTCTCTATCTCTTTGCTGATGACTCCACTCTCTGCCGCTCCATTCCTCATCCCTCAGATCGACAGTCTGCAGCCTCCTCACTCTCTGCAGACCTGGACAAAATCACAAACTGGTCAAACAAGTGGAACATGTCTTTCAATCCTGACAAATCACACACTCTTACTATGTCTCTCCGAAAAGACCGACTGGACAGCCCTCCCATCTACTTTCTGAACAATCCTCTCCAAGAAGTTCTGTCGCTCAAGCTTTTGGGTCTCACTATCTGCCATGATCTTTCCTGGGAAAGCCACATTTCCAATCTGGCCTCCAAAGCCAGTCGCCGACTGGGCATCCTCCGTCGTGCGAAGTCCTTCCTTGGCACACCTGAGCTCCTCACCACATACAAGGCTTTCATCTGCAGCTCAATGGAATACTGTTCTTCACTCTGGGTCGGTGCCCCTGCCTCACACCCAGCTCGTCTTCACGCTGTTGAAACCAAAGCTTTCAGAATCATTGGAATCTCCCGCGATGAAGCTAACTCCGAGGGCCTTTCACTTACTCACCGCAGGCAGGTCGGTAGTCTTTCTGTCTTCTACTGACTCCTCTCCGGCCTTGCTCCCCCAGCTCTCTCTGGGCTCTGTCCCCCAAATATTCCTGCAGGTCGCACAACATCTGCCTGCAACCCTCTTATGGTTAAACTGCCAAAATCAAGACTCTCAGCTCACCTTCACTCTTTCATTCCTCTTTTCTCCCGCCTCTGGAACAAACTCCCTCACTCTCTTCAATCCCACTCCTCCCTCCAGGTCTTTAAAACAGCTGTTCACCACCATCTCTTATCTTCCCCTACCAAAACCTTGATCTTTTCTACCCCTGCTAATTTCACCCCAGATCCACTTTTTTGAAATACCAATACCAACTTCTTTCCTGGAAGTCCTTGCAGTGTCCTTGTGTTTTATACGTCTCCCACCCCCCACACCCATTCCCACACCTCCTCCCCCCAAGCCCTCTCCCTCCCACAGATCTCCCGATGTCGCTGCTCTCAAATGTTGTGTTTGTGTGCTTCCCCTTCTCTCCCCATCTTGTCTACCGCTCCCCTTATTATATGTTTTGTGTGTCTGTTAGATTTTTTGTGTGATAAATGTTAGCTCTTTCACGAGCCTCGATCCTGCATAAAAAAAAGGAAAAAAAGTGGGTTGACTCTTCCTTTCATCCTTCCAAGGTCAGCAAAATGAGTACAAGCAGATTGGTAAGTCCCTTATTGTGTCCAGTTGTCATCGAAGCATACTCCCATCTAAGCGAGAAAAAAAGTCACTGGTCTGGATCTCAGAAACTCGCATAATTTACATATAGTCTTGAGAAAAAATTCTGTAAACTCTAGAATTTTCTGTATTTCTGCATAAATTTGACCGAAAATATGATCAGATTTTCATTCAAGTCCTAATTAATCGATAAAGAGAGCCTGATTAATGAAATAGCACACAAAAAATATACTTTTTTATTTTGTTCATTGAGCAAAATGATCCAACGTTCAATTTCTTTGTGGGTAAAAGGTACGTGAACCTCTAGGTTAATCAGCTCAATTGAGGTAATTACAGTCAGGTGTTTCAATCAATGGGATGACAATCAGGAGTGAGTTTGGGTGGCCCTGTCCTAAATTAAAACATAAACTTTCTTCCTCACCATCAGTCTGGTCTTCACTACACAGGTTTGTGGAAGCGTGTCATTTCCCAATTAAAAGAGGTTTCTGATTACCTCAGAAAGTATTGCTGATGCTCTTCGGTCTGGAAAGGGTTACAAACCATTTCTAAATATGTTGGGCTCCACCCATCCACTGTAGGCAAATAGTGTACAAATGGAGAAAATTCAACACCATTGTTGCTCTTTCCAGGAGCCACTGTTCAATGAAAATCGGTATTAGTTTGGGAAAATTGGCATTTGAATTTACCCAGATAATAGCAGGGACCTGCGGAACAGTTCGTGGAAAACTCTCCCATTTTTTGGGCAGTGTATAGGCAATGAAGCGCTGCCTCGCATACTCCCGGAAGTTTATGTTTTAGCCATATAAATGTCGGGCATGGCAATTGTGGATATGACAGGTTTACATTATTTCGTGAGTAGTTAACATATAAACTTTTAACATGAACAAATGTCAAAATGGTTAACAAGATTGTAACTGTTGTCCTTGCAAATGACTGACAATGGGTTGTGTGCAGGTAATGAAGATCCAGATGATATGGGAAATAGCAGTGATGAAGAGTCAGATTATAGCAATGATGAAGATCCAGATTTTACAGTAAATGGCAGTGGTTCATCTTCTGAAACTGGTGAGCAGAAACCTACAATTGTTACGTTTTTAATAACAAAATCTAAGTGATGGATTGGTGACATTAACATGGTGATGGAATGAAGGGAAAACAAACATAGGCAGTGTAAGTATGGACGTGAAGACAGGACAAGGTAAGCAAGTGGGCCAAGTAGCCACAAAAAGCTGATAAACAGGGCAAATGTGGAGAAACAGTGAGAGGAAAAAAAGATTTGGAATAGGAATAGTGGATAACATGAAATGGTCATGGCTCACCACTTTTATAGGAGTGGAGACAAGAACATGATTGGATGGTTTGTGCAGAAAATTCCACAAAAGTGATGTATGATTTAAGTTAGTATGTGGTAATACTGAAGATAATAGTAATAATTAAATATGTTTGAATAAGGATATTGCATTGCTGTGTTGACTGACTGCCTCGGCACAAGTTTGAGGTTGTGGGCCCATTGATGAGTAATATACTGATGTGGACCTGTGGTCAGGGTTGTGGATCCCCCGCTTGGAGAGTTTCTGGGCTGAAAGGATCAAAACCGCTTTGCAAATCGGTGCCCAATTGATCCAGGCAATTGAAAAATCAGTCACTTGCTCTCAGGTTAAGGTTTCACTTCAAATATAATACCTTTTACAAGTACTTACAAGTACGGTGTGTGTGTGTGTGTGTGTGTGTGTGTGTGTGTGTGTGTGTGTGTGTGTGTGTGTGTGTGTGACAATTGAACATTCAAAGTGTACAATCTAATATTATATTACAGTACAATATAATACAAGTACAGTACAATATAATATTATTCATGAGATCTTTATGTAAATACAGTACAATATAATAATTAAATATACGACAAATTAATGTTGCTAGGAATCAGTGGTTGCTAGGATACGGCAGCATGCCAAAAACCGTTATAAATGACAGTTTGAACATTCAAAATAGAGTTTGATACAAAAGGTAGGTGGTGTGGTCATGCTGTTTGGTCGATTGATGTGTTTAAGGGTAAGATGTGAATGATTTAATGATATTATCATATTATGGAGTGTGTAAGGGAAGTTATAAATATATGATAACACATTAAATCCTATTGCAAGTAAAGTTGGAATAAGTGATGTTGCATTGATGGGTTGACGGACTGCCTGGACGCAACTGAGGTTGTGGATCCACTGATTTACCATCAATTGATGTGGATCCATGATCGAGGTTGTGGATCCGCCATTTGGAGAGGTCCTGGGCTGAAAGGATTGAAACCTCGAGGAAGAACGGTGCCCAGCTGATGATCCATGCAGTCGGGAAACTAGTCAGTTGCTTACGGGTTAAGGTTCTTGCTTTAGGTGGAGAAACGAAGTTTGAGGTTTACAATTTAAATAAAGTTGAATATGGGACGTTGTAAAATTAACATCATTTACAACAATCCTTTAAATTATTTAAGTTTAGGAACAACCGATGCTGTACAATTAATTAATAATAATAATATAATAATACTGTTACGGACCGCGGATAAGGTGTTGATTTGCCGAGCGGATGGCGGCCGCGGCCCGAACTATTAACAATGACTAAGACCCGATTCCTTAAACGTGGGCCAAATCGTGCCACAGATATTCAATGGGGAAAAGACAAAGGCGACACGGATGTGAAGAAGAGGAAGACAGAAGTAGGAAATACGAATATAATTTATTTGCTATTTACAACCAAAAGAAACCAAGGAGAAGGAAGGATAATAAAATAATTTACAGAAGAAATCAAGGAGACACAGTGAAAATTCTAGCTTACCTATGCAGTCTTACTTAGAAACCCAAGGACAAGACAAACAAAGACGGACTCACACGAATGGGGAATTTGCAGGCAGGAATGATCGGAAGGAGGAATAGCTTGGCGGGAGAGGAAGGTTCAGCGGGGATCGGTCGGGCTGGAAGCGGACAGCCGCCGTCAATACTCGAGCTGGGATCGCCAAACCGCCGCGGGTCCAAACTGCACGGCGAAGCTCCTCCGGTGCACCGTGCGCTCTCCAAAGCTGCTCCTTAGAACTCTCTCTTGGCGCTTCTCACTTGGCACTTGGCACTTGGCACTTGGCACTTGGCACTTCGCACTTGGCACTTCGCACTTGTTCTTTCGCACTTGGCACTGCGCACTTGGCACTGCGCACTTGGCACTTCGCACTTGGCACTTCTCACTTGTTCTTTCGCACTTGGCACTGCACACTTGGCACTTGTTCTACTTGGCACTTCGCACTTGGCACTTGGCACTTCTGCCGTATCTCTGACTCTCTCAAAGGCTTCTGCGCACGCTTTTTATATCCCGCGGGCGATCACGCCGGCCTCTAGAACACGCCCATCGGTGAGCTCGCCTCGGCCCTGATTGGTCGGCACGGGCTCTCTGGCTCCGCCCTTGATGACGAGGGGCGGCCAATGCCCTGGATTCGGCGGCTCCTCCACCTTCTTCTCCAAGCCCACCTCGTGGCTGATGGAGTCGCGGTGAAAACCGCCCAATAGCTGCGGCGAATGCAGTTGGCAATTGAGGCTTTATTAAATGAAAATGAAAGGGGATCTATCTATTTGAATTCGGTGCAATGGAGTGTCAATTAATGGAAGACACAGCCTTAACCTACATAGAATAAGGAAATAAACTACCAACAAGGAGGAAATCTATGATTGGCTAAACGTGATTGTTTATGACCTAATTACGGGACGCACTTTGACCTTTATACACAACTGGAGGAAGGAGGGCGATATTTTTACAACAATTTACACAACAATAAAAAAACACAATCCTCATTTCCACAACACTGCACCCTCCTCCTCTTAGGCACGTCTCGGGCCTATTACCTTTACGTTTAGTGTGGCACGTAGGTGTAGTTCCCTCTACATTTAACCTGACCCTGAGTGTGACAGTTTTAAAACATAAATAAATATTTCCCGCTGCTCCATTGCACCTTGCCTAACAGATTCACGCCCACAGCTAACCGAATTGCGGAATCGTCTTCAAACTATACATTTACGGTGGGGGCGCATTCTTTACAATGACTCTACTTTATTTACAAAACGCAACCCAGGACCCGTGATCGTTCTTTTGGGGGGGGAGACAGTCTGCCCTGCATCGATGCACCATGAAAGCACCCACAACACACCAACACACCCTCAAGCACCAATCAGTGCACAGTCACCACAGTTCAATAAAAATAAAAACAACAAACCCTGGTGCTGGTCTTCCTCTTCGGCTCCCTCTGCTGGCTATTGTTATCTTCCTGGTGTTGTCATCTTCTTTGCTGGCGGCCTATTTGCACATAAAATAAAATGCACCAAACGTGTCCATTTTTATTTATTTATGGCCCACAGGGCCGACTAGTGTGGTTCACCTGTGGGGCATAGGTGCCCTGTGACCAAGGTCCACCAGCAAGATATCGGGCCTTCATGGCCGGTTCCAGCAGAGGGGCCATGCCCCAACCCATGTGGTCCATCAGTGGTGCTCAGCCACATACATGTGGTCCATAAGGTGGTGCATCGATGCAGACAGCTGTGGTTGCGAGAGTTTCGGGCGCACAATGGCGGACTCACGCACGCTCCCCTCGGCGCCCAATGGCGCACAGTCCTCGTGTGGGAGACAAGGGGGGTGGGGGGGGAAAAGACAGATGAGCGAGGGGTAAGGTCACAAGGGTACACATCAATGAAGGCAATGCAAGGCGAGGTGCGTATGGAGACGGAGCGGAGAAAAGCTCGTCCCTACCGTACATCACTCCCCCTGTCACCTACTCTACCCTTGCCCTTACCCCATATTTACAACAATCTACACATTTACAAATTCGTCACTACTGTCACGTCTCCCCATATCTCTCCTACACCAAATTCGTCTTCACTCCCACTAATCCAAAATTTGCCATCACCCAATTCATCATCAATCCTCATAAGGAGGAAGAGATGGAACAACAGCACAATGTCACACCCACGTCATGATGCGTCTCACAATCCAAACAGTTGCATCAAAATAAAATAATAAAAACAACCTGGCATGGTGTGGAGGTACGTCATCCCAGGTGAGTGGATGTAGATGGTGCGAGGAGATTCTTAATCCTAACTACTTCCTAAATGACTTTAACACACTTTACACTACCCGGGGTCTTTCCCTGCCAAACCATTGGCCATCTTACTCGATGTGGTTTTAAGAACCAAATTCCCATTGACCAAACTGTGGTGCTTCCTCAATTTGGGGTTTCACTCCCCTGATGCAACTCCCTGTGCCCTTGCACAATTTCAGGGCTGAGTCGTGTAGCTCTCCCAGCAGGTCTACCCACCTGCACACCTCCACCACTGTAGTTGCCACCCGAGCTTACCTAGCTCCTCACCCTAACCTATCTACTGGGGAAGGCCCTCTGGTGCTCTCCCCACTCGGTGCCCTCTGGCACTGGGCTACCCGGGTCCGTCCTCCGGATCCTCGGGCCCCATCCACAACTCTAACGGCTCCCAGAGCCCACCTGCGGCCTCACCTGGCCGACATCCTCACAGTGGTGGAGTGCCCAACCAACTACACACACTAACAGGCTACACGCCCAGCCATTTCCACAACACTAATGCACCCATCCAAGTACCATTCTTCCACACGCACCACAGATGCCAATATCCAACCACAATTTACCTGTACCCTCTACCTAACACTTACACTACCCTCCCCGGGTATTCGTGATGGGGTCCATCCTCCTTTCCCCCATCCACACCTTCGCACCATCCACTCCACTCCACAGTTTCCACCATACTCACTCCACGACCATCCATTCCATACTCCATATATTCCACACTCCATGTATTTCACACAACCATTCTCCATTCACCTGCAGTTGCACACCTGTGCAATCACCTGGTGCCACCTGCACCCTCCTTCCTTCCTGGACCATTTGGTCAGCACAACTCAGATCACTATCACTCACTCATACACTGACTGCTCCATCCACCTGTTCAGTTGCACACCTGTGCAATCTCACTACAACTCACACTCACAATCATTTACTCATACCCTGCTCAATACACTTCCAATCCTCAAACACACGGCATCATCTCATCTAACTACTCCCCTCTGGAACTTGCGCTTCCCAGTCGTCCCTTTAAACTATTGCGCTCCCTCGTCATTATCATTCAAACTAATCTACCTGCGTCCCCACTACCGATATCATTGTCACTACCTAATCTTACCGTTACCTAAGGTCATCTTCTCTAGATCCCTATCATTATCCTAACCCTCCCGGGCTAGTTTTCACTGCCAACCCCATAACTATTGCTCCTTTGCCCCCGCTGTGAGAGATGGCAGAGTTGCCATCCCATCACATCGGGTATCTTCCACTACCAATTTTGCACTCAATTCCAGCTAATTAAAAATTTGCCAATCACTACCAATCATCTGCCAATCATCACTCTGCCAATCCTTGCCAATCATTAAATTTTGCTTTTTTATTTCGGGTCCAAAACACTATCCTCATCACACGTCTACTCACTTGAGCCTCTCGGTGCGCCAATTCACTTCTAAAGCCCGGCTTCGCACAGCCGAGCAATGAATGCGGGTTGCTTGGTGCCGGCGGTTGGATCCGTCCGGCATTCGGTGCAGGCAAGGTTTACTCGGGCCGAGATCCAACGCACCATCTCGGCACGGAGCCGTCCAATGGCCCGATCTCGCCCTGCCGGAACGCCTCAACAAAAAGGGGTCGCCATGACGACCCTTCCTATCGGGCCGCCCGCGCCGCTTAGTGGAGCACGGATGCGGCCGTTCAGAGCACGGCCCGGCGTGGACCGCGTACGGCGGTTCTTTCGAAACCGCCGCGGTCACAATCCCCGCGGATTCCCGCGGCACGCAAAGCTGCCCGGCACGCACCGAGGGCCCGCTTCGGCTAAACGTCGTTCTAACCGCTAACCCGGTTAGCGTCGATGCTCCACTCGCATGCTTACACCCCGCAGCCCGTTCCTTGCTCATACATCCAACCGTTCCCATGCTCTTCGTCATTGCATCTTCTCTTACACACCCAGGTACACTCATTCCGCTTACAGACTTGGTCACACAACTGACCACCGCACACCTTTGCACACACTCGTCGTTCGCACACCTCACCAACACACCTCTTCGCGCCCCCTCCTCGGTCACCTCCTCTGTGACAACCACGGGTGTGCACTCACTTGCACACCCAATCACGTGCCTCACTACCAATTCCAGTGTGCATTCCCATACGCGCTCTACCATTCCAGGTGTGCATCCTTCCATTCCAGGTGTACATCCTCTCTCACCTGCCACAACCAACTCACGCTCCGTGTCACTCTTACTACTTTCACCACCACTCTCGGTCGCGCATTCACCCTTCATGCACCCGTCCGTTACACACCTTTTTCGCGCATCCTTTTGCGCACACTCTCCCGTTACACCCTCCATAACACTCACCACAGGTGTGCATGCTTCCGTTACATCCCCTGTAACACTCCCCACTCCACGCTTCCATGTGCCCTCCCGCACACGCGCTACGACCAACTCACTCTCGACAGCACACTCACTCCTCGGCGCGCACTTTTTCCTCACACACCCCATGGTCGGACATTCTCGCACACTTCCTCTTTCGCACTCCGTACCTGTCGCACACTTCACCAGCGGCCTCTCATGAACACCCGGGTCCAAACTAACCCCCAAGCCGACTGAATCTCCTCTCACACCATATACATTTCCGCGTATATCGCCACTCACCTCGGTACCTCGTCGTCGCACCTCCTCTGCCACCTGCAAACTCTTTATTTGGTTAGTGAGCATATCATCATGATTTGAACACAGACCTTGCACATACTCCATCACTTCCTCCCTTATCTCCTTTTTAGTTTCCCTCCGTCTCCTTAATTTCACTCACCCCCTCTTCCACCTCCTCTAATTTTTCCTTTACCTCCTTCATTTTCCGGTGCGCCCCCTCAATTTCGTCCTCTAAGGCCACCTTGACCGTTTCTATGTGCGTCCTCACCTCCCGGTCCTTCGTCTCCATTGCCTCCGTCACCTCTTCCAACCTCTTCGTCAACCCTTCATGTACCATCTGACATTCCTTCTTTGTTGCTATCAATTCGTTCTTGATGTCTTTTTGTGTCGCTTTTAACCCCCCGATTATTGCAGTGTTCTTTTCCACTTGGTCCACGAGTTCCTTTTGTCCCACTGTCAGCTGTTCTACTCCCCTCGTCAGACCCTCTATGCCCCCCTGTAACCTAGCCGTATTATTCCTCCCCTCTTTCTCCATATGCTTCTCACCTTGCTTTACCTCCTCGCGTACCCCCGAGAACTCCTCGCTTACACCTCGTCTGATCTCCTCTCCCATTTCTCCCATCTCTTTAGTAGATGCCACCCTCATCTGTTCCAACTCATCCCTCTGGGCATCCAATTTGGTTTCTACCCCGATTTTCACCTCTTTTATCTGCTCTCCCATTTGTTTAATTTCCCGGGCCGATTGCTCCCCTATTTCCCGCAATTTGTTTTCCATCTTGTTTTCTAACCCCCCTAACCCATTTTTCACCTCTTTTATCCCGTTGTCTAACCCCTCAAATTTATTGTCTAAACCCTCAAATTTGTTGTCTAAACCCTCAAATTTGTTGTCTAAACCCTCAAATTTGTTGTCTAAACCCTCGATTTTATTTCCCATATTACTTAACCCGTCTCTGATTTCCGCCCTTGATTTGTCCCCCTGCAGGTTGAGGGACGCCTGCATTTGTGCCATAAATTGCTCCATGAGGGCCTGCATTTGGACCACCCCCATTGGCGCAGCGGGCGCGGCTACCGCGCGCTCGTGCGAGGCGCCATTTTGTGCGCCTGAAACCTCGTGCGCGAGGGCGCCATCTTGCGCACCTGATACCCCCACAACCACCTCACCATTGCTCTCCTCCATTTCCTCCCTCTGGTCCTGGGTTACCTCTAACCCCTCTTCTAGTTCCCCCACCGGCATCCCGCCGCCTTGACTATCCATGGCACGATTTCCAAATTTAAGATTTTAAATAAAACAAATTTTTTTGGCCACCCGTAATTTTGAGCGCGCTATTCGCGCTTCAGGTCCGAATCCCACTCCTGACACCAATTGTTACGGACCGCGGATAAGGTGTTGATTTGCGGAGCGGATGGCGGCCGCGGCCCGAACTATTAACAATGACTAAGACCCGATTCCTTAAACGTGGGCCAAATCGTGCCACAGATATTCAATGGGGAAAAGACAAAGGTGACACGGATGTGAAGAAGAGGAAGACAGAAGTAGGAAATACGAATATAATTTATTTGCTATTTACAACCAAAAGAAACCAAGGAGAAGGAAGGATAATAAAATAATTTACAGAAGAAATCAAGGAGACACAGTGAAAATTCTAGCTTACCTATGCAGTCTTACTTAGAAACCCAAGGACAAGACAAACAAAGACGGACTCACACGAATGGGGAATTTGCAGGCAGGAATGATCGGAAGGAGGAATAGCTTGGCGGGAGAGGAAGGTTCAGCGGGGATCGGTCGGGCTGGAAGCGGACAGCCGCCGTCAATACTCGAGCTGGGATCGCCAAACCGCCGCGGGTCCAAACTGCACGGCGAAGCTCCTCCGGTGCACCGTGCGCTCTCCAAAGCTGCTCCTTAGAACCTTTTCTTGGCACCTCTGTGTAACTCTCTCTTGGCGCTTCTCACTTGGCACTTCGCACTTGGCACTTGGCACTTCGCACTTGGCACTTCGCACTTCACACTTCGCACTTGTTCTTTCGCACTTGGCACTGCACACTTGGCACTTGTTCTACTTGGCACTTTGCACTTGGCACTTGGCACTTCTCACTTGTTCTTTCGCACTTGGCACTGCACACTTGGCACTTGTTCTACTTGGCACTTCGCACTTGGCACTTTGGCACTTCTGCCGTATCTCTGACTCTCCTCTCAAAGGCGCGTGCGCTTTTTATATCCCGCGGGCGATCAAGCCGCCGGCCTCTAGAACACGCCCATCGGTGAGCTCGCCTCGGCCCTGATTGGTCGGCACGGGCTCTCTGGCTCCGCCCTTGATGACTAGGGGCGGCCAACGCCCTGGATTCGGCGGCTCCTCCCCCTTCTTTTCCAAGCCGACCTCGTGGCTAATGGAATCGCGGTGAAAACCGCCCAATAGCTGCGGCGAATGCAGTTGGCAATTGAGGCTTTATTAAATGAAAATGAAAGGGGATCTAGCTATTTGAATTCGGTGCAATGGAGTGTCAATTAATGGAAGACACAGCCTTAACCTACATAGAATAAGGAAATAAACTACCAACAAGGAGAAAATCTATGATTGGCTAAACGTGATTGTTTATGACTTAATTACGGGACGCACTTTGACCTTTATACACAACTGGAGGAAGGAGGGCGATATTTTTACAACAATTTATACAACAATAAAAAAACACAATCCTCATTTCCAAAACAATACATTTATTTTATATAGCGCTTTTCAAGAAGCCCAAAGACGCTTTGACAGCGTACAAAAAAACAAGTGCAAAGAGACAAAAATCAACAGCTAAATAATCAAAGCAAAAGGAAGGAGAAGGAGAAGAGATAGTCAGGGGTTAAATGCTGTGGGTTAAATGTTGAATGCAGTGTTGAACAGGTGGGTCTTGAGTGATGTTTTGAATGTGGTGAGTGAGGAGGAGTCTCTGATGGTGTGAGGTAGTGAGTTCCAGAGGGTGGGAGCAGCGATGGAGTAGGCCCTGTCCCCCCAGGATCTGAATTTGGTCCGCATGGGGGGGGGGGGGGTCAGGAGGTTGGTACCAGCAGAGCGGAGGTTGCGGGTGGGAGTGTGGCTGGAGAGGAGGTCAGTCAGGTAGGATGGGGCCAGGTTATGGAGGGCTTTGTAGGTCAAGAGGAGGATTTTGTACTGGATTATCTGGGGGATGGGGAGCCAGTGAAGCTTGTAAAGGACGGGGGTGATGTGGTCACGGGTCCGGGAATGGGTGAGTAAATGGGCAGCGGAGTTCTGAATGTATTGGAGTTTATTGATGATTATTGAGGGTGAACCAAACAGGAGGCTGTTGCAGTAGTCCAGATGGGAGGTGATAAAGGCGTGGATGAGGGTTTCTGCAGCCGTGGAGGAGAGGGATGGACGGAGACGGGCGATGTTTTTCAGGTGAAAGAAGGCTGTCTTTGTGATCTGTTTAGTGTATTTGTCAAAGGAGAGGGTTTGGTCCAAGATGATGCCAAGATTCCGGATGTGAGGGGAGGTGGATACTGGGAAACCGTCGATGTTGAGGGCAAAGTTATGGGTGGATTTGGTGAGCGTTTTTGGGCCAATGATGATTATTTCAGATTTATCATAGTTAAGTTTGAGGAAGTTGATTTGAAGCCAGGATTTTATTTCAGTGATGCAGTTTGTCAGGATAGAGTGGGTGGTGGTGGAGATGGACTTGGTGGAGATGAAAAGCTGGATGTCATCGGCGAAGCAGTGGAATTGAAGACCATGACGGCGGATTAAGTGACCAAGGGGGGACAGGTACAGGATGAAGAGGAGGGGGCCAAGAACTGAACCTTGGGGGAGGGGAGCAGTGGGGGATTTGCAGTTATTGATGGAGATGAATGGGCGTCTGTCGGAGAGGTATGATTTGATCCAAGAGAGGGCAGTGCCGGTAATGTTAAAGGTGGTTTCAAGTCGGGTGAGGAGGATGGTGTGATTGATGGTGTCAAAGGCGGCGCTGAGGTCGAGGAGGATGAGAATGTTGAGGTTGCCAGCGTCAGAGGAGAGGAGAAGGTCTTTGGTGATTTTGAGGAGAGCAGTTTCAGTACTGTGGTTGGAGCGGAATCCGGATTGAAATGTTTCATACAGGTTATTGGCAGAGAGGTGATGCTTAAGTTGAGTGGCTACAGTGCGTTCCAAAACTTTTGACAGAAAGGGTAGGTTGGAGATGGGTCTGAAGTTGTTTAGGGTGTCAGGGTTGAGTCCAGGTTTTTTCAGAATGGGGGTAACAGCAGCAATTTTGAGGGATGGTGGGACGATGCCTGTAGACAGGGAGGAGTTTATTGTTGCAGTGATAAGTGGAGAGAGAGCAGGAAGGGAGGCCTTGACAAAGCTGGAGGGGATGGGGTCAAGAGTGCAGGTGGCAGTTTTCATTCCTATGAGGAGTTCAGAGAGGTCAGTAGGGGAGACTGGGGAGAACTGAGACAGGGGTTGGCATGATAAGGGGGGGGGCAGGTGGTTTGAGGGGGGGCAGGTGCGGTGGTGGTTAAGCTGCTGTAGATGTTGTCAATTTTGCTTTGGAAGAATGAAAGGAAGGAGATGCAGTTGTCTACTGTGAATGACTGGGTGGTGGTGTCCAGGGGGCTGAGGAGTTTGTTTATTGTAGAGAAGAGTGCTTTTGGGTTTCCAGAGCCAGAGTGGATAATTTGAGAGTAGTAGGCGAAGCGGGCGCAGGAGAGGGCATCTTTGTAGTGTTGTAGGTGGTCCTTGTAGGCTTGGAAATGAATTGTGAGACCTGTTTTATTGCGGGGTCTTTCAAGTTGGCGAGCACGAGTTTTCATCAGGCGGAGTTCAGGGGTAAACCAGGGAGCAGAATGGGTGAAAGAAACTGTTTTGGTTTTCACGGGCGCAAGCTGGTCAAGGCAGGAGGAGAGAGTGTGGTTGTAGTAGTCAGTGAGGTCAGAAGGGGTGTGGAGGTCAACGAAGGGAGAAGTGGACATTTTTTCAGAGGGTGGATGAGAATGAGTTAGGTGAAAGAGTGTTTAGCTTACGGAAATTGATAGTGCGATAATGCCTTGGTGCTGGGGTGGGGATGTTGATGGTCATAGTGATGGCTAAGTGGTCAGAGAGGGTGAGGTCGGAGCCAGAGAGATGGTGCAAAATTAATCCAGTAGAGCAGACAAGGTCCAGAATGTGCCCACGGTTATGGGTAGGAAAGTTGATATGTTGAGTGAGGTTAAAGCAGGTGAGTAAATCAGTGAAGTCAGTGGTTATTGTGGAGTCACTGGAGTCCATGTGGATATTGAAATCACCGAGGAGGAGGATTGAGGGGGAGAGGGAACAGAGCTGGGTCAGAAAGTAGGAGAAGTCAGACAGGAATGATGGGTGTGGTTTGGGAGAGCGGGAGACGACAGCCATGACTGACTGTGTGTGACCAGAGAGTTTAAAAGCCAGGTGTTAAAATGATGGAGCAGATGAGATGGAGATGAGGCTGGTCTTGATGTCCTGTTGGTGAATTACGGCAATTCCACCACCTCGGCCCTCCGAGCGTGGTTTATTGATGTAAGAATATCCATTGGGTGTAGTGAGGTTGAGTGAGAAGTAGTCCAGAGGTTGTTGCCAGGTTTCAGTGAGACAGAGAAAGTCCAGTTTATTTTCCAGAATGTAGTCGTTCAGGATGAGGCTTTTGTTGTTGAGGGACCGGGTATTGAACAGGGTGAGCTTGATGTTGCTTTGTACGGTGGGGATGAACTCAGGTGATTTAGCCAGTAGACTGCATGCTGACCCCGAAAATCTTTCACTTTTGTGACCACCGTGCTGCAACTACATAATATCCTAACATGATGTATATAAATGTATTTCAGTAAGTTTGTGAAACTCGTCAAGAATATAACTTGCACAAAAGAGAGAAAATGAGAAAAAACGAACAAAAAATTAGCTTTTCCTATCCAAAATATTGACCAATCACAGCGCGTGTCTTACGCGAAACCGCAATCGCCATCTCCTCTTAACCAATTATGCCTCTTGTTACATTTGCGCGATACTAAACAACATGGCGACCTACATGCCGTATGTGTCTTCCATGTCGTCTGAGGCAGATTCCGAAGGAAAATCTTCTGCATTTTGCTACATGCACACAGTAGACACGCATGGCAAGGTTCTTTCTTTCAGTGAGAAAAGTTTTAAAAAATTCAAAGAATGTGCCGAGCTGTGGAAAGAGTTGGATGGGAGCCCGGAAAGTGCGATTGCTGTGAATGCAGAAAGTCTGGAATTCGACCGGGATGGTGCTCGCATTAAATCACGCCATGGGTCAGGATCAAGTGAAGTTGAAAGTGGACATTCCACACGGTAGGCCTTCGTAAACAGTGTTTTAGATTGTGTATTTTGGTAGAGTCAATTTCGTTGTATAATGTCATGGTTTATTAGGTCTAATTTGTATTTTAAAACAAATAAATTAGGGGTCTATAGTCGGTCGCCGACCGTCGGAGCTAGTCTCGACCCTCCTCTTGTCAAGTCAAGCCAGGCTCAACTTCGGTTCGAGTCAGGCCAGGATACTTTCTGTATGATCTGACTCGGCTTTGAGTACAAAGAGTGGCCAGCAGTGGCTGAGTAGAAAGAAGGCAGCAAGATTTGTTACCAACGTAACACTCATCAAGGTCTATCACGTATCACTATCAGTATCAGCATTGTCAACCTGTGTTATCTTCTCTGCTCATGATCGATGATCATCAGATCAACACGAGAACAGTGTGAACACTAAATCCTGATTGAAAGTAAAAAATTCAATCAAATTCAGTTGACAATTACACCGCCCACGGTCCACAAGTCTATTCTATTCTATTCTTTTCTATTCTATTCTGTTACTCATCAAAGCCTGTTCACCGTCCTGATGAGGAGCGGCAATTGTGGATGAAATGTCCTGCCGGAAGGACATAACATGTGTCAAATACTCATCAAATGTGGAAGCAATATGAGAGCTGGATAAATAAAATGTATCCCAGTTGAACGAAGCTTTATATTTATGACTAATTTGGCACAACATCAGCAATTTGCACACAAGCACAAGTCACTGTACACAGGTACAACTCAAGTCATGATAACCTTGCTGGATTGTACAGAAACCTACACTACCGATACAGATAAGAATTAGATCTAATCATGGACCCCGCATGTTTCAATACGTAAAGAAAACTGTTTCTTCTAAGTTGGCTATGCTCAATAGAATTCGCGACTGTGTTCCCCAAAGCAGTCTGCACACTCTTTTTACAAGCTTAGTTTTGCCATCTAGAATATTGTTGTAGTATTTAGGGAGGACAGTACGAATCGCACAATACGATGCTGAAGCTGAATAAATGTTTAAAAAGAGCTGCAAGAATAATTCTGAAATGTGCCTTCTAAACTTCCTCAGCTGATATGTTTGCAACATTGTAATGGCAGCTTCGTCATCTACCGGTAATGCATATGGGTGTAGGTTACTAATAGTAATAGGCTAATGCATTGCCACTAATAGGAAAAACAATTGGTACCTAAAACTTTGAAAGTTAACACAGCTACAAAGTTGAATCTGTCACATCAAATCTAGTCCAATAAATCTGACGTTGCATAGATCGAGACCTTGGTCTTTTGATATGTTTTACTTTTTATCTGTCGCATCAGTCGTGTGAAAAAATTATTTGACGAGGTGATGATGTTACACTCTGATGCCCCATGATGGTGTTTAACAACACACTTCCATGATAAATCAGTGAAATTTTGTCGATTTTTGGATACGATGGTTCTAGCAACTAGCCCTGTCATAAGAGATGTAAGCTGTACTCAATAGTGTACAGCATACGTAATGTCTCGCTCTCAATTTCCAGCATGAGATGAATTCATTTTTAAAAATGGACCGAACTGGTCCTGAAAGCTATGTTCCTTATTATACACTTTATCTTATTTTTTCCAATCTAGAAAACATTGTGGTCAACCAGGATACCACACAGACTGTTACCGGCATTTCTGCAACATTACGACCATAAGGCGGGCACAGGATAGAGCTTCAAAGGCAAAGATCTTGCAAGGTACATTAATAAATTTTCTCTTGTGTGTAGGGTGCAGGCGATGAAGGGTCAAATGATGTGAAAGATTCCCTTTGTGATGGACGTATGCTGAGAATCGTTTCCTTCCCATATACCACCTGTTCTTTAGTGCATTTTATTTTTAGTGTATATTTCATTTATTTAATCATTCAATATTTTATTGATTGATATGCATTGTATATTTCTGTTAGATTTTCTGAATTAAACCAATGTAAGATAATTAAGTATCTTCTGAAATTAGAAACAAATGTCAATTTCCATATTAATGCAATATTAACTGTCATTAAGCTGATATATAGGGAGGTAGGGGAAATGTATGTTTGGAGTTTATTTCCTGACATTGTTCAACATATCACTATTTGGTATATTTTTAATGAATTGATGACAGTGTCTATTGTGAGGTCTTTTTAGTATGTTATAGGTAAAAGGGATTGGATTGATGATTAGATTACCATTTTCAGAGGCTATAATCATGATCTGCCAAAGCTGTTTTATCCATGTTTAGAATTAATATCTTTTTTCTTTGACAGAACAACAACTGTGTCATTCAACAGAAAGAGAAACTCATCCAGAGTCCACCAGTGTAGTCAAGGAGACACAGCCTCAACGACTTCTGCGATCCGATTCTACCGGCAACACACCATGTCCCGGCCGACCTCATGTCCTACCAGTGGAATGTGTAATATGTAAGCAGACAAAATATGTCAAAGAAAGTGTAACAAGTAAAAGAAAAGTAGAGAGGTTAGTTAGGTGTGAGACAATTGCTGGGGGGCAGCTCCTCAATGCTGCTTTAATGCGCAAAGATGAGCATCTGCTGGTACATGTGCGCGGTAGAGATCTAGTAGCACTGGAAGTGCGTTATCACCGCTCATGTTATTTATCTTACACAAGGGTAGTTAGAACAAAACAGGGGCTGGATGCAGACACATGCGAACTGTATGCACCATCATATGCAAGGTTCTGCCACTCCATCATTGACGAAAGAATATTAAAAGGGAAAGAAATACTGCGGCTGACAAAGCTTCTCAAGCTTTTTGTTAGGATGGTTCATGATGTAGAAGGGCTAGATGCATCAAGCTACAAGACCACTAACCTGAAGCGGAGACTTCAAAGATCGCATAGAGTTCTGTGCTTCATTCGGCCAACACGACAGTTTGAGAGTGACTTAGTATTTGTAGAAAGTCTAGGTGTGGAGGATGTCATTGAAGATGCTGTGGTAGATGCATCCAGTGAAGGTAGTGAAAGCGAAAGGAGTGTAGGAGCTTCACCGAGTCAATGTGTAGATCTTGATGGTTTGAGAACTTTGTATTCTGCTGCACAAATCTTGAAGTGTTCTCTGGACAGCATTGAAACAAGTTCGACATGGCCTCCAACTGCAGAAGACCTACATATTCAGACCACCAATCACATCATTCCATATCAGCTTTTCAACTTCCTTGCATGGTCTTCAGGTCTTAGCCAAGATCCTGTAGGTGCAGAGAGGGTCACAGTTACAAGTGACGAAGAAAGAAGGTTGCTCTCTATTGCACAGGACATTGTGTACTTAAAGACAAAGGGTAGAGTGTTGCTGCCAAAGCATACCTCCTTGGCCATGGCAGTGAGACACTTCACTGGTTCAGCAAAGCTGATAGGAATCCTGAATGGACTGGGTCACTGTGTATCAAACACAATGGTGTTAGATCATGACACTGCCCTTGCCAAACGACAACTTGCGCTAGGAAATGACCTTCTTCCAGCTGGAGTTCAGTCAATCTTCACTACTCTTGTTTTTGACAACAATGACTGTGGTGAAGAAACCATTTCTGGAAAGGGTTCAACACATAATACGAATGGGATCATCATCCAACATTCCACCAAGCCGCATGAAGGGATTGTAACGCCAAAGGTGACCATACCCAAGTCCCGTAAGCGATCATTCGAAGCTCCCCCCACTGACATCAAGACGTTCTTTGGCAGCAAGAAGACTGGACCCAAGCCATTTGGTGAGAAGATCAGTAGAATGACAAACACTTTGTGAATATATGATCTTCATTTGGTCATATTTGTGGAAGATGTTATGTGGGGATGAGTATCATATCTCCACTATATAATGTACATCCCTGTAGTGATTTCACTATAAATCTCAATCTAATTTTCAACAACTACTACATAAAGTTTAATCAAGTGTCTCATTTCATAAGAAGTTGTTTTAATTTGTTCCGACAATTGTTACAACTCACCAAAATGCTTGCTAGTGATTGGCCAAGGGCATATTTATATTTGTTATTGATAAGTAATTCTGAAACAGGACAAAGATGGTTAGGTATGTGTAACAGCATCCATAATCCATGAAATTATGAAATATTCAATGTTTATCTTGTCAACTAAACATATTAATGTGTACATGTCATATGGTGCACAATTACCATATACATGTAATTTAATGATTGAACTGTGTTTGGTTATGAAATTTTGTTGTCTTAATTTCTATTCTTCTTTGACACAAAGAATAACATTGTTTTATCTGGAGATACATTCTAGTATTGGATGTGGTTTATGGTATGATGGACATTGCCTCCGAAACGTTTCAGTTTTGTTTTGATACATATTGGCACTTAAAAAGCTTTTAAAGCTTTTTGTCTCGTCTTTGACAGTTCATCAATTTCAAATAAGATAGTAAAACAACAACAGAAATAAATGAAGAGGCTTGGTTTGCATGTGTCATGTTCACAAATAAAACATTTATTAATGAAAAAGAATGTGCATTTAAATTAATTAGCTGTTATTTCACAACAAATTGAATGAGACAAAGGGAAATGGAAAGTTTGTTCATTGTTGTAATGGAGTATGTTGCGAGAGGAAAGGAAATGAGAAATTCAGTGATTTTACAAGATGTGAAGAGTGGATTTGATGAAGTGGAATAGATGAATGGAATTGTTGATGAACCCGATGTCAGAGAAGAGAGAAAATTCATTTCAAGTAGAACATATAAAATGTAGCAGATAATAAACAAGAGAGAGGGGGGGGGGGGGGGGAGGGAGAAAAAAATGACCATGTCACAGAATATTCAAACTGGTTTTGACAAAAAATAAAGAAAGTAATTGAATATTAAATGAAATAATACATGGAGCATCTCTTGGATAGTTAGCAAGCTGTAATATACAAAATATGCTATGGATTGGTGTTGTATTTTGTTAGTGCCATTATTCTTTTTTTTTAAATCCGCTGGTGGTTCTAGACCAAAAAAAGCCACTAAATCATAGTTGTCAATGCATCCTTCAGATAGGATGTAAAACCAAACATGGTAAATTAATTTGCATAAAAAAACACCCACATGTAACATTTCTTTGACGAGTAATAGCACATATATGCCATGGATGGGAGCTCTATTTGCCATTATTCATTCAAAGAATCCACCAGTGATTATAGAAAAGAAAATACAGTAAATCATAGTTATCCAAGCATCCTTTGGGTAGGATGTAAACTCAAATGTGTTCCTGGATCATAGAAAATAAATTGAGTCTTCAAGATTTCATACCAAATTCGTATATCACGTACTCGCGGAGAGGATTCCGTTGGAAGTCAGTCAGTAATAATCCTTATTATACAATCCCCCAACAGGACTCAAGAGGGCGTCAAACAGAAGTTCTTTTTTTTTTTTTTTTTTTTTTTTTTTTGTATACAATATCGAGGCTCGTGAAAGAGCGAACATTAATCACACAGAAAGACAAACCGACACATAAAACATATAACATAGGGAGCGGTAGACAAGATGGGGAGAGAGGGGGAAGGACACAAACACAACATTTGAGAGCAGGGACCGAGAGACATGGAGACATCGAGAGATCTGAGAGAGGGCGAGGGCTTTGGGGGGGGGGGGCGTGGGAAGGGGGCAGTGGGAGAGGTATAAAACATATGGACACTGCCAGGACTTCCAGGAAAGAAGTTGGAATTTCAAACAAGGTGGATCTGGGGTGAATTAGCGGGGGTAGAAAAGATCAAGGTTTTGGATGGGGGAAGATAAGAGATGGTGGTGAACAGCTGTTTTAAAGACCTGGAGGGAGGAGTGGGATTGAAGGGAGTGAGGGAGTTTGTTCCAGAGGCGGGAGAAAAGAGGAATGAAAGAGTGAAGGTGAGCGGAGAGCCGAGATTTCGGCAGTTTAACCATCAGAGGGTTGCTGGCAGATCTTGTGCGACCTGTAGGAATATTTGGGGGACAGAGCACAGAGAGAGCTGGGGGTGCAAGGCCGGAGAGGAGTCGGTAGAAGACAGAAAGACCACCTACCTGCCTGCGGTGAGTGAGTGAAAGGCCCTCAGAGATAGCTTCATCGCGGGAGATTCCAATAATTCTGAAAGCTTTGGTTTCAACAGCGTGAAGCCGAGCTAGGTGTGAGGCAGGAGCACCGGCCCATAGGGGAGAACAGTATTCCATTGAGCTGCGGATGAAAGCCTTGTATGTGGTGAGGAGCTCAGGTGTGCCGAGGAAGGACTTCGCACGACGGAGGATGCCCAGTCGGCGACTGGCTTTGGAGGCCAGCTTGGAAATGTGGTTTTCCCAAGAAAGATCATGGCAGATAGTGAGACCCAAAATCTTGAGCGACAGAACTTCTTGGAGAGGATTGTTGAGAAAGTAGATGGGAGGGTTGTCCAGTCGATCTTTTCGGAGAGACATAGTAAGAGTGTGAGATTTGTCAGGATTGAAAGACATGTTCCACTTGTTTGACCAGTCTGTGATTTTGTCCAGGTCTTCAGAGAGTGAGGAGGCAGCAGACTGCCGATCTGAGGGAAGAGGAATGGAGCGGCAGAGAGTGGAGTCATCAGCAAAGAGATAGAGAGGATTTTCGAGAGAGTCAGAGAGATCATTGATGAAGACCAGAAAAAGCACGGGGCCCAGAACACTGCCTTGGGGAACTCCAGCCTGAACAGGAAGAGGAGATGAGAGAAACCCATTCAGGGCCACACGTTGACGACGACTAGAGAGGAAGTCCGCCAGCCATGCGTGGAGATTTCCATGGATACCAAAAGAGGAGAGTTTGGTGAGCAGAGCGGGGTGCCAGACCGTGTCGAAGGCACGTGATATGTCGAGGGAGACAGCTCTAATTTCCTGTTTGGCATTGAGGACCTCCATCCATTGTTGAGACAGCAGAAGCAGCATGTCCAGAGTAGAGTGACCTGGTCTGAAACCAAATTGATGATCAGAGATCAAGCCATTGGAGAAGAGGAAAGATTTCATATCAGAAGCAATGATGGATTCCATGACTTTGCTGATAATTGGGAGAAGGCTGATTGGTCTGTAGTTGCTAGGATCTGTTTTTGCACCTTTTTTGTGCAAAGCGGTGATGTTGGCTGACTTCCAAGCAGATGGCAGTTGACCTTGAGCAAAAGAGAGGGTGAAGAGAACAGAGAGAGGGTGAGATAGAGCAGCAGAGCAGGATTTTAGGACCCGTGGGCTAATGCCGTCGGGTCCAGTTGCAGAATCAGAGTCGAGGGTTGACAGAAACTTTTCCACCTTGTCAGGAGGAAAGGACACGGAGTCCAGGAGCAGCAGGGTACGACTGGGTATGGTGGGTACAGAGAGGGATGGGTTTGGGACACAAGATTTAGAGGCAAACACAGAGTTGAGGCATTCAGCTTTTTCACGTGCGGAGTCAGCTGTGTAGCCGTTTGAGGTAAGGGAGGGGATGGAGGGGGAACAAACACCAGAAACGGATTTGACCAGACGCCACCAGGATTTGGAAGAGGGAGACAGATAAGAGAGTTCGGTCTTGAGAACGGAGAGATATTGTTTCCTGGCTCTCCTGAGGGTGGACACACACTTGTTTCGGGCTTTGTGAAAGGAAATGAGATTTCCTTCCGTTGGATTTGCTTTCCAGGAGACGAAGGCAAGTTGTTTCTGGGCAACAGCCTCACCACAAGATTCCGTGTACCATGGACGGGAGGAAGGGTATGACAACTGAAGACGAGATGGGATAAATCTGTGCATGAGAGAGAGCAATTTACTTTGGAAGAATTCCCAGGATGAGTTGATGTCAGAGGTGGTAGAGATGGGAGACCAGTCCAGATGATTGATGGCTGCTTGAAGACCGTGCCAGTTGGCCTGAGTGAAATGCCAGACTCGTCGACGCTGAGCAGGCTCCCTGAGGATGGTCAGAGAGATGTCCACTTTAACAAGGACATGATCAGATGTTCCGATCGGAGCAGAAGAAGAGCAGCAGACATTTTCAGGGAAGTTAGTCATAACCAAGTCCAGAAGAGAAGATGTTCCGTTGACTGAGATCCGGGTCGGGAAATTGACAGATTGTGTCAGTCCCAGTGAGTCGCAGAAGTCCTTTGCTGAGGAGCCATGGCTGGTGAGAGAGGTACCCACACCCAGCCAACTGGCATGATGACAGTTGAAATCACCACATATGAGGAAGAGAGAGTTGGGATGAGTAGATAGAAGTTGGTCCATATCATCAGACAGCGAGATGTAGATGGAGTCATCACTGTTTGGTGGACGGTACAACACACATATGAACAAGAGGTGGGAGCGAAGGGGAAGCCGTAGCCAGAGGTATTCCTGGGGGTGAGGTGGAGAGAGTGCAGTGCAGGGCGAGTGAGGAAGAGAGTTTTTGATAAAGATAGCAACCCCGCCTCCAGGACGAGGCTCAGGTCTATCATACCGGAGGAGGGAGTAGCCCGGGAGAGATACTATGGAATCAGAGACATCATAAAGGAGGAAAGTTTCTGTTAAGCAGATCACGTCTGGTTTGACAGAAGCAACCTGTATGGAGAGATCGGTTAAGTTTGAACGAAGGCCCCGGATGTTTGAGGTCCATACCGTTAATGAAGAGGAAGGGGGAGCATCAGATACAGAACAGGGGGGAGGAGGGGTAGGGTAAGATGTGGAAGAGGTGGAAGAGGTAGGGAGAGCTGTTGAAGGTGTGTCAGAGATTTCAGAATAGCTCGGAGAAAGGGAAGGATGGGGCGGACAAAAGGTTTGATGGTGATTGGGTGAGCCACAATGAGGTGTTATTTGAGGAGGGGGAAGAGCGAGGCAGAAGGTTGGGGGAGATGGAGGTGAGAGTTTGAAGGGGGAAGAAGCGGGGAGGACGCTTTGAGGAGGGGGAGTGAGCGGGGGGAAATTGAGAAGCAATGAGGGTGGGGAGATTTGAAGGGGAGGGGTGAGGGGGGAGTTTGGGAGGGAAGGGACAAGGGGAGGGATTTGAAAGGGATGGGATATGGGGGAGATTTGGAGGGGAGGGGTGAGGCAGGATTCTAGGAGGGGAGGGGCGAGGGGGCGTCTTGGCGGGGAGGGGTGAGGGGGTAGTTTAGGAGGGAGGGGGCAAGGGGGGAGATTTGAAAGGGATGGGTGATGGGGAAGATTTGGAGGGGAGGGGTGATGGGGAAGATTTGGAGGGGAGGGGTTATGGGGAAGATTTGGAGGGGAGGGGTGAGATTGGATTTTTGAAAGTGTACGATTTATGGGAAACGAACATTTATTGCAAAATGAGTTTCTTGTGACCTTCGAGTTAAAAATACGTTTAAGGACGCTGGATGGAGGATGGAGTGCAGGAGAGTTTAGGGAATGTAGAACAAAGGCACTATAGGAGATGGATATTTTTTTTGGGATGAATTGATTTGGTGAGCAAGTCGAAAGCAGCCTTTTAAAGAAGAAGAAGAAAAAGGTGTTATAAAATATGACGGAATACATAACTTGAGGGGAAAGTGTAAACATTGAAGGTTAATGAGTGAAAACTATCTGGGGAAATGGGGGAGAAACACGTGGTCGAAGAACGAACGAACGAATAAGAATGAATAAACGAATGAGAACAGAGAAGGAAATGTTTTTTTTTTTGTTTTTTTGAGTTGAGATTTACACAAGGAAGTAGGCTATGGGTGAAAAGACTGGGAATACAGAGAACGAAAGTTATTGGATCACAAACGACGGACCACTGAGAGAAAAACAAAGCCTCAAGGTTGTACAGTGCACACTGTACAAGGCCTTGCTCGCGACACGGCAAACAGACGATCAATTTATGAAAGATAAACACCGAGAAACAACCAAAGTTGCACACAATAACTTCACACACCGAAAGATAAATACAGTTTCGACAAAATACAATTGTGAACAGACTTAACTTCGAAAAACGTGGAGACCGTGTGGAGCTTCGAAAATCCCTGCTGCCGTCTCCAAGATCTCGCGAGATCCCAAGATCCCATTCTCGCGAGAAGTTCTGAAATTTTAAATTACTATTACTAAATAATGTGCAAGTTTTATCCTTGACGACTTTGTGTGTTTATTCAATGTATTTTTCCTCATCTTTCTACAAAATTTCAAGTAGTTGCCAGATGGTGGTTGCAAAAGTCAAGAAATAGAGCTCTTTCTGCTCATTGCATTGCGGTCTACAGGGTTTGCAGACAGGAGGTGCGATCGTGTGCGTTGCTGTGACCAGGTGCGCTGGGACGATGAGTGGGAGTGCGCTGAGCCGACCAGAGTACGGGAATGAAGTGACCTGTTTGTAAATAAACAAACTTACGACCGGAGCCTCTATGAATGTATCTGGGTCGTCGCAGGAGTCCGTGGGATTTGATTGCAGAGATGCATGATGGGGTGGAGTGAGTATTGAGCAGAAGAAGCCTTGTGGCTGAGTACCTCAGAGCCATGCAGGCAGGAGCGAAGGGACAAGTAAGAGGCCAAGGTTGAGGAGGACGAGTAGGCCTTGCCGCAGCGGCAAACGACCGCAGCCGCTAATCAAGCAAACCAAGACCGAAGCGGCAAACAACGGCCACAAACAACGGGAGCGGGCCTGAGGAAACAGTGGAAGAGCCGGGCAGGCGGAGCCAGGAGCAGAGCCGGGACCGAGCAGAGGGCAGACCCAACAGCCAAAAAGCCGCCACGACCACCAGAAAAGCAGACTATACACAATGACCCAGTCGGAGAAGCGGCGAACAAGTAACGCCAGCGTCCTCTCCAGACCGAACCGGAAGCCCTATCAATTAAGTGTGTGTGTGTGTGTGTGTGTGTGCGCGCGCGCGTGCGTGCGTGCGTGCGTGCGTGTGTGTATGTGTGTGTGTGTGTGTGTGTATATGTCTGTGAATGAAAGAGAGGGATAGAATTGTGAGGAACAGAAATGAAAAAACGAGATGTGTATGTATATGTGCATGTGAATTGTTAGGTGCATGTGAATTGTTAGGTGCATGTGAATTTTGAACCAAACCTCTTTCTTTCTTCTTGGGACAACAGTGCAGTAATTGGTTTTTATTTTGATTACGAGTTGGCCTGGATTTGGGGAGGTGGGTGGGACCAGATTTAATTCCTGTTTTTTTTTTGGCATTTTCATTTTGATAAAAACAATGAGTCGGGGAGCAATAACATTTAATTCCTTGTTTTGTCGCTGGAAGCATTGTTTTCAGGTTGTGCGTCTGTCTGTCTGTCTGTCTGTGAGGTTTTCACCCCTCAGCCCAAATTGGGCTAAGGGGTATTGTCGTCCGGGCGTCCGTCAACTTTTGGTTTCCGTCAATTTCAAGGAGAACGGCTTGTCCGATTAAATCCATTTTTGCAGTGTGTGTTGGGTTTGAGTAGAGGAAGGTTCGTTACGAAAATGGGCGCGCTGCGATTTTCAATATGGCCGCCACGGCAGCCATCTTGAAATTGGTTTCCGTCAATTTCGAGCAGAACGGCTTGTCCGATTAAATCCATTTTTGCAGTGTGTGTTGGGGTTGGGTAGAGGAAGGTTCATGGGTGCGCTGCGATTTTCAATATGGCGGCCACGGTAGCCATCTTGAAATTGGTTTCCGTCAATTTCGAGCAGAATGGCTTGTCCGATTAAATTCATTTTTGCAGTGTGTGTTGGGGTTTGGTAGAGGAAGGTTCCTTTCGAAAATGGGCGCGCTGCGATTTTCAATATTGCCGCCACGATAGCCATCTTGAAATTGGTTTCCGTCAATTTTGAGCAGAACGGCTTGTCCAATTAAATCCATGTTTGCAATGTTTGTTGGGATTGAATAGAGGAAGGTGCCTTTCGAAAATGGGCGCGCTGCGATTTTCAGTATGGCCGCCACGGCAGCCATCTTGAAGTTGGTTTCCGTAAATTTCGAGCAGAACGGCTTGTCCGATTAAATCCATTTTTGCAGTGTCTGTTGGGGTTGAGTCGAGGAAGGTTCATGGGCGCGCTGCGATTTTCAATATGGCTGCCACGGCAGCTATCTTGAAATTGGTTTCCGTCAATTTCAAGCAGAACGGCTTGTCCAATTAAATCCATTTTTGCAGTGTGTGTTGGGGTTGAGCAGAGGAAGGTTCATTTCGAAAATGGGCGCACTGCGATTTTCAATATGGCCACCACGGCATCCATCTTAGAGGTCATGTTAAGTAAAAATTATGTTGCCGGGCCAATTTGTGAACCCGTGATGGGATTTTAAAGAAACTTGGTGCAAGCATATATAATGCAAAAATGAACTGATTGGATAATGGCATGAAGAGGTCAAAGGTCAGTGGTCATGTCAGGTAAAAATGTGATAACTTTAGATGAGCTGAAGGGGTTTGACTCAAACTTGAGAATTATGTGTCATAATGTAAAGATAAATAATAATAATAATAATACATTTATTTTATATAGCGCTTTTCAAGAAGCCCAAAGGCGCTTTGACAGAGTACAAAAAAACAAGTGCAAAAAGACAAAAATCAATAGGTAAATAATCAAAGCAAAAGGAAGGAGAAGGAGAAGAGAGAGTCAGGGGTTAAATGCTGTGGGTTAAATGTTGAATGCAGTGTTGAACAGGTGGGTCTTGAGTGATGTTTTGAATGTGGTGAGTGAGGAGGAGTCTCTGATGGTGTGAAGTAGTGAGTTCCAGAGGGTGGGAGCAGCGATGGAGAAGAAGTAAATGAATTACATTTTAGGGTCAAGAAGTCAAAGGTCAGAAGTCCCGTTAGGCAAAAGGTCTGTTAATGTCCTAACTTGTGAACCAGTGATGGGATTTTGACCAAATTTGGTACAAGTATATATTTGGATGAAAAGACGAACTTATTAGATTTTTGCCATCAAAGGTCCAGAGGCCAGGTCACTTAAAAATGTGACACTTGAAAACTGCTGAGGGGATTTAAATCAAACTTGGGAGACGTAAGTACAATCATGTAACAAGCGTTACGCCTAGGTCCCCCGTCGGTGAAGTGATGCGAGTTGATAAAGTGGAAGACGTAAGGCGGCCATCTTGGATTTTGACGTGGCGACCCAATTTCCAATAGCGTTCTCCCTTATGCGTAGATACACCCACACACCAGATTAGAAGTTGGTACTTCACTTATTTTTCAAGATATTCTGCTCACAAGGTTCAGACATACATGGCGGCGGCCATCTTGGATTTTGACGTGGCGACCCAATTTTAAATAGGGTTCTTCCTTATGCCTAGATACACCCACACACCAGATTATAAGTTGGTACTTCGCTTATTTTTCAAGATATTTCGCTCACGAGGTTCAGACATATATATGGTGGCGGCCATCTTGGATTTTGACATGGCGACCCAATTTTCAATAACTTTCTTCCTTATGCCGAGATACACCCACACACCAAATTAGAAGTTGGTACTTCGCTTATTTTTCAAGATATTCATCTCAAGGTTCAGACATACATGGCGGCGGCCATCTTGGATTTTGACGTGGTGACCCAATTTTCAATAGCGTTCTTCCTTGTGCCTAGATACACCCAAACACCAGATTAGAAGTTGGTACTTCGCTTATTTTTCAAGATATTTCGCTCACAAGGTTCAGACATATATATGGTGGTGGCCATCTTGGATTTTGACGTGGCGACCCAATTTACAATAGCGTTCTTCCTTATGCCGAGATACACCCACACACCAAATTAGAAGTTGGTACTTCGCTTATTTTTCAAGATATTCATCTCACAAGGTTCAGACATACATGGCGGCGGCCATCTTGGATTTTGACGTGGCGCCCCCAATTTTAAACAGCGTTCTTGCTTGTGCCTAGATACACCCACACACCAGATTAGAAGTTGGTACTTCGCTGATTTTTCAAGATATTTCGCTCACAAGGTTCAGACATATATATGGTGGCGGCCATCTTGGATTGTGACGTGGCAACCCAATTTTCAATAGCGTTCTTCCTTATGCCGAGATACACCCACACACCAAATTAGAAGTTGGTACTTCGCTTATTTTTCAAGATATTCATCTCACAAAGTTCAGACATCCATGGCGGCGGCCATCTTGAATTTTGGCGTGGCGACCCAATTTTCAAAAGCGTTCTTCCTTATGCCTAGATACACCCACACACCAGATTAGAAGTTGGTACTTCGCTTATTTTTCAAGATATTCAGCTCACAAGGTTCAGACATACAGTGGGGAGAACAAGTATTTGATACACTGCCGATTTTGCAGGTTTTCCCACTTACAAAGCACGTAAAGGTCTGTAATTTTTATCATAGGTACACTTCAACTGTGGAAGACGGAATCTAAAACAAAAATCCTGAAAATCACATTGTATGATTTTTAAGTAATTAATTTGCATTTTATTGCATGAAATAAGTATTTGATCACCTACCAACCAGTAAGAATTCCGGCTCTCACAGACCTGTTAGTTTTTTCTTTAAGAAGCCCTCCCATTCTCCACTCATTACCTGTATTAACTGCACCTGTTTGAACTCGTTATCTGCATAAAAGACGTCTCCAGACCGTCTCCGACCACAAAGACCGCAAAGACCGACCGCAAAGCCGTCTCCAGACCTGTCCACACTCAATCAGACTCCAACCTCTCCACAATGGGCAAGACCAGAGAGCTGTCTAAGGACATCAGGGACAAATTTGTAGACTTGCACAAGGCTGGGATGGGCTACAGGACAATAGGCAAGCAGCTTGGTGAGAAGGCAACAACTGTTGGCGCAATTATTAGAAAATGGAAGAAGTTCAAGATGACAGTCAATCTCCCTCTGTCTGGGGCTCCATGCAAGATCTCACCTCGTGGAGCCTCAATGATCATGAGAAAGGTGAGGGATCAGCCCAGAACTACACGGCAGGACCTGGTCAATGACCTGAAGAGAGCTGGGACCACAGTATCAAAGAAAACCATAAGTAACACACTACGCCGTCATGGATTAAAATCCTGCAGCGCACGCAAGGTCCCTCTGCTCAAGCCAGCGCATGTCCAGGCCCGTCTGAAGTTTGCCAATGACCATCTGGATGATCCAGAGGAGGAATGGGAGAAGGTCATGTGGTCTGATGAGACCAAAATAGAGCTTTTTGGTTTAAACTCCACTCGCCGTGTTTGGAGGAAGAAGAAGGATGAGTACAACCCCAAGAACACCATCCCAACCGTGAAGCATGGAGGTGGAAACATCATTCTTTGGGGATGCTTTTCTGCAAAGGGGACAGGACGACTGCACCGTATTGAGGGGAGGATGGATGGGGCCATGTATCGCGAGATCTTGGCCAACAATCTCCTTCCCTCAATAAGAGCATTGAAGATGGGGCGTGGCTGGGTCTTCCAGCATGACAACGACCCGAAACACACAGCCAGGGCAACTAAGGAGTGGTTCCGTACGAAGCATCTCAAGGTCCTGGAGTGGCCTAGCCAGTCTCCAGACCTGAACCCAATAGAAAATCTTTGGAGGGAGCTGAAAGTCTGTGTTGTGCAGCGACAGCCCCGAAACCTGAAGGATCTGGTGAAGATCTGTATGGAGGAGTGGGCCAAAATCCCTGCTGCAGTGTGTGCAAACCTGGTTAAGAACTACAGGAAACGTCTGATCTCTGTAATTGCAAACAAAGGTTTCTGTACCAAATATTAAGTTCTGTTTTTCTGATGTATCAAATACTTATTTCATGCAATAAAATGCAAATTAATTACTTTAAAATCATACAATGTGATTTTCAGGATTTTTGTTTTAGATTCCGTCTTCCACAGTTGAAGTGTACCTATGATAAAAATTACAGACCTTGTCGTGCTTTGTAAGTGGGAAAACCTGCAAAATCGGCAGTGTATCAAATACTTGTTCTCCCCACTGTACATGGCATCAGACATGCATGGCGGCGGCCATCTTGGATTTTGACGTGGGTTGCACCCACACACCAAATTGGAATGCGGTCCTTCGCTTACGCACGCACGCCCGCACGCACACACGTACGCCCGCACGCCCGCACGGACGGACGGACGGACACACGGACGGAGGGGAAAACCATAGTCCCCCTTTCGCTCCGCGGTGCGACGGGGGACATTAATGTGGGCGGAGGCACATCGGTCGACGTCGCAACGTCGAAGAGTGCCGTTGTACTTTGCCTTTTGATTCCGATAAAAACGAAACTATGAGTCTGGGAGTAACAAGATTTAATCCTTGCTTTTGTATTTTGATTCTGATAAAACTATGAGTCGAGGTCTCGAGGAGTAATATGATTTAATCCTTGTTTATTGTATTGTTACATTTGTGGGAATGTCAATCGTTTACAAAGTATGCATAGACGATTCATGTCATTTTGGCGTGTATTGCATTTTAAAAATGCCGGTTCAGCTGTGGATCCCCAAATAGGACCTTTTTGTATGTATTTTTTCTTTTTCTTAAATTTTAACCCCATATCCACTCACTTTACGCCACGTGATTTTGACTGTTGGTGGTGCACAATATAGCTTTGGAAACGATTCAACCCTTTTCCTTGGAAGCAAGAAAGTGCAGGAAAAGAGTGAGGAGGAAGTAGAAGCGCGTCTCTTGGCGGTGCGCTAAAAATGCGATCCTTGCTCATGGTGTGAACGGCTTCAGTAAGCATGTTGGTGTGAGAGACTCGATCTCTTCGAACTTTCTGAAGGATTCATTGTGCATGAAGGAGGTGGACAAAAAGGAAAAGAGTGTATTCTGTGGAAAAAGGTGCTTCTTTGGCTCTCTGTGGAAAACGATATATGCTTCATGCTGTGAATGGGCTCGGCGTGTGCTTTTGAAGGAGTCCACCTCGATGAAATTTCTGAGGGATTTGCTGTGTTGTATGAATGAAGTTGACGAAAGGAAAGGGATCAAAGGAGAAAGGAATTACAGAGCTTGATGACTGGTCCATTCACGTTTGCTCCTGCCAAGCCGCGCTCTGACGAGCGTCGATGAACGTTTGTTCCCGACGAGCATCGATTAACCCTTGTTCCTGCCAAGCACCGCTCTGACGAGCATCGATGAACCTTTGTTCCCGCCAAGCACCGCTCTGACGAGCATCGATTAACTTTTGTTCCCGCCTAGCCCCGCTCTGACGAGCATGGATTAACCTTTGTTCCCGCCAAGCACCGATCTGATGAGCATCGATTAGCCTGCCCTTCAAACAGGCCTGAACCCCATTCCATTCCCATCTTCATATCCCGGTTTATTTCAATTCCCTGTGAGTATTGGTTTTTTTTCATTTGCTTCCTTTCCCTTCCCTCGGTTATATAGAGGGTCTGTGTGTCTGATGTTGTGTCGGCCTTTCGTGTCGGATGTATGTGGCCTGTGTTAATCGTTTCAGTCTGTCATTATTAATTAATTACGTCCATCGTCATACTTGTATGATTTGCTTATTGTATCGTTTTGCATTCGTTGAAGTAAATTTATTGTATTTCATTTTGTTTGATTGACATTTTTTGGATCTGGTTGCAAGCTCTCCTGATCCGCCAGTGTGGCAGCTTAAACTCCTTGCACAAAGCCAAAAGTTCAAGCTTCCAACAACCTTATGCCTAGATACCTAGGAGCCTCCTCACTCTCTGCAGACCTGGACAAAATCACAGACTGGGCAAACAAGTGGAACATGTCTTTCAATCCTGACAAATCTCACACTCTTACGATGTCTCTCCGAAAAGACCGACTGGACAACCCTCCCATCTACTTTCTGAATAATCCTCTCCAAGAAGTTCTGTGTCAAACTTTTGGGTCTCACTATCTGCCATGATCTTTCCTGGGAAAACCACATTTCAAATCTGGCCTCCAAAGCCAGTAGCCGACTGGGCATCCTCCGTCGTGCGAAGTCCTTATTGGCACACCTGAGCTCCTCACCACGTACAAGGCTTTCATCCGCAGCTCAATGGAATACCGCTCTCCCCTCTGGGCTGGTGCTCCTGCCTCACACCTAGCTCGTCTTCACGCTGTTGAAAGCAAAGCATTCAGAATCATTGGAATCTCCCGCGATGAAGCTAACTCCAAGGGCCTCTCCCTCACTCATCACAGGCAGGTTGGTGGTCTTTCCGTCTTCTACCGACTCCTCTCTGGCCTTGCCCCCCCAGCTCTCTCTGGGCTCTGTCCCGCAAATATTCCTACAGGTCGCACAAGATCTGCCTGCAACCCTCTTATGGTTAAACTGCCAAAATCAAGACTCTCTGCTCACTTTCACTCCTTCATTCCTCTTTTCTCCCGCCTCTGGAACAAACTCCCTCACTCTCTTCAATCCCACTCCACCCTCCAGGTCTTTAAAACAGCTGTTCACCACCATCTCTTATCTTCCCCCATCCAAAACCTTGATCTTTTCTATCCCCGATAATTTCACCCCAATTCCACTTTTTGAAATACCAACTTCTGTCCTGGAAGTCCTTGGTGTCCTTGTGTTTTATACTTCTCCCACCACCCCCCCCCCTTCCCACGCCTCCTCCCCCCAAGCCCTCTCCCTCCCACACATCTCCCTGCTCTTAAATGTTGTGTGCTCTCAAGTGTTTGTGTGCTTCCCATTCTCTTGTCTTCCGCTCCCTCTTTTTATATATTTTGTTTGTCTGGTTGATTTGTTTGTGAAGTAAATGTCAGCTCTTTCACGAGCCTCGATTCAGTCGACAAAAAAACAAACAAAAAAAAACCGTTCGGTCAGCTTGCGGGCCTCGGCCCGGCGGGTTGGGGAAAGGACCTAGTGTCGCTGACATTAGTCACCCCGTAACACACTTAGTCGGGAGTGACGTTTGGGACTCTGGTCCTCATCCCCGTCACCCGCAACAGTATTTGGATTCTGATAAAAACAAACACTGAGAGTAACAAAATTTTATCCTTGTTTTTTGTATTTTGATTCTGATAAAACAAACAATGAGTCTGGAAGTTATAAGATTTAAACTGTGTTTGTTGTATTTTGATTCTGATAAAAACAAACAACAGGTCAGAGTAATAAGATTGAATCCTGTTTTTTTTTTTTTCATTTTGTTCTGTTATTTTAAAAAAACCAATGACTTCCTCTTTTGTATGTGTTTTTCCAGAACATTCGGAAGATAATTTTGAGAAAAGAAGGGTCACGCGCAGCAAGACAGCAAGTTCACTGCCTCAAGACATAACCATTGAATACAGATCCAGCTCCAATCATAACAATATGAAACTTAAGAGAAAATTGCTCAAACACAAGAGGAATGTTCTCAAAAAGAGAATACCATACAAGTGTGATGTATGTAGTAAGTCTTTTTCAGCATTGGTTGTCTTGAACATGCATGTGAGGGCTCACAATGGAGATCGCCCGCACAAGTGCCCTGAATGTGATAAAGCATATGCTCAGTTACATCACTTGACAACGCACATGACTACTCACCATGGAATGCACTTGCACAAGTGCTCTAAATGTGGTCGGGGTTTTTCTATGTTAGGATTACTCAAGAAGCATATGAGGTCTCACATGGAACCTCATCCATTCAAAGGCTATGGGACAGGATTCGAAAAAGTCATGCAAATAATATACGACAACAGCTATAAACAATAGAGCAAGAGCACCAAAACCATCAGGACTAACTTTCATTTTGAGTAATTGGCACCATGCTCTATTGTCTATACAAAGCATCGGTTCTAACGAAGCAGTTTTTTATGGTTACAATCCTGGACAGTTCACCACTCCAACGCAGCTTATTAGTACTGTATTTGTAAATAGCTCATCAATGGATGGGTCATTTTTGCTTCCATGGTGGGTGTTACCAAAGTGAGTATGTTGAGTGATTATTATTGCCGATTCATTTAACTCGGCAGTTTTTGCAACATGTTATTGGGAGTGTGTGGTTGACAAAGTTATTTTAATATCCAATATTTTAAAGTGACCACAGGCTCAGCGAGTAGCTTTATACATAACTCACATGCAGGACAGAAATTGATGTTGGTGTACTTTTCAATGCAACACAAGGGCCAAATTCAATATATGGGATTTGAACATACGTTCCCTGCATCATCAGCCAGGGTTTCCAATATAACATTAGCAGTTTTGCATAAACAATCTCAGTCACTGGAGTATCTTCTCTTCTCGACTTTGTCATGACAAACTTCCCTGCAAATGTCTGCTGCTCTTCTTCTGCTCCAATCGGTTCTTCTGATCATGTGCTTGTTGAAGTGGACATCTCTCTGGCCATTCTCAGAGAGCCTCCTAAGCGTCGACGAGTCTGGCATTTCACTCAGGCCGACTGGCACGGTCTGCAAGCAGCCATCAATCATCTGGACTGGTCTCCCATCTCTACTGCCTCTGACATCAATTCTTCCTGGGAATTCTTCCAAAGCAAACTGCTCTCTCTCTCTCTCTCATGCACAGATTTATCCCATCTCGTCTTCAGTTGTCTTACCCTTCCTGCCATCCATGGTACACTGAATCTTGTGGTGAGGCAGTTGCCCTGAAACTACTTGCCTTTGCCTCTTGGAAGGCAAATCCAACTGAAGGCAACCTCAGTTCCTTCCACCAAGCTCGGAACAAGTGTGTGTTTATGTCAAACCTCGACTCTGATTCTGCAACTGGACCAGACGGCATCAGCGCACGGGCCCTAAAATCCTGCTCTGCCGCTCTATCTCACCCTCTCTCTGTTCTTTTCACCCTCTCTTTTGCACAAGGTCATCTGCCAGCATCTTGGAAATCAGCAAACATTACTGCTTTACACAAAAAGGTGCAAAAACAGATCCTTGCAACTACAGACCAATCAGCCTGCTCCCAATTATCAGCAAAGTCATGGAATCCATCATTGCTTCGGATATCAAATCCTTCTTCTTCTCCAATGGCTTGATCTCCGATCATCAATTTGGATTCAGACCAGGTCATTCTACTCTGGATATGTTGCTTCTGCTGTCTCAACAATGGATGGAGGTCCTCATTGCCAAACAGGAAATCAGAGCTGTCTCCCTTGACATATCCCGTGCCTTCGATATGGTCTGGCGCCCAGCTCTGCTCATCAAACTCTCCTCCTATGGTATCCATGGAAATCTCCACGCATGGCTTGCGGACTTCCTCTCTGGTCGTAGTCAATGTGTGGCCCTGAATGGATTTCTCTCATCTCCCCTGCCTGTTCTGGCTGGAGTTCCCCATTGTAGTGTTCTGGGCCCTGTGCTTTTTCTGGCCTTCATCAATGATCTCTCCGACTCTGGAAAATCCTCTCTATCTCTTTGCTGATGACCCCACTCTCTGCCGCTCCGTCTCTCTTCCCTCAGATCGGCAGTCTGCAGCCTCCTCACTCTCTGCAGACCTGGACAAAATCACAGACTGGTCAAACAAGTGGAACATGTCTTTCAATCCTGACAAATCTCACACTCTCACTATGTCTCTCGGAAAAGACTGTCTGGAAAACCCTCCCATCTACTTTCTGAACAATCCTCTCCAATAAGTTCTGTCGCTCAAGCTTTTGGGTCTCACTATCTGCCATGATCTTTCTTGGGAAAACCACATTTCCAAGCTGGCCTCCAAAGCCAGTCGCTGACTGGGCATCCTCCGTCGTGCGAAGTCCTTCCTTGACACACCTGTGCTCCTCAGTCCTCACCACATACAAGGCTTTCACCCGCAGGTCAATGGAATAATGATCCCCCCTCTGGGCCGGTGCTCCTGCCTCACACCTAGCTCCGCTTCACGCTGTTAAAACCATAGCTTTCAGAATCATTGGAATCTCCTGCGATGAAGCTAACTCCGAGGGCCTTTCACTCACTCACCGCAGGCAGGTTGGTGGTCTTTCTGTCTTCTTCCCACTCCTCTCTGGCCTTGCTCCCCCAGCTCTCTCTGTGCTCTGTCCCCCAAATATTCCTGCAGGTCGCACAAGATCTGCCAGCAACCCTCCCATGGCAAAATCTAGGCTCTCCGCTCACCTTCACTCTTTCATTCCCCCTTTCTCCCGCCTCTGGAACAAACTTCCCCACTCCCAACAATCCCACTCCTCCCTCCAGGTCTTTAAAACAGCTGTTCACCACCATCTCTTATCTTCCTCCATCCAAAACCTTGATCTTTTCTACCCCTGCTAATTCACCCCAGATCCACATTTTTGAAATTCCAACTTCTTTCCTGGAAGTCCTTGCAGTGTCCATATGTTTTATACCTCTCCCACCTCCCCCCAAGCCCTCTCCCTCCCACAGTTCTCTCGATGTCCCTGCTCTCAAATGTTGTGTTTTTGTCCTTCCCCCTCTCTCCCCATCTTGTCTACCACTCCCCTTATTTTGTGTTTTATGTGTCGGTTTGACTTTTGTGTGATTAATGTTCGCGCTTTCACGAGCCTCGATCTTGTATTAAAAAAACAAAAAACAGAAACTTGTTTCAACTTTTATGACTGAATGTACAGTGGGAATGTGTAAAGCTTTTTAACTGCCTTGGTGCATGATGTTTGCTGGAATTTGAATCCTTGTTTTTTGGGGTCTCTGTCGTTGTTTGTTGGAATTTGTTTGCTGGAATTTGCATTTGAGGATTGGGAGTGGTGAGAAAATGCTGATAGTCCATCTGTGGTGCTGACGATGCATTAAGATTTGTGGATAACACAGTCCCCTTGTTTGAGCCAGCATTAAATAAATGACATACAAAAAAAAGATTGTTAACCCCAAAAAAGAAGGGGAGATGGGTGGAGACATGGTACCCACAAGTAAAATGGTAAAATGTCATGTAAAATGGTTGGAGGTAAAAATTCACGTGTAAAAGGAGGATGACCTGAGGTCATGGTGTACTACTGGCTTTTATGCCCTGGAAGGAGGTGGATTGAACAAACTAAGGAGCTGTGGTGGAATAACTCAGGGCTTCGTCAAGTTAAACCAGTTAACAGATTAGTTGAATCATTTATTATCGAGAACGGAACTTGGGAGAGCGTATGCCTCCGCCAAGCTGAACTGTTTATGGTTTTATTTGGATTTGGGATTTGGACCTGAACCAAAATTGAATCGGCTTGTTCTCGTCACCTCACCAACTCACTCCCCAAGTTTATTCATAACTCGTTCAGAACTTTTTAAAATATCATGTTATATATTGATTTTCACCCCCATCAACCAATGGTGAAGAATCACTTTTTTTAAATTATAGTATCCAGATGTTCACCAAAATCTAATCATTTCTTCCATGTTGCACACCCAACCTCTCCACCAAATTACGTCTGAATCCGTCCACAATTTTTTGAGATATCTTGTTCACAGACAGACAAACAAACAAGAAATATGTCGTGCATAGCACAATACTTGCGAAATCCCTAAAATAAGTTGTTTGCTTATGATGACCTCAAAAAGAATTGGTGGTTGAATTCAGTGACCTCGTATACGAATCCTCCTAAAATTTCAAGTCAATCTGATGAAAATTGAGGATTTTAGAAATCTGACAAAGTTGGTGACCTTTGGCCTATGTTGACCTATTGACCCTTTGACCCAAAAACAATAGGCTTCTTGCTTATGATCAACTCTACCATTTTATTCCAAGAGATAGATGGCTTTAATCAGAATTTTAGGTAAATATGGTTTGACAACCATTTTCTATGTAAAAAGAGGTGCTGATTCCAAAAAAAGCAGTCTTATTAATCCCAAGTAAGACAAAATTGCCATTTTGGCCTTTTTGACCCAAATTTTGACCGTATTTGGCCAAAATCCGCTTTTCTTTCTGAAAAATATAATTTTTACCCAAAATGAATGTGTAATAAATCAAATGAAAGCGCTTTACATGTAGAATACAGATTTGAAGTCAAAATGGAGATAACTGATGTCGTTTTTGAGATATTATTAAAATTGGCCACATTAGATCAATTTTTTTATTTCAGTATTTGTGAGTATAATATATATATTTGTACGTGTTTTATTTCAGATGGATGATCGTATAGAAGTGCCGTTGCAGTGTGTGCTGCATATGATTGGTGATAAAGAACACGATGGTGATGCAGTGGTTCCATTCACTGAACAGACATGGGGAACAGCTGCTGACATAGCCCAAGCCAGAGAACAGTATCGGAAGAGATCAAAGTACCTTGTTATATGTCAATTCATTAACTTTGAAGCTGAACCACTATCTCACTATGGCTTTCACAGTGGCTGTTATAGTATATTTACAGCTTATCAGATACAATCAAAAGAAAAGAAAACATCTTCTGATAAAGATATTACTGTTGAAACAAGATCTATGGTGGAGAAACCAGCAATGGCAGCTATCTCAAGTACTGGAGTGCTGGAGAAAAAGTGTATTTTCTGCAAAGGTCCAAACCGCAAGCATTTCAAAAGCGGTTTTGAAACACTAGCTCCATGTGAGACTATACAGGCACAGGACAGTATTATAAATGCTGCAAGTCAGCAGGAAGACAAACAGTTTCTTCGTGAATATGAACACATTGACTTTGTAGCTAAGGAAGTTAAGTACCATAATACGTGCAGAGGCAGGTATATTTCTAAGGGTGCCAAGGTCCAAACAAAAGATAAAGCCGCAACATACACAATCAAACGAGAAACTGCTTTCATAAGATTACTGTTATATATAAACTCTGAAATCTTTCTGAAAGAATCCTCAAAGAAATTGGTGGATGTCAATGAAACCTACACTAAATTCCTTGTAGAAGAAGGGTTTGAGGAGCCTAACCCAGAGCCATACCATCTTTTGTCCAAAATCAAAGAATATTATGGCAGTAAGCTTCTGGTTGGCCAAGAAAGTAAAAAACAAGGTATCTATATCTCTATTGCAAAGGATGCAATGGACAACGAAATAAAGAATGTAGGAAAGATGAGTTCGTCCAGGGATGCTTTGATGATCCTACCAGGTTTGAGAGGCCACTGCAAAGAAGAAAAGTAAGCAACTTTGCCAGTTCTGCTATAAAAAGCAAAATCCGAGGTAAAGATGAAAAGGTTGTTGAGCTGAAGACAACACGAGACTTGATGGGCAGATTGGTCTATCTTGCTTGTACCAGAAATATTGAGCTTGAAAAGGTGTTTCCTTTTCCACTTACCCCGGTCCCCCTCTCCTTGGCCAGCATTTTTGGCACAGTGAAGAAGACACCTAAGTACAAACTCTCCAAGCACCTTGAAGATTTGATTACACACACAGAGCCGACAGTGGTTAATACATTTCTTTATGATGCCATGTTTATAATCCAGTCATTGCCCACCAACTTGCCTCATAATTTTGGGAAAGTAGCAGAGCTGGTTCTGAAGATTATATGCAGTACACAGGCAGATGAAATACACTTTGTCTGTGACAGTTATGTGAAAAGCATAAAGAATGCTGAGCAACAGGCAAGAGGTGCAAATGATGGATCATTTAACATCACTGGTGCAGATCAGTTAAGTCCTAAAGATTTCAGATATGCCTTGAGATCACCAAATTTCAAAACAGTACTTATCAAGTTCTTCATGGAGGAGTGGAAACTTAACAATTATGCAGCTATCATAAAACAAAAAAAAGTTGTTCTTGCACATGAAAATCAGTGTCTTCAGTAAACAGCTACGCTAACAGGAAATGTAGAACACAATGAGGTACCAGACTACATATGCTCACATGGGGAGGCAGATACTAGCCTGGTGTACCATCTCAGCATAGTGTCAGAAGCATCACCAGGACAGAATGTCGTTGTCCGTGCAACAGACACTGATATCATGGTTATCCTCCTCTATCATGCCAGACAACTAAAGGTCAATGTGTGGATGGACCTTGGACATTCTGGTGATAACACTAGAAGGTACGCCCATATCACTGCACTAGCAAACCACATTGGTCCAGTACTTTGCAAGGCATTGCCAGGATATCATGCTCTGACAGGATGTGATTACACATCACCTTTCTTTAGGAAGGGAAAGGTGAATCCACTGAAGAAAGCTGAAAAGAGTCCTCTCCATCTTGAAGGCTTAGGCAGTCTCGGAGAGAACACCACCTTTGTTGATGATGACAGCCTTGTTGAACAATATGTCTGTTCACTCTATGGTCAGGGAACATTATTATCTGTGAATGAGGCAAGGTTGAGAATTTTCCTGCAGAAATACAAACCGACCAATCCAGACAGTCCATTGGAGAAAATAAAAGGAATTGATGCAGGCATGCTTCCACCCTGCAAAGATGTTCTGGTACAAAAATTGGCACGGTGCAACTATGTGGCATATCTCTGGAAACATGCACATCTAAGAGATCCACTAGACACTAGAGAATATTCAACCCACAGATCATGGCTGGAAGGAGGTTAATGGACTCTTCCTACCAGTATGGTTTACTGGCAGTGAAATGCCAACTATACTTTCTGAGACCATTGAACCAGAAGATATTGCAGATGGAGATGAGGATGGTGAAGACAATGACAGTATTACTGATGCTGATTCAGATGATAACGATGACAGTGATGATGAAGATGGAAATGACGGATTTTGACCAAATACGGTCAACATTTTGGTAAAAAGAGGCCAACGTGGCAAAAGCGTGTCATGTATCTATCTATAATTCCACTAATCTCTGTGTGTATGTTTGTTTGTATGTTTGTATGTTTGTATGTTTGTCTGTGACCGCTGTTTCTCGACAACTACCGGTCCGATATACTTGAAACTTGCCAGGTATATTGCTGGGGACCCGAGGATGTGCCTTTTCAAGGTTTTAAATTAATCGCAGAAGTAGTTACCGAGCTATGTCCAAAAAACGATTCAACCAATCAGAGAGCAGCGAGCTATCACGTGTGCCGAACGTGGCGAACAGACTCTGCCTCGGATGGCACATTTGAGAGCGTATTCATTTATTTCCCGTCGGCAAACTATGTTGCCGTTAAACTATGTTTTAAAACTAATTAAAACTAATTTGCGATTCATCGTATTCATCGCTTCACATTTGCGACAGTGAAGACTTCACTTCCGGCAGCCAATCACAGAACGCGTTGTTGCGAGCCCGAGAGCCTGCGCCATTACGGTTCGTAATTCGATTTCTTCCGGAGAAAATAATAATTTCTCGATTTCTTATGCGCATTATTTCTCCCAATTCAGTCAGAGCGAAGGGCGGAAGCGAAGAGCGTTGTTTTTTTTGTTTACGGGCGTACGGGCGGGGTAGAGCGTACGGGTAGCGTTTTTTTTTTTTTTTGGCAAGGAACGGGCACCCACGTACGGGCATGCCCTAGTTATTAAAATGTCTGTATCTTCCCTAAAAGTTAATCATTTTCAAATCTGATTTCACATTTGCAATCTCCATGATATAAGGTATCTTTTGATATATAATATAAGGAATTAATAGATGTTTATATTTTTCCTACGGGTCATAAACATAATTAATTTTCAGAAAAATATGAAAAAAATCAAAATTTTTACTCCAAAATTAACAATATCACAAAAACGACATCAGCTATCTCCGTTTTGACTTCAAATCTGTATTCTATATGTAAAGCGCTTTCATTTGATATATTACACAATAATTTTGGGTAAATATTATATTTTTCAGAAAGAAAAGCGGATTTTGGCCAAATATGGTCAACATTTGGGTCAAAAAAGGGCAAAATGTCAATTTTGTCTTATTTGGGGTTAATAAGACTGCTTTTTTGGAATCAGCACCTTTCTTTACATAGAAAATGGTTGTCAAACCATATTTACCTAAAATTCTGATTAAAGCCATCTATCTCTTAGGGTATTTGGTGAAAGTTCGTGAAGATCGGTTGAAAATTGTGACCTGTATGCGACTGACTGATTGATAGACAGAATAACGCAGAAGACCAATCAATTTTGTGGTACTTGAAAAATCTTCGATTTTCGCACTTAACAAACAGACAGGGATGAAAACATTACCTCCATCCACCTTCGATGGCGGAGGTAATTACGTCCGTGTATACGGCGAGAGAGATCATCTCAATAATTCCTTTCTCAACTCTTCTCATTCAAATTGTCTCAGATCGGTGTTTTGTAGTTAAAACCAAAATGAGGAAGTAGCAACATGGAGGCTACCAGCACACACCAGGGCCTTTGACATTTCAGGAAAAAAAAACGTCAGCAGTTTTCAAGGTTGTGGTTTGTCCACGAGATAAACCCCAGGTGTTTGAGCAAGAGAGAGTCCGACTTCTGCATTTCTCTGTGTGGAGCTGACAGTGCAACAATTTTAACACAAGCCTGGAAAAACAAGTTTTTAACACTTTGCTTGTAGCACTACCCAAAATGCTTTGCAGGACACATAATTTATAGGGCTCTGCACTACCCTGTCTGGTCATGAATACTCTTTTTAATGAGGAGTCTATGATTGACCATAAATAATTAATTATTTTCCTTCCACAGAACACTGTTCCACAAGCAGGATAAAAATAAGTCTTGGGAGTTTCACCAAGAGGGTGTTGCTGAAAGGAAGTATATGTCTTGGAAGTACCGAACTTGGGAGCGACGTGGCTGAAAGACCAGAGAGAACATGACCAGAAGAAATTCAATAAAAAGACGGAAGCAACCAGCTTATCTGTGATTCGTTGTGAGGGATGCCAATAATATTGAGAGAGCATTGGATTCCGTATAATGCAGAAAAGATGGTTATGGAGGAAGAAGCTGTACTCCATTGAACTATGTATGGACTTGGGCCTTTTAGGCCATGAGAAGTTCAGATTTGCCAGGAAAGGAGGATTCCCAACCCATAACTTTAACCAGGAATATTTCCATAATTGTAATGAGTACCCTTTCCATAACCATCTTTTCAGCTCATATTAATCTTGGCCAACTTAAGCTTTTCTTCCAGCTAACTGTTTCCTTTCTTCCTCCCTTTTTTTTTTATGGCTGCACTCTTCCATGAGCCCTTATATCAATGTACCATACTCCTGGCAGAGCAGCGGTGCTGCCAAAGCAGTCCTTGGAGATGTTGTGTTGGTGAGTTGAGAAGCAAATAAGAGCTGTGCTGCATGGATTGCCGTTGCCTTTCTAGCCCTCAGTCAGGCAGGGCAGGAAGTTGGAAGTGCAAGGCCCATCCATTTTTTTTTTTGTTAGCTCACCTGGAACGAAGTTCAGGGGAGTGTCTGCGATGGTGCGTCGTCCATAAACACTTCTTACTTCTTCTCGGAAACCGCTGATGAGATTGTGGCCAAATTTGGTGAGATTGTGGCAATGTTGTTTGTTAATCATGACGTCATGGGTCATGTGGTACAGGTGCCATCTTGGAAAAAACTTCGCACCTCTATATCTCTGAAAGCACTCCATGGAAAAAATTGAGACCTGACTCATTGTCAACTACTCCCCAACGGGAATAAGATATGTTAATGATGATGTCATCGGTGCCTTCGTTATGACGTCATAATTCGACAAGTACTACATTTATCCGATCATTATAAATGTATTTTCTCAGCAACTGTTGGTCTGATGGACATTAAATTTTTACCATAGGAGCACCTCCTGTAGAATATTTTAATGATAATCATGACTTCAGGACGTCATGTGGTGCAGGCGCCATCTTGGAAAAAACAAAAAACCTTTCACCTCTATGTCTCCAAAACCGCTCTATGGAAAAGTTGAAACATGGCTCATTGTAAAGAACTCCATATGGGGAATAGGTGGTGTTAACGATGACGTCATTGGTTCCGTAATTATGACGACATAATTCGACAGGGACAACGCTTAGTCTGATCAGTTTGAAATTTATTGAGCGTGATCTATGCAACAATTATGTCAGAGAAAATAAATTTATGATGTCATCGCTCACGTGGTCTGGCAGCCATATTGGATCAAAGAAAAAAAAACTTCAAAAACAGAAGCGTTGGCTCGCACCAAGTTGATTGCACAGGGTAAGTATTCTATGAATACCATCTGATATGTACTATGGGCACCTAGATTTATTATTCTGTTCACACTTTCATTCCCTGCAGTATAAAGATGTAGGGATGGTCCTTGCATATTTTTACACAATATACCATTTCTGCATTGTTTGCTTTGCATACTTTTTTGCATTGCCAACCCAAATAGTTTTGCATAAAAAAGTAGGTATATTTTTTTTTTTTTTTTTTCTGTCCTGCTTTTTTTCCTTCTGTCAGCATGTATGTGGACAACATATTGTGTATGGTTTATGTTTTACGATCCGAAACAAAAAAAAAATTCTAAAAATAACTCCAACGACCCCACGAGAAGGAATAACTGGAGGCTGTTTAGAGAAGTCATCGTCCAGATTATTTGTGGTGTAAATGGGTTTACAAGTATAAATTCCCACACAGGATGATGTTTTCTCGGAGATTCTACGTTCACAGTTGGCCGACGATGTGGGCTCATCTTCAGCCACTGTATTGCCACTGTGGGGAAGGGTAGGGAATGGGGAGGCAAGTGAAGGGTAGTTTTTTTTTATTCTTTATAAAAATGGAACAGATATTCACATGATTGGTTGCGGTAGATTTGTCCTGTCTCCTACCTTGTTACCCTCGCCTGAGGAGAGGGTATTGCATTTGAGTCCGTTTGTCTGTTTGTTTGTTTGTTTGTCTGTTTGTCCGCACAGAATATATATGATTTTCTCTGCAACCGTTGGTCCGATTGACAGGAAATTTTCACCATAGGTGCAACTCCACCTGTATAATCATTATTTTAAAAAAAGTTTTTATTTTTAAATAATACATTTATACATTCAATTTAAACATTTTAATACATTAAAACACATTTTAATGTATTTAAAAAAAAAGTATTAAAAATTAATATAAAAATAATAATGAAAAATAATTATCATTATTTTAATGATAATTAAGACGTCATAGTTCACGTGGTTCGGCCGCCATCTTGGAAAAACCGAAAAGCTTTGCACCTCTATCTCTGAAAGCAATGAATAGAAAAAAATTGAGACATGGCTCATTGTAAAGAATTCTCCATGGGGAATAAAATATGTTAATGATGATGTCATAGGTGCCTCCATTATGACGTCATAATTCGACAAGTACAAAACTTCATCCGAACAAGATTAAATTTATTGAGCGTCATGTAGGCATAAATTGGTGGACAAAAAAAAACATGATGACGTCATCGGTCACGTGGTTCGGCCGCCTTATTTGTTTTAACACAAAAGCCTTACAAACCACTGAAAACACATCCTGGTGAGGGTCTGCAATCTGATTGCTCTTTCTTGTTTTATTTTGTGTTGGAAGTGAGGGAGGTTATATTGACTATCGAGGTTTCTTGGGTAACAAGGTCACATGCCTTTGTTTATCCAACATCTTGTAGGTTTAAGTTTATTTAAACAATTATTAATAAATCACAAATTGAGTAATTAAGACAAAATGAATAGGAAGTGACATGGACGAGTCTATGTTAAAAGCCAGGTTTGTGTAATATTCTTGGGGAAAATGCCAGGGGCATTGAAAAGGCCCCTTCATGTGATATGTGCCATGTGGCAAAGTATAGAAAAGAAGGGACATTCGAAAAATCTCGTGTGCATGCTGGACTACCCTTGTGTTCTAAGGAGGAACCAAGTAATGCTCTAGAAAAGTTCATATAAAGCGCACACTACATCTGGCAAATAAAATACATTTACTTCTTCATGCAGGTGTTTGAATCAAATTAGCTTTTTAAAGGCTTTGAGTAGCACTTTAGGAGCGATGTCATTGGGGATTTCATGGGCAATCTTTGAACAAGACTGTGTCCACCGGTGAAAAGACAAAGACTCAGAGGACCCAAAATACCATAAGGACCAGAAGACCCAAAATACCCCCAAGGACATGGAAGGCCCCAATGACTCAAAAGGCCCCAATGAACCAGAAGACCCCAAGACCCTTAAATACCCAAAATACTCCGAAGACCCAAAATACCTCAAAGACCCAAACATCCCAAAACACCCTGAGGACCCAGTGGACCCCAAAGACCCTTTAATACCCCAGAGGACCCAAAAGATCCTGAGCCCGAGGACTTTGAAGAACCAAAAGAAGAGTAATTATGTCTTTTACATTTGAATTGTAGATGGTGGTTTGTAAACCGAGCCACAATGGCAGTGTACAGAAGCGTTTTGTTTTTTTAATCACAATAAATACAAGGAGCAGGAAGGTGAAATTCGTTCACGTTGTGCATGATGTGCAACGCACACAGAGTAAAACGATTGTTCATTTACGCCTGGAGGATATCAAATAAATAAAGAAGCAATAGGGAAGTTGCATGTGACGTCATCGTCTTAGTCACGTGACCGCTTGGGTGGCAAAACATTGCTTCTGCCACCATACGTAATGGCGGCAATTTGAAACTCGTCTCATATAAATTTCCCCCTACACGATGGTAAAGAGTTGTTGTGCTGTCGGATGTGCAGCCCGATTTCATAAGGGATCGGGCTTGTCATTCTACCGTTTTCTGGACTAAACGACGCTAAAACGACTGTGGAAAGCGGCGCCGAGTAGGAAAGACTGGGAGCCGACCCCCCACAGCTACGTCTGCAGCCATCACTTCGTCACCGGTAATACAACCGTGTTGCATTTATTCTGCTTTAATTTCACAAGTATGTGATATCTTCAGTATGATGAGGTATTTTGTAATTAACAATAACATGCGTATATTCCGACAGAAAATTGCACCAATTTAAAACACATCCGACCTACAAAGGTGCCACACCCACGCTGGGATTTCCGCGATGTCAATGGAAACAAAGGGTAACGGGAGGTAACTACACTCGCATTTTGATTTATTTGCAGGCAGAAGAAGTTTTGATCCAACCCACCCAGATTATGTTCCAACTATATTCAGCAATTCTACTCCATTCGCACAGGAGAAAATAGCCAAAAGCATGGACAGGTGAGAAGTAGCCTTGACTTTTGTAAATATTGTGTAATTTTGTAGATCTAGGCCTAATTGAAATTGTTTTGAGTCTAAACCTAAAATACATTAGAATCTAATTTGAAGAGTCTGCATAGTCTGTTTTAATTTGCAATAATGGAAAATACAAGAGATTATTCTGTACCTGCATAGTCTATTTAAATATTCCTGGAAGCAACTTTGTAGAAATTTAGTATTGAGTTTAAAATTGTTCAAATTTATACAAGGTGACTAATTTGGATGCCAAACAAATAGACCTTTGAAATACACTTATTAATTAATTTATTATATCAAATCGCAAATGCCTACTTTTCCTCAGCAGTTTTTAGGTAGAGCCTTTATTTTTATTTCATAGATTAATTTCTTAACCACACTATATAGTATCTATAGTACATGAATTTCATCTTGTATTAATTATAGATACAATAACGTGCAAGAGCGACGTGGGAAGCGAGAGGAGTCCATGAAGAGGCGAGTAGCAGCCAGTGCTCTCATGGTACTCACTCACCCGGAGGATGATGTCGAAGATGTTTATGATGAAACTTTCACACCTGTGGCATGCCAAACAGAATTGACCATGAAGGACACTCAGCGAGTTGGAAACAAGATCTTCCTTTGACTTCAATTCATTGAGAAAGGAAAATGAAGAGTATGTGAAAAGCATTAACAAATTGTCTGTAAGTGAGAAAAGCTTTCAGGTTGATGAGAAGAAGGTTTTGTTCTACACCGGTTTGCCTAATTTTGCGACTTTAATGTGCCTCTTGCAGATACTGTGTCCATGTGTGAAAGATTTTCAATCGAGGATTTTGACAAATTTCCAGCAGCTGATTATTGTATTAATGAGACTGCGACTGAATTTAAAGGGTGAAGATCTTGCATACAGATTTGGCGTTCGTCCATCTACTATATCTAGAATTTTCAGGAAGTGGATTCGTGTTTTGTACATAAGACTGAGACCCTTGATAAGATGGCCTACTCATGCTGAACTGAGGTGTACCCTGCCATTAGAGTTCCAGAGATGTTTCAGGAATTGTGTGTGCATTTTGGACTGTTCAGAGGTGTTTATTGAAAAACCGTCCGATTATAAAGCTCGAGCGCAGACTTGGAGCAGCTACAAACAGCACAACACTGTTAAGTTTCTTGTAGCAATTACCCCCCAAGGTAGTATTTCTTACATTTCCAAAGGGTGGGGTGGACGTGTCTCAGACAAATATATCACAGAAAACGGGAATCCTGAATAATTTTCTACCTGGGGACGTTATTCCAGCAGACCGAGGATTCACTATTGAAGATTCTGTTGGCATTTATTGTGCCGAATTGAAAATTCCAGCATTCACTAAGGGGAGAAAACAGCTATCACGACGAGAAGTTGATGAAACACGAGAAATTGCTCATGTTCGCATTCAGGTTGAGCGCGTGATCGGACAGTGGAAACAAAAATACACCATGGTGGAAGGACCAATACCTATCTCTTTAGTATGTGGTGATGCAGAAGATGATGTAAACATTGTTGACAAAATGGCTGTTGTGTGTGCTGCTTTATGCAATATGTGTCCATCTGTTGTACCCTTTGATTGATGAAATAATATATGCATGATATTCTCTCTGGCACATCAAAACATAACACTGTTTACAAAATATCAATTATTATTATTATTAATGTTCAACATATCAAACTTCTTTCAGCATTAAACTGACCAGATACATATTTCATTATGTTCTGTCAAACCTTTTATGTAATATCAAGGTGGTCTGAAAATGTAGCATTTCATTTTGAAACTTTTTCTTTACCAAGACTTGTTTAACATGAAAATTAATAAATATTATTGGTTCTATAATTAATTGACACTATTCAGTTCTTGTTCTCTGTTTGCAAGGCAAAGTTAAACAACACAAATAAAACTGAGCCATTGTTTACTGATTTCTAGTCTCTGAATATATTTTCATATCATTTGAACCGTACGTCACCGTAAGTATACCTACAGGATTTCAACTATCGGTACACACTTTTTGGGACAACTCAAGACTGTGGGTAAAATATTAGAAGGCTATTTCTCGTGACCTGTCCAGGTTTATCTTTTCAACACCTATGGGATGACAGGGTTTGGCATGATCAGTGCATAGGATTTCCCTTCGTCCTAATAACAGGGTTTTCACATGATCAGTGCATGGGATTTCCCTTCGTCCCAACTCTCTCAATGACCTCTTCAATAACATCATGAAACACGAAAGAACATCTATATATATTATATATATAAAACACAGTTTGTGTGTGTGTGTGTGTGTGTGTGTGTGTGTGTGTGTGTGTGTGTGTGTGTGTAATGTTACCGATAGACTCCTAAACGGAGAGGCTCACGTGTTTGATATTTGGCATAGACATGGCCATTGAGCCTGGGAAGAACATGGCCTACCTAAAAAAAAAATTTCATAATATTGTTACGGACCGCGGATAAGATGTTGGTTTTGCCGAGCGGAGGCCCTAAGTTACCCCGACTAACCCGATTCCTGAACGTTGGCCGGATCGCGCCACAGATATTCAATAGGGAAAAGACTAAGGCGACACGGATGTGAAGAAGAAGAAGACCAAAAGGTTGGAAATACGAATCTAATTTATTTACTATTTACAGGCTCAAAAAAACCAAGGAGAAGGAAAGATAAGAAAATAATATACAGAAGATATTAGAGACACAGTGCAAATTCCTTATACAAGCTTAATTAAATACCCAGGGACAGAACAAACAAAGACAGACTCACGCGGGGAATGATGATAGGACTGGCGGTAGGTGGATGGCTGGAGGGAGAGGAAGGTCCACCGGTACTGCAGCACGATTGGCGTGTTTGGCAGCCACCGTTCCTTCGCGGCCCCGCTCAAAACTGCCGTCCAGGCCCCAAGCTGCTGTATCTGAAGCTGCTGTGACTGCTGCTCCTGCTGCGTGGACGTCGCGTGCTTTGCCAGGACTCGTCTGGTCCAACCACACAACTGAACAACGTGCTTGCTTCTTGCCCAACTCTCTTGCTTGGTCCAACTTTGGCGAGCAAGGCGACGAATAGCAGGCTGTGTGCTTCCCTGGATGATCTTCTTAATGTTCTCTCTGGATGATCTCTCTGGATGATCTTTTTTGGACAAGAATCGCTGCTGGATGATCTTTTTTGGACAAGAATCGCTGCTGGATGATCTCTCGCAGTACCTTGCGTGCGCGCTTTTATAACGCCTCCGGCGATCAAGCCGCCGGCCTTCAGGACACGCTCATTGGTGTGCTCACCTCGGCCCTGGTTGGTCGCACGACCCTCTGGCTCCGCCCTTGATGACGATGGGTGGGCACGCCTTTCTTCCCCGAGCTGAGCACACGCTCAATGGTGGTTTTGGAGGGGATGTAAAATACCCCCGCCCCCTTGTCTCCCCTCCCTCTCCCCCTCCCGCCTCCCCCCCATTCCCCTCCCCTCCCCTTCCCCCTCCCCCCGTTTCCCTCCCCTCCCCCACCCGGCAATGCCGGGTACTTCTGCTAGTATTATATATACACACGGGGGGGGGGAGGGGAGGGGAACGGGGGGGAGGGGAGGAGAGGGGGGGGAGGGGAGAAGAGGGGGGGAGGGGAGAAGAGGGGGGAGGGGGAGGGATGGGAGGGGGAGAGGAGTATGAGGGGGAGGGAGGAGGGGGGGAGTGGGAGGGGGGAGGGGGAAGGGGAAGGGGTAGGGGGGAGGGGGAAAATGGAGGGGGAGGGGGAAAAAAGGGAGGGGGGGGGGGAGGATGGAGGGGGAAGGGGAGGGCCAGTCAACAATGACGTTGCAGTTCTCATGGTCGGAGAGCAGCACAACAATCGCGACATCGTCTTGCATCTTCGCAACAACACGAAGCGGATTTTTGGAGACTCACCGATCCTGTGACGCCCTCCAGTACCGGCGTTGCCGGGCGGGGGAAGGGAGACCTGTACATTCCCAACCCGTACATTCGCCCTCTCGACTCAAGCTCACTCGGACAAAAGCCTCGCACAAATTACACCGTGAAGGCCCAATGGCCATGTCTATGCCACAAATCAAGTACGTGAGCGAGTCGGGCGCACTGAATTGAAAATATATAGAATGCTCATACTCCGTGAAAAGAGAAGCCACCGTGTCGCCATCTTAGTTAGCACGACTGGACCAACTCGCTTCACGGATCTCGTTTGTTTTGAACATGTGAATTACGTGCGAACGCGTAACTGTGAGTTTATGGCGGCAAGGAGCATCACGTGATCGCTCTGAGCGAATCAGCGCACTGCTCTGCCACCTGATCAGATTCCGTGTATAATATTCCTCGCTGAAATGCGCTGAGGTAAATATGAATAAAAAAATATGGATCTCGTAAAGATGAAAGAAAAAAAAACCTAAGTGGTGTGAATGGCAATGTTCCTCGCTGAAATGTGAAAAAGCGCAATCGCTTTTCGCTCTGAAATACGTGCGAACGCGTAACTGAGTTAATGGTGGCAAGGAACATCACGTGATCGCTCTGAGCAAATCAGCGCGCTACTCTGCCACCGGTCAGATTCCGTGCATAATATTCCTCGCTGAAATGCGCTGAGGTAAAAATATGGTAAAAAAATATTATGAAATATTTTTTTTTAGGTCGGCCATGTTCTTCCCAGGCTCAATGGCCATGTCTATGCCAAATATCAAGCACGTGAGCCTCTCCGTTTAGGAGTCTATCGGTAACATTACACACACACAAACTGTGTTTTATATATATATATTTACATGATTCGGAGCCACGTTCAACAGAGGTCAAGAAGAATTCCATCTACCTACAGGTTAGAGTCCATCACTTCCACTTCAACATCAGAGTTCGCGAATCACCTTGCCGGGTACGGGTCTTAACCCCTGTTTGAAGTGGCCCCACCTTGGGCGCCAATTGTTGTAGAACAATTTGTGTACATAAACAAAGCCATGTCCACGCATTGACCACTTGTAAAAATTTAATAACACTGGGAAAATACTCATTCAGTTACAACAGAAATACATAGTATAGCCAACTCACACAGCACAAGGACCCCGGGTCGAAACTAGTATTCTTCCCCGATTCAGCTGTTTTTGCTTCATTTATAGTAATTCAAGACAAAAGGAGAAGATTTGGTTGGGTCCTCACAGTGGGAGGGGGTGGGGGGAGGAGATCGGGGGGCGAGGGATTCTGATAAGAGATTAGGGAGGGGTAGATTGGGGGACGGGGAATTACTGATAAAGTAGGGAGTGGTGAGGGGGTATATTGGAGGATGAGGGATCCTTGATAGGCCATTATCTTCTCAGTGGGTCACTTGATGAGAGAAGAAGTTTATCTTTGTACAACAAAGCTTTGACAGATCTTATCTCCAAATTCGTATTTACACAGAACTGAAAATGAATGGGAGATATGTATATCTTTCCATCACAAAGGCAACTCTTGAGTCAACCAGAGTCTGAGTTATACTCTTAAATTCCTAAGCTTGATTAAAATGTAATACATATATATACACGCATCCGTAATAATATAATTAGTCCTTTTTTTACAAGATTCTTATAAACAATAGCGTAGTATTGTTAAGATTCATCAAATAACTGAACTATTTCTATCTCATTAACAATACATCGGAGTTTGTTGTCATTATAATGCATTTTATTAATTAAGAGGACGAGGGACATATTTCAATTGGGATGCCCGGATTAACTTGCTTACTTCTGACCCTAGAAGTCTTTATACTGTCGCGCGAGTGCCCTCGGTTAATACCGTGGGCTCGCGGATGGCCAAATGAACTTTAATGGAGGAGACGATCAATGACGGATTTTTACTATGCAAGCACGGGAGGAAGAGGAAGAAGTGGCGAGCTATTTATTACCAGTGGCGATTTCACAGGCGGTCTTCAATCCTGAAGGGAATGAACTCAAAACGAACACGGGGGTAAAATGTACAAAAATAAAGATTTATTACGGAACCCGATACAAAGAACGCGACGGAAGAACTAATTCTAAATTGGGACGTCCCCACACACCTCACTTCAACAACAGCACAGGGGAATGAATAAAATAAAATAATGGTTTGTGTTGTGCACGTTGGTGGGTGCGAGCTTATCTGTCTGGCAGTGTAGCGTCATCAGGAATCGTCCAGCTCCGATGTTCGCGCGAAGCAGGCCTCCGTCCGCCTCGTTCAAGCTCCGCGAGGCCCCGAGCCACCCGCTCAGCGGCACGCCTCGCTCACCCCTCGTCGATCACACGCAAGGTCCCGTTTGCTCGTAGCACCAAGCCTCGCTCCAAGCACCAGCCTCGCTCCAAGCACCAAGAGCACCAAAAGCACCAAGCACCAAGACCAAGCACCAAGCAAGACGACGACGACAACCGCAGGGAAGAACGCAGGGAAGACGACAGGGAAGACCTCAGGGAAGAATGCAGGGAAGAACCAGAATGCCCGCGAAGAACCCAGGGAACTGACTGACCCAGAAAATGCCCGCGAGCCAGACGTTTTGTCACCCGCGGTGTGACGTCAGCTCTCTCGCGTTACCAATCCGTCCCTTGCTTCTGTGTGGTCTTTCCCGCCTTCTGACGTCACCGGCCCTTCCCATCTAATCAGCGACCTGCTTCTAAGTAGTGGTTTTGCGCCTTCCGCACTGATTGGCCGAGTGTTCGCGCCTTCCGCACTGATTGGCCGAGGTGTCCACGGTCGGTGGCCAATTAGTGTGCCGCTTGATTCCACCCTCCTTTCACCCATCAGTGGCCAGCTGGTGATGTAGCTGGCTGTGGCCCCCTCGACGGTGCCCAGATCTGGCTTCCTGCCTGTTCTTCCTGTAAGTCTTATTGTGGCGGAGGGGAATTCGCTCATTCTCGTTTATACACCACCCAATGTGTGTTTCGCTCGTTCTAATTTACACACCACCCAAAGTGTGTTTCACTCGTTCTCGTTTATACACCACCCAAAGTGTGTTTTGCTCGTTCACATTTATACACTACACAAAGTGTTTCGCTCGTTCTAATTTATACTCCACCCAAAGTGTTTCGCTCGTTCTCATTTATACACCACCCAAAGTGTGTTTCACTCATTCTCGTTTATACACCACCCAAAGTGTGTCTCACTCGTTCCAAATTATACACCACCCAAAGTGTGTTTCGCTTGTTCCTGTTTATACACTACCGAAAGTGTGTTTCGCTCGTTCCAAATTATACACCACCCAAAGTGTGTTTTGCTTGTTCTCGTTTATACACCACCAAAAGTGTTTTGCTCGTTCTAATTTATACACCACCCAAAGTGTGTTTCGCTCGTTCTAATTTATACACCACCCAAAGTGTGTTTCACTCATTCTGATTTATACACCACCCAAAGTGTGTTTTGCTCGTTCTAATTCATACACCACCCAAAGTTTGTTTCGCTCGTTCTTGTTTATACACTACCCAAACTGTGTTTCACTCATTATAATTTATACACCACCAAAGTGTGTTTCGCTTGTTCTCATTTATACACCATCCAAAGTGTGTTTCGCTCATTCTAATTTATACACCCCCCAAAGTGTGTTTCAACTTTCTGATAGAGTTGTCGTGGAGCTTTCTGATGTGGAATTTGATACACCAAAATCATCGTCATGATCTGAGCTGATTCAGCTATTTAATTACAAATAATCCGGAGGAAATTCCCATGTTTTTTAATGTGCGTCATGTTGAGGTGTATAGATGGCAGTTTCATAGATTTTCATTTAGCAGACGAGCACATTAATACATGCTTCCAAGACATGACATTCTAATTACAAAATAAATAACAAAAACAATGATAACATTGTGACAAAGCCTATCTATATCATTAAAACGCTTATTTCTGAAGTTTGTAATCGGAACTTTTCTCTTGAGGTGCGTGCGATTTGCACTTCTGGAAGTAGAAGAGCTCTCTTCCGATCTCTTCCGGTCGTTCGATTTGGACTCTTCTCTTCTCGGAAGCTCTTCTGCCTCTTCCCGTTATCCAGCAGAAGAAGCGGTTAGAAGAGGAAGAAGAGGCGGTTAGAAGAGGAAGAAGAGGCGGTTAGAAGAGGAAGAAGAGGCGGAAGAGGCGGAAGAGAAGAGGTTATACCTACGCAGCAAAACTTGCAAGTGAAAACACAATCTGGATATTTGCATCAACTTGTGATGTAGTGTCATCTTTGTCTCATTCTTCCATCATGAGCGCGAGTAATACATGTTTGGCCGCCATCTTGCTTCTCTTCTGCCTGTTCGGCGCAAAGCAATCTTCCGGAAGAGGCTTCTGTGTTCAGAAGAGACCAAATCGCACGCGCCTCAGGTATTACTCCTGATGCCCTAAGATATGTGTGATACTATGTAGTTATGACTAACCCTTCCATATAAGCATACCTATGTCTCCAAATGTCTATAAGTGTGGAATAAAAGCTGAAAATCAGTGAAAAGTTTTGAATAACTCGCGCCATTTTGTTTTACGCACAGTGAGATGCTGCACTTGATACGGAGGAGAAGAAGAAGACGTTCCGATGTGTGCCGGATGCGCAGCGACTCGAGAGGCATGCTATGCCTTTTAGCCGGCGAAGCCGGTGTTGTGAATGAACGCGTATCATGTTGAAAAGCCAGATTTTGCTGGATCCTTTGAGAATTTCGAAGCTTTGACGCACCAAATCGCCCCGTGGAGGCCGCCATCTTGTGGATACGGAAGTATGTATAAACAATTGCGAAAAAGTTCAATAGAGGCTTTAGCTTCGCCGGATCATTGCGGCTTTGCAGTAGGGTCATACGAGTACCCGCCTGCAAAGCCGCAATGAGCCGGTGAAGCCAAAGCCTCTTGCCACTATTTTACCCATCACTATGGCATCAGTAGGTTAGGTAGTTGGTAGTAGTTAGGTGTAGTAGGTACCGTACCTAGTTCAAAATGACACCATTTGCATTCTGGATGAGATTAAAATTTATAAAATTTCCTTCTCGATTAATTCGGTGAATTCTGTCTCAACTTCGGATATTTCCGGCCGTGAAAAACTATCCCCTACAGCCGCGAGATTTCTAAAAAATAATTCTTCGTCAATTTTAGAATATTTGATGCCGTTTTCAGCCTCCGAAACGCGGTAATAAGCTTTTTTGAAATATTTTTTTCAAATGCTCGAATCTCATTGGTTCCAGTGTTTGGTGACGATTGTCGTTGAAGATAACCAGGGCCCGTGCGGGCCCGGGGAACGAGGTTGGTCTTAAAGTATTTTAATTACAAATTAGAGGTGCATAAGATTGTGAATCAAAAAAAGACGGGTGAAACAAACTCCTATTTAACTTTTTCGCAATTTTTTATGCATACTTCCGCATCCGCAAGATGGCGGCCTCTATGGAGCGATTTGGTGCGTCAAAGCTTCGAAATTCTCAAAGGATTCAGCAAAATCTGGCTTTTCAACATAATACGTACGCGTTCATTCACAACACCGGCTTCGCCGGCTATTAATACAAATATAAATGCGATCAGAAATGTAAAGGGGATACTTACCAGTAACCACACGATAAGTGACAATACTGCAGTTGAATACAAAGCGATATTCAGGAGATCCGCCAGAATGATTGTTGGTGCCAACTGACACAATTATTTTGAAAGGAAGTGGGAAGGCGGCAGGAAATGCGCACGCGTGGCCGCCAATGTGACATCAGCCTGGATATTTATCAATACCGCAAGGTGGAAGCACGCCGAGCCAGCAAGCTGCGGCTTTTGTCCAGCCAGTTATCACTGGTTATGTTATCAGTACCGCAAGCGGATATGCAGTCTATACAACAACAACAACCGCAAGGTGGAAGCATGCCTGTGTGCTGATGCCAGCGAGCTGCGGCTTTTGGCCAGCCAGTTATCGATCGTTATCTAAAATGTTGCACTGAAGGAGCTGTGCTCCAACGCGAGTTGAAAGAATTGACGCGACCAAAGATGGAAATTCGTCCGAGTAGGTTTAATAAATGTATCACACTCGGGTACTCTGAAAAGCCCGTTTATCGGGCAGCAATATATATACACATTTATGTCGGGAAGTTTGCCCGGCAAAAGCTATACCGGGCATGCCCGGGTATCAAGGGCGAGCCTTGGAAAGGCGAGTCTGGACCTGCCCGGGCGTGTTTGGCTGCGGCCTGGCAAGTCGAGGCTGGGCGTGCCCGGGCGCTCTGGACGAGCACTGGAAAGGCGATAGCGGGCATGCCCGGATGCTCTGGGCGAGCCCTGGAAAGGCGATAGCGGGCATGCCCGGACGCTCTGGGCGAGCCCTGGAAAGGCGATAGCGGGCATGCCCGGACGCTCTGGGCGAGCCCTGGAAAGGCGATAGCGGGCATGCCCGGACGCTCTGGGCGAGCAATTCCTCTGGGCGGAGGAAGAGCCCTGGAAAGGCGAGAGCGGGCATGCCCGGGAAAGACGAGACCGGGCGTGCCCGGGAGGTTCGGGCGTGCCCGGGAGAGGCGCGTCTGGCCGTGTTCTGGCCGGTGCAAGGCGATTGTGTGCATCCAGCGGTAACCACTACACACGCCCCTCCAGAATCGACCTGCACCGGCAGGGTCAATTTAAGGGGGGTCCGGATGACCCGGCCGAAGCGACCCCTGGAGGGTCGTGGGGAGGGGTCCGACGTGGTGGTGGGTGGTCGAGCGGGGGGAACTGTGGACGGGGGGCGGCCTCGCCGCGGAGGAAGGGCCAACCGTGGTGGTCGGTCGACGTCCATGTGCGCCGGTTTGAGGCGGTCCACAGAAATCCGGTCCGGCCGGCCGCCGAAGTCGACGATGAAAGACTTGTCGCCCTGTCGCAGGACCCGGAAGGGCCCGTCGTACGGCGGCCGGAGTGGCCCCCCGTGCGCGTCATGACGCACAAAGACATACTCCGCTGTGCGAAGCGCCGGGGGGACGTAGGACTGGGGGCCACCGTGGCGGAACGTCGGCATGAGGGCAAATCGTCGGGCGGCCTCCTGGAGGTCCGAGCGCTGGCGAGCGGCGGACCAGGGACTGGTAGCGTCGGGCACGAATTCGCCCGGGACGCGGAGCGGCTGGCCGTAGACGAGCTCGGCGGCGGACGCCTGGAGGTCTTCCTTGGGGGCTGTGCGAAGGCCCAAAAGGACCCACGGCAGCCGGTCGGCCCAACCGTCGTCCTGAAGGCCGGCCATGAGTGCGGCCTTCATGGAGCGGTGAAACCGCTCACACAACCCATTGGCTTGGGGGTGGTAGGCCGTGGTGCGGTGCAGCATGACCCCCAACGAACGGGCGACCGCGCCCCAAAGCTCAGACGTGAACTGTGGGCCGCGGTCGGACGAGATGTCCGCTGGTGCGCCGAAGCACGCGACCCAGGTGGCGATGAACGCCTGCGCCACGTCGGCGGTGGTGGTGGAGGTGAGGGGCACGGCCTCCGGCCACCTGGTGGTCCTGTCCACCATGGTGAGCAGGTGGGTGAACCCCCGCGAGGGGGGCAGGGGACCCACCAGGTCCACGTGGACGTGGTTGAAACGCCGTTCAGGCACGGCGAAAGGTGCCAGCGGGGCCTGGGTGTGGCGGTGGACCTTGGCTCGCTGGCAGGCCGTGCAGGCGTTGGCCCAGTCGCGGATGTTTCGTCGAAGGCCGTGCCAGACGAAACGCGCCGACACCAGCTTCTGAGAAGCTTTCCGGCCCAGGTGAGAAAGGCCGTGGATGGAGGCGAAGATGCGGCGCTGCCAGGAAACGGGCACGATGGGGCGAGGCTGGCCCTGGGAGACGTCGCAGAGCAGGACGGTGCCCGCGAAGGGGATGTCGGCCAGGCGGAGGCCCGTGTCCGCCGCGCGGAGTGCCTGCACCGAGGCGTCGGTGGTCTGGTCGGCCGCCATGAGCGCGAAGTCCACGCCGAGGTGGACCGCGTTCGCGCTGGCCCACGAAAGGCAGTCGGCCACGGCGTTGTCTTTGCCGGCGACGTGCTGGATGTCCGTGGTGAACTCCGACACGGCGGAGAGGTGGCGCTGCTGGCGGGCCGACCACGGCTCCGTGACCTTAGCCATTGCGTAGACCAACGGCTTGTGGTCGACGAAAGCCGTGAACGGGCGGCCCTCCAGGAGGTGTCGGAAATGGCGAATGGCCAGGAATAGCCCGAGCAGCTCGCGGTCGAACGTGCTGTAGTTTAACTCGTTCGGCCGGAGTTGCCGGCTGAAAAAAGCGAGTGGCTGCCAAACCCCGTCCACCCATTGCTCATGGACGGCGCCCACCGCATAGTTGGAGGCGTCCGTAGTGAGGGCGATGGGCGCGTTGAGCACCGGGTGAGCCAGCAGCGTTGCGTCGGCGAGGGCCCGTTTGGCGCTGGCGAAGGCCGCGTCCATGGCCGCGGACCAAACAATGTCATGCTTGGCCGGCTTGCCCCGGAGGGCCTCGTAAAGGGGCCGCATGAGCTGAGCAGCGCGGGGCACGAATCGGTGATAAAAATTCACCATGCCGAGGAACTCTTGGAGGGCCTTGATGGAACGGGGACGCGGGAACGTGGTGATGGCCTCGACCTTGGTCGGCAGCGGCACGGCCCCGGTCTTGGTGATGCGGTGGCCCAAAAAGTCAACGGTCGTCGCGCCGAAGTGGCATTTGACCGGGTTGACAATTAAGCCGTGCTCGCTGAGGTGACCGAACAGTGTTCGGAGGTGGAGGAGGTGCTCGGCGCGGGACGTGCTGGCGACGAGGATGTCGTCCAGATAGACGAAAAGAAACGGCAGGTCGCGCAGCACGCCGTCCATCAAGCGCTGGAATGCCTGGGCCGCGTTCTTGAGGCCAAACGGCATCCGCAAAAATTCGAACAGGCCAAACGGCGTGATGACGGCCGTCTTCGGGACGTCGGCCGCCCGGACAGGTACCTGGTGGTAGCCCCGTATCAGGTCAATTTTCGAAAATATGACCCGTCCCGCCAAACGGGCGGAAAAGTCCTGAATATGCGGGATCGGGTACCTGTCGGGGGTGGTAGCGTCATTGAGACGGCGGTAGTCGTCACACGGTCGCCATCCACCCCCCGGCTTTGGCACGATGTGCAGTGGCGAGGCCCACGCGCAATCGGAGCGCCGCACGATGCCGAGGTGCTCCAACGCGTCGAATTCGGCCTTCGCCACGGCGAGCTTGGCTGGGTCGAGGCGGCGGGCCCTGGCGTAGACCGGCGGGCCCGTAGTGGGTATGTGGTGCTCGATCCCGTGCCGCACCGCGACGGCCGAAAACGTCGGCCGCGTGAGGGCCGGGAATTCCACGAGCAGGCGAGCGAACTCGTTCGTTGCCGGGAGGGCGCACGCCAGTTTGGTCGGCGCGGAGCTGCTCATTGTGCACGCCAGGGAGCTGAAGGTCTCGGCGTGGACAACGCGACGTCGTTTGACGTCGACCAGCAGCCCGTGCGCGCAGAGGAAGTCGGCGCCCAGCAAAGCCACGGGGACGCTGGCGGTAACAAAAGTCCATTGAAAGCGCTGGCTGCCGAAGCAGAGGGTGACGACGCGTGGGCCGAAAGTGCGTATGGCCGAGCCATTAGCAGCGACCAAAGAGGGGCCGCAAACTGCGTCCAGCCTGTCCTGCTCGGAGGCGGGTATGACGCTCAGTTGGGCGCCGGTGTCGCACAGGAAACACCGCCCAGACGCTTTGTCCCGAATAAACAGCAAGTTGCCCGAGTGGCCGGCGCTCATGGCTGGGAATGAACGCCGGCCCGGCCGTTTCCCGACCTGCCGAAAGTGCACGGGGGCCGGCACGTCCGAGCCTTGTGTCCGAACCTGGCGTGGTAATAACACCACGCCCGGTCAGGTGGAGGCCCCGGCCGTCGTGTCGGAAGTGGGCGGTGTGGCGTGGCGGCCGCCAGTTGCACCGGCAGTTCGGCCTCCAACCGCGCAGGGTGCTCGGGCGTCGTGGGCGTCGCCTCGGACGGCGGCGGGCTCCAGGTAACCGCGCCGATGTGCTGGCCCGCCGAGGAGATCTTATCGGCTTCCCTGGCGAGGGCGCGGGAATCCGTGATCAACGTGCCAGCCAGGGCGAGGCGTACCGGGTGACGCAGCTGGCGAAGGAACAGCTCGCGGAACAGAAAATCCGGAGAGTGCTCACCGAGCAACGAGAGCATATAGTCCATGCGCTCGGACGGGCGCGTGTCGCCGAGCTCGGGCAGGTCAAGCAGGCGCCGTGCGCGTGCTGCCGGTGAGAGGGCGAAAGCGTCGAGGAGGAGTGTCTTCAGCGCGTCGTATTTGTCAGCAGCCGGCGGGTGCTGGAGGAGGCTCAAGGCACGGGCCGCGGTGGCGGAACTGAGTGCCGCCACAACATGGTGGAATGGGTGTCGTCCGCGGTGATGCCTCGCAGGGCGAACTGAGAGTCCGCCTGAGTGAACCAAACAGCCGCGTGAGCCTCCCAGAAGGTAGGCAGTTTAAGCGTCACTGCCGTATCCATGTCGGTAGGTCACCAATGAAGGAGCTGTGCTCCAACACGAGTTGAAATAATTGACGCGACCAAAGATGGAAATTCGTCCGAGTAGGTTTAATAAATGTATCACACTCGGGTACTCTGAAAAGCCCGTTTATCGGGCAGCAATATATATACACATTTATGTCGGGAAGTTTGCCCGGCAAAAGCTATACCGGGCATGCCCGGGTATCAAGGGCGAGCCTTGGAAAGGCGAGTCTGGACCTGCCCGGGCGTGTTTGGCTGCGGCCTGGCAAGTCGAGGCTGGGCGTGCCCGGGCGCTCTGGACGAGCACTGGAAAGGCGATAGCGGGCATGCCCGGACGCTCTGGGCGAGCCCTGGAAAGGCGATAGCGGGCATGCCCGGACGCTCTGGGCGAGCCCTGGAAAGGCGATAGCGGGCATGCCCGGACGCTCTGGGCGAGCCCTGGAAAGGCGATAGCGGGCATGCCCGGACGCTCTGGGCGAGCCCTGGAAAGGCGAGTCTGGACATGCCCGGGCGTCCTGGACGCGGCCTGGCACGTCGAGGCTGGGCGTGCCCGGGCGCTCTGAGCGAGCCCTGGAAAGGCGAGAGCGGGCATGCCCGGGAAAGACGAGACCGGGCGTGCCCGGGAGGTTCGGGCGTGCCCGGGAACAGTGAGTCCGGGCATGCCCGGGAGAGGCGCGTCTGGCCGTGTTCTGGCCGGTGCAAGGCGATTGTGTGCATCCAGCGGTAACCGCTACAGCACCAAGTTAAATATGTGGATTTATGGTAATAATCACTTCTTAACAAGTTAGTTTGTATGAACATAAACACTATTTATGCCCGTGATTTTCACGGGTTACCACGAGTCTTACGATAATCCACCAAATGTCCGTCTGTCCGTCCGTCTGTTCCCAGGTACCACAAAAACGGCTGAACCGATCGCAACGATATTTTGGGTGGGTAATCCTGGGACCGCTTGGAGTAAAATAGGCTATTGTGGCGGACACAATGTCAGTGGGCAATAATTCCGCGCACCAGTGGGTGGCGCAAGTGTCCGGGCGTGGAAGCGCAGCTCGGGCCACGCCCGGAGCAAAGGCGTCACGAGGCGCAGGGTGGAACTGAGATACATGCCCCGCCTTTCGGCTGATCGGCCACGCCCGGGGGCAAGGCGTGGCCTCGGGATATATATGCGGGCTCGAAAGTCGAGCCCGCCCAGTGCTTACGTGCGAGCTGTTAATAAAGTGTTTCAGTTTGTACAACGCGTTGTGGCCTACCTTGGCAAACGAATTGTGTGTGCACAGCACCACACAGGTGACCCCGACTGGTTCAGCCGAAGCTGACCCCTGAACGCGCCATGGCTACCAACGCTGTCGCCGTCAAACTCACGGAGTTCTGGGAAGCGCACGCCGATGTTTGGTTTGTGCAGGCCGAAGCTCAATTCCAGCTTCGGGGCATCACGGCGGACGACACCATGTACTACCACGTGGTCGCCGCCCTCGGGCCCGGCACTGCCGCCCACGTCGTGTCCATCCTTCGGCGCCCGCCAGGCGCCCACAAGTATGCGGCGCTCAAACGTCCTCTCCTCGCCACGTTTGGGCTCACGGAGGCCGAACGCGCCGACAGCCTCCTGGACCTTCCCGCCCTCGGCGACACACGACCGTCCATTCGGATGGATTTTATGTTGTCCCTTCTTGGAGACCAGCACCCGGATTTCCTGTTCCGAGTGCTTTTCCTCCGCCAGCTACCTGTGCAGGTGCGGCTCGCGCTGGCTGGTTCGAACTTAACGGAACCCTGGCGGGAGAGGCGGACAAATTTTTCGCGGCCTGCGAACGCGGTCGGTGTACGGTGCTGCCGTAGTGGATCCTGGTGCGGAGGCTACAGCACCCCCTGCTTCCCTCGTGGCCGCTGCTACGCCCCGCCCACTACCGCCGCCGCCACCACCACCACCACCGCCGGAACGGCCGACACGGCAGCCACCACCGCAAACCTGGTGCTACTATCATTCCAGGTTCGGCCGCAAGGCCAGAGCGTGCCGCCCGCTGTGTTCTTTCGACGGGTCGGGAAACGACCGGGCCGGCGCTCACTTGCGGCCATGAGCGTCGGCCATTCCGGCAGCCTCCTGTTCATCACAGACACCTCGTCTGGTCGTCGTTTTCTGTGCGACACGGGAGCGCAGGTAAGCGTCCTCCCTGCCTCCGCGTCTGACAAGCAAGCCGCCGGCCGGGGCCCCGCCTTGCTCGCTGCCAACGGAACACACATCCGCACATTCGGGAAGCGTTGCCTCTCGCTGCGTTTCGGAGGGCAGCGCTTCAAATGGTCTTTCGTCACCGCCAGCGTGCCAATGGCCCTGCTCGGTGCGGACTTCCTTTGTGTGAATGGGCTGTTGGTGGACGTTAAGCGTCAACGCCTCGTCCAGGCCGAAACCTTCAGCTCGCTCGCCTGTTCGCTGAGCGGCTCGTTGAGCAGCTCACTGAGCGGCTCACCGAGCGGCTTACCAAATGGCTTGCTGAGCGGTTCCGTCCCGGCGAAGTTAGTCTGTACGCTTCCGGCAGCGGGCGAGTTTACCCGCCTCCTCGCCAGTTTCCCGGCACTTACGCGGCCCACCTTTTCAGCGGTGGCCATCAAACACGGGGTGGAGCACCACATCCCCACCGTCGGACCACCGGTCTACGCCCGGGCGCGCCGCCTCGACCCCACGAAGCTCGCGGTGGCGAAAGCGGAGTTCGCCACGCTGGAGCGGCTGGGCAGCGTACGGTGCTCCAACAGTGCATGGGCCTCTCCTCTGCACATTGTGCCCAAGCCCAGTGGCGGATGGCGGCCGTGCGGTGACTACCGCCGGCTCAACGACGCCACCACCCCCGACTGCTACCCGGTACCGCATATTCAGGACTTTTCCGCCCGGTTGCCGAAAACGACCATTTTCTCCAAGGTGGACCTCATCCGGGGCTACCACCAGGTCCCCGTACAACCGGACGATGTACCAAAGATGGCCGTCATCACACCTTTCGGCCTCTTTGAGTTCTTGCGGATGCCCTTTGGGTTGAAAAATGCGGCCCAAGCGTTCCAGCGGCTCATGGACAGCGTCTTGCGCGACTTGTCCTTCATCTACGTCTACCTGGACGACAACCTAGTCGCGAGCGCGTCCCGGGAGGAGCACCTGCTCCACCTCCGCACGCTCTCCGAACGCCTGGGCCAGCACGGCCTGATAATCAACCCCGCGAAGTGCCGTTTCGGCATCACCGCCATCGACTTATTGGGGCACCGCATCACCAGGCATGGGGCCATCCCTTTACCGGCCAAGGTGGAGGCGGTCAGGAGCTTCCCGCGCCCCCGCACGATCAAGGGGCTCCAGGAATTCCTGGGCATGGAGAATTTTTATCACCGGCGAGGTCACGGCGAGGTCACGTCTTTTAGAAGCTGCTCCATGCGCTCACGCTTTCGAAGCTAAGTGATATTTCTCAATTGTGTTTTTGTCGAGACTGTATCTATCTTTCGGTGTATGGACCTACAGCGTATCTTTTGGAAAATTTTCGGTGCTAATTTTTCGTTCATGTATACACAATCGTCGGTTAATGGTATCGAGTATTCTGCGGCCTAGTACTCGTAGGCTTAGACTACCGTACCGTCTCAGACCTTGTGGTTTGTTTTTCTCTCAGCGATTCGTCGAATGCGCTGAAATTATTTTCGTTCTCTGTTTCGTACCAGTCGTTCACCCCATACCTCCTTGTTTAATATCTGTACTCACAAAAAAAAAAAAAAAAAAACACAAAAAAAATTATTTCCTTCCCAGGTCTTATTCGTTTATTTGTTGTTCTTTTTGTTCGTTCGTTCTTCGTTCGCGATCACGCGGTTAGAAATGTATAATCTCTCCCCTGAACAACTATTTTCTCTCATATATTATAACACCCTTTTCTTCTTTTCCTACAAAAGGATGCTTTCGTCTTGCTCACCAAATCTATTCATTCCAAAAAATATATATAATACCATCTCTTACAGTTCCTCCTTTCTACATTCCCTAAACTATCCAGAACTCCATCCCTCCTCCAGTGTCCTCAAACGTATTTTTGACTCGAAGGTCTCAAACTCATTTTGCAAAAAATGTTCGTTTCCCATGAATCATACACTTTTCAAAATCCAATCTCACCCCTCCCCTCCAAATCCTCCCCATCACCCATCCCTTTCAAATCTCCCCCCTTGCCCCTTCCCTCCCCTCCCTCCTAAACTCCCCCCACACCCCTCCCCTCCGAGACTCTCCCTCGCTCCTCCCCTCCTAGACTCCCCTCTCACCCCTCCTCCTCAAAGCATCCTCCCTGCTTCTTCCTCCTTCCAACTTTCACCTTCATCTCCCCAAACCTCCTGCCTTGCTCTTCCCCCTCCTCAAATAACACCTCACTGTGCCTCACCCAATCTCCATCAAACCTTTTGTCTGCCCCATTCTTCCCTTTCTCCAAGCTATTCTGAAATCTCTGACACACCTTCAACAGCTCTCCCTACCTCTTCCTCCTCTTCCACATCTTACCCTACCCCTCCCCCCCCCCCCTGTTCTGGACCCGATGCTCCCCCTTCCTCTTCATTAACGGTATGGACCTCAAACATCCGGGGCCTTCGCTCAAACCTGACTGACCTCTCCATACAGGTTGCTTCTGACAAACCAGATGTGATCTGCTTAACAGAAACTTTCCTCCTTCATGATGTCTCTGATGCCTTGGTATCTCTCCCAGGTTACTCCCTCCTCCGGTATGATAGACCTGAGCCTCGTCCTGGAGGTGGGGTTGCTATCTTTATAAAAAACTCTCTTCCTCACTCGCCCTCCACTGCCCTCTCTCCACCTCACCCCCAGGAATACCTTTGGCTACGGCTTCCCTTTCGCTCCCACCTGTTGTTCATATGTGTGTTGTACCGTCCACCAATCAGCGATGACTCCATCTACATCTCACTGTCTGATAATATGGACCAACTTCTATCTACTCATCCCAACTCTCTCTTCCTCATATGTGGTGATTTCAATTGTCACCATGCCAGTTGGCTGGGTGTGGGTACCTCTCTCACCAGCCATGGCTCTTCAGCAAAGGACTTCTGCGACTCACTGGGACTGACACAATCTGTAAATTTCCCGACCCGGATCTCAGTCAACGGAGCATCTTCTCTTCTGGATTTGGTTATGACAAACTTCCCTGAAAATGTCTGCTGCTCTTCTTCTGCTCCAATCGGCTCATCTGATCATGTGCTTGTCAAAGTGGCCATCTCTCTGACCATTCTCAGAGAGCCTCCTCAGCGTCGACGAGTCTGGCATTTCACTCAGGCCAACTGGCACGGTCTTCAAGCAGCCATCAATCATCTGGACTGGTCTCCCATCTCTACCGCCTCTGACATCAACTCATCCTGGGAATTCTTTCAAAGTAAATTGCTCTCTCTCTCATGCACAGATTTATACCATCTCGTCTTCAGTTGTCATACCCTTCCTCCCGTCCATGGTACACGGAATCTTGTGGTGAGGCTGTTGCCCTGAAACAACTTGCTTTCGTCTCCTGGAAAGCAAATCCAACGGAAGGAAATCTCATTTCCTTTCACAAAGCCCGAAACAAGTGTGTGTCCACCCTCAGGAGAGCCAGGAAACAATATCTCACCATTCTCAAGACCGAACTCTCTTATCTGTCTCCCTCTTCCAAATCCTGGTGGCGTCTGGTCAAATCTGTTTCTGGTGTTTGTTCCCCCTCCATCCCCTCCCTCACCTCAAACGGCTTAACGGCTGACTCCGCACGTGAAAAAGCTGAATGCCTCAACTCTGTGTTTGCCTCTAAATCTTGTGTCCCAAACCCATCCCTCTCTGTACCCACCGTACCCAGTCGTACCCAGCTGCTCCTGGACTCTGTGTCCTTTCCTCCTGACAAGGTGGAAAAGTTTCTGTCAACCCTCGACTCTGATTCTGCAACTGGTCCTGACGGCATCAGCCCACGGGTCCTAAAATCATGTTCTTCTGCTCTTTCACTCCCTCTTTCTGTTCTCTTCACCCTCTCTTTTGCTCAAGGTCATCTGCCATCTGCTTGGAAATCAGCCACCATCACCGCTTTGCACAAAAAAGGTGCAAAAACAGATCCCAGCAACTACAGACCAATCAGCCTTCTCCCAATTATCAGCAAAGTCATGGAATCCATCATTGCTTCAGATATGAAATCTTTCCTCTTCTCCAATGGCTTGATCTCTGATCATCAATTTGGTTTCAGACCTGGTCACTCTACTCTGGACATGCTGCTTCTGCTTTCTCAACAATGGATGGAGGTCCTCAACGCCAAACAGGAAATTAGAGCTGTCTCCCTTGACATTTCACGTGCCTTCGATACGGTCTGGCACCCTGCTCTGCTCTCCAAACTCTCCTCCTTTGGTATCCATGGAAATCTCCACGCATGGCTGGCGGACTTCCTCTCTGGTCGTAGTCAACGTGTGGCCCTGAATGGGTTTCTCTCATCTCCTCTTCCTGTTCAGGCTGGAGTTCCCCAAGGTAGTGTTCTGGGCCCTGTACTTTTTCTGGTCTTCATCAATGATCTCTCTGACTCTCTTGAAAATCCTCTCTATCTCTTTGCTGACGACTCTACTCTCTGTCGCTCCATTCCTCATCCCTCAGATCGGCAGTCTGCAGCCTCCTCACTCTCTGCAGACCTGGACAAAATCACAGACTGGTCAAACAAGTGGAACATGTCTTTCAATCCTGACAAATCTCACACTCTTACAATGTCTCTCCGAAAGGACCGACTGGACAACCCTCCCATCTACTTTCTCAACAATCCTCTCCAAGAAGTTCTGTCGCTCAAGCTTTTGGGTCTCACTATCTGCCATGATCTTTCTTGGGAAAACCACATTTCCAAGCTGGCCTCCAAAGCCAGTCGCCGACTGGGCATCCTCCGTCGTGCGAAGTCCTTCCTTGGCACACCTGAGCTCCTCACCACATACAAGGCTTTCATCCGCAGCTCAATGGAATACTGTTCCCCCCTCTGGGCTGGTGCTCCTGCCTCACACCTTGCTCGGCTTCACGCTGTTGAGGCCAAAGCTTTCAGAATCATTGGAATCTCCTGCGATGTAGTCAACGCCGAGGGCCTTTCACTCACTCACCGCAGGCAGGTTGGTGGTCTTTCTGTCTTCTACCGACTCCTCTCCGGCCTTGCTCCCCCAGCTCTCTCTGTGCTCTGTCCCCCCAATATTCCTTCAGGTCGCACAAGATCTGCCTGCAACCCTCTTATGGTTAAACTGCCAAAGTCTAGGCTCTCTGCTCACCTTCACTCTTTCATTCCCCTTTTCTCCCGCCTCTGGAACAAACTCCCCCACTCCCTTCAATCCCACTCCTCCCTCCAGGTCTTTAAAACAGCTGTTCACCACCATCTCTTATCTTCCCCCATCGAAAACCTTGATCTTTTCTACCCCCGGTAATTCACCCCAGAGTCCTTGCAGTGTTCATATGTTTTAATCCTCTCCCACCTCCCCCCAAGTCCTCCCGATGTCCCTGCTCTCAAATGTTGTGTTTGTGTCCTTCCCCTTCTTCCCCCTCTCTTTTGTGTCCTCCCCCCTCTCTCCCCATCTTGTCTGCCGCTCCCCTTGTTTTTTGTGTTTTGTGTGTCGGTTTGTCTTTTTGTGTGATTAATGTTTGCTCTTTCACGAGCCTCGATCTTGTATACAAAAAAAAAAAAAACAACAAAAAAAAAAAACCGCTTTGTGCCCCGCGTCGCCCAGCTCCTGCGCCCCCTGCACGAGGCCCTCTGGGGGAAGCCGGGCAAAGGTGACATCGCCTGGACGGAGCAAATGGCCGCGGCGTTTGCGGGCGCAAAGCTGGCCTTGGCCAACGCCACCATGCTGGCGCACCTTGCGCCCGATGCACCAATCGCCCTCACCACCGACGCGTCGGACTATGCGGTGGGCGCGGTGCACGAGCAGTGGGTGAGTGGTGCTTGGCAGCCGCTGGCATTTTTTAGCCGGCAGCTCTGCCCGCACGAACGCCGGTTCAGCACCTTCGACCGCGAGCTGCTCGGGCTCCACCTGGCGGTCCGACACTTCCGCCATCTTCTCAAGGGCCGCCCGTTCACGGCCTTCGTCGATCACAAGCCCCTTGTTTTCGCGTTGGCCAAGGTCGCCGAGCCATGGTCGGCCCGGCAGCAACGTCACCTCTCTGCCGTGTCTGAGTACACGACGGACATCCGTCACGTTGCCGTAAGGACAACCCGGTGGCGGATTGCCTTTCGCGGTCCGTCGCACACGCGGTCCACCTCGGGATCGACTATGCCCGGATGGCGGCGGACCAGACCGCCGACCCCGACGTCCAGGCCTTGCGGACCGCCGTCACGGGCCTCCGCGTCAGGGAGGTGCCGTTCGACATCGCAGGCACTGCCCTCTTGTGCGACGTCTCCCTTGGCCGGCCTCGCCCCATCGTACCCACTGGCTGGCAGCGCCCGGTTTTTGACGCCATCCACGGCCTGTCCCACCCGGGCACGAAGGCCTCCCAGAAGCTCGTCGCGGCGAAGTTCGTCTGGCATGGCCTCAGGAAGAACGTCCGCGACTGGGCCAGGACGTGCCTCGCGTGCCAGCGCGCAAAAGTCCACCGCCACACCCTAGCCCCGTTGGCCCCGTTTACGGTGCCCGAGCGTCGGTTCGACCACGTCCACGTCGACTTGGTGGGACCTCTGCCCCCCTTGCGGGGTTTCACCCACCTCCTCACCATGGTGGACCGCACCACCCGGTGGCCGGAGGCCGTGCCATTGGCGGCTGCGGCTGACGTCGCGCAAGCCTTCATCGCCACGTGGGTTGCTCGGTTCGGCGCCCCCTCGGACATCTCGTCCGACCGCGGCCCCCAGTTCACCTCGGAGCTCTGGGGAGCAGTGGCGCAAGGGCTCGGCGTCAAGCTGCACCGCACCACGGCTTACCACCCCCAGGCCAACGGCCTGTGCGAGCGCTTCCATTGCTCAATGAAGGCCGCGCTCTGGGCCAGCCTCCGCGACGGCAGCTGGACCGACAGGCTCCCCTGGGTCCTGCTGGGCCTCAGGATGGCGCCCAAGGACGACCTGCACACGTACTCGGCGGAGCTGGTCTTCGGGCAACCACTGCGGGTACCGGGTGAATTTATCCCCGACTCCACGGCCCCTTGGAGTGGAGACCGCCAGGAGGTTCGCCCCGGTGCCGACGGCACACCACGGTTGCCCGTCCTCCCACGTCGCCCCAGAGCTTCGCACGGCTGAGTACGTTTTTGTCAGGCACAACGCCCACCGGGCGCCGCTGCGGCCCCCGTACGACGGGCCCTTCCGCGTGCTGGAGACCGGGGACAAGCATTTCACCGTGGACATCGGCGGTACTCCAGATCGTATCTCCGTGGACTGCCTCAAGCCAGCCCACCTCGATCTGGACCACCCCCTGCAAGCAGCTCTGCCTCCGCGTCGAGGCCGCCCCCCGGTGGGCAGACCCCCGGCACCGCCCAGCCCCGCCGCCACGCCACCCCCCGGTCCTGCACCCATCCCAGGGGCAGCCAGGGGCATCCCACCTGGCATCCCTGCACCCCGGACGCCGCCGATCGCCAGGGGGCGCTTCGGCCGGGTCATCCGTCTGCCCCGCAAACTGGCCCTCCAGGTGCGCGGGAATTCTGGGGGGGCGCGTGTGGAGGACACGAAAGCCCACTGGCGTGGTGACATCATTCCGCGCACCAAGTGGGCGGCGGCCACGCCCGAGGGGTAGGCGTGGCCTGAGGATATACACGGGGCGCGCAGCCCGGAGCGCGCTAGTGTTACAGTGAGCTCCTGAAATAAAGACGTTTATAAGTTACCGCTTGTCCGTTTCCTCCTTGCTCGCAAGCAGCGTGCGTAACGCCGTGCTTTAAGGCTTTTTTTATTTTAAACGATTCATATAAACATCCGTTAAATCATATCACACACAAATCATCAAAATCTAAACAGTATTTGTGGAATTTCAATAAAAGTCACATCACTGTTCATATCGGTAAATATTATTCCATCGTGTTTGGAAAAACTGGAAAATTAGAAAAAATGGAAAATTGGGGAAAAAATTAGAAAACAATATAGTGGTGCTGTGCACACACAATTCGTTTGCCAAGAAGGTAGGCCACAACGCGTTGTACAAACTGAAACACTTTATTAACAGCTCGCACGTAAGCACTGGGCGGGCTCGACTTTCGAGCCCGCATATATATCCCGAGGCCACGCCTTGCCCCCGGGCGTGGCCGGTCGGCCGAAAGGCGGGGCATGTATCTCAGTTCATCCTGCGCCTCGTGACGCCTTTGCTCCGGGCGTGGCCCGAGCTGCGCTTCCACGCCCGGACACTCGCGCCACCCACTGGTGCACGGAATTATTGCCCACTGACATTGTGTCCGCCACACGCACCCCCCCAGAATTCCCGTGCACCTGAAGGGTGAGCTTGCGGGGAAGCCGGATGACCCGGCCGAAACGCCCTCTGGCGATGCGTGCAGGGCTGGGGGGTACCGGGACGGCGGGGCTGGGGGGTGCCGGGGGTCTGCCCACCGGGGGGCGACCATGGTGCCGTGGAGTCGGGGAGGAACTCGCCCGGCACCCGCAGCGGTTGCCCGAAGACCAACTCCGCCGTGGATGCGCGCAGGTCCTCCTTGGGCGCCGTCCGGAGGCCTAGCAGGACCCAGGGGAGCCTGTCGACCCAGCCGCCATCGCGGAGGGTGGCCCGGAGCGCGGCCTTCAATGAGCGGTGAAATCGCTCACACAGGCCGTTAGCCTGGGGGTGGTAGGCCGTGGTTCGGTGCAGCCGGACCCCGAGCCCCTGCGCGACCGCCCCCAGAGCTCTGAGGTGAACTGGGCGCCGCGGTCGGACGAGATGTCTGAGGGGGCGCCGAACCGGGCGACCCAGGTGGCGATGAAAGCCTGCGCGACGTCCGCCGCCGTCGTCGACGCCAAGGGCACGGCCTCCGGCCACCGGGTGGTGCGGTCCACCATGGTGAGGACGTGGGTGAAACCCCGCGAGGGGGGCAGAGGTCCCACCAGGTCCACGTGGACGTGGTCAAACCGGCGTTCCAGCACCGTGAACGGGGCCAACGGGGCCTGGGTGTGCCAGTGCACCTTGGCGCGCTGGCACGCGAGGCACGTCCTGGCCCAGCCGCGGACGGCCTTCCGGAGGCCATGCCAGACGAACTTGTCGGCGATCAACCTTTGGGAGGCCCTCACGCCCGGGTGGGACAGGCCGTGGATGGCGTCAAACACCTGGTGCTGCCAGCCCGCGGGCATGATGGGGCGAGGCCGCCCGAGGGAGACGTCGCACAAGAGGGCCGCGCCCGCGCCGTCGAACGGCACCTTGGTGGCGTGGAGGCCCGTGACGGCGGTCCGCAAGGCCTGGACGTCGGGGTCAGCGCCTGGTCTGCTGCCATCCGGGCATAGTCGATGCCGAGGTGGACTGCATGGGCGACGGCCCGGGAAAGGCAATCCGCCACCGAGTTGTCCTTCCCCGCGACGTGCCGGATGTCCGTCATGTACTCGGACACGGCCGAGAGGTGACGCTGCTGCCGGGCCGACCATGGCTCGGTGACCTTGCCCATCGCGAAGATCAGCGGCTTGTGGTCGACGAAGGCCGTGAACGCACGGCCCTCGAGCAGATGGCGGAAGTGCCTGACCACCAAGTGAAGCCCGAGCAACTCGCGGTCGAAGGTACTGTAACGGCGTTCGGGCGGGTGAAGCTGCCGGCGAAAGAACGCCAGCGGTTGCCAAGCTCCACGCACCCATTGCTCGTGCACCGCGCCCACCGCGTAGTCCGAGGCGTCGGTGGTGAGGACGATCGGTGCATCGGGCGCCGGGTGCGCGAGCATGGTGGCGTTAGCCAAGGCGAGCTTCGCGCCCGTGAACGCCGTGTCAATCTGCTCGGTCCAGGTAACGTCGCCTTTGCCCGGCTTACCTCGGAGAGCTTCGTGCAGTGGGCACAGGAGCTGGGCGATACGGGGCAGGAACCGATGGTAAAAGTTCACCATGCCCAGGAACTCCTGCAGCCCTCTGATCGTGCGGGGGCACGGAAACCCCTTCACCGTCTCCACCTTGGCCGGCAGGGGGACGGCTCCGTGCCTGGTGACATGGTGCCCTAGAAAATCGATTATGGTGATGCCGAACCGGCACTTGCGGGGTTCACAATCAGGCCATGCTGGCCCAGGCGTTCGAAGAGCGTGCGGAGGTGGCGTAGGTGCTCTTCGCGGGACGCGCTGGCGACGAGGATATCGTCCAGGTAGACGTAGACAAAATCCAAGTCGCGCAGGACGCTGTCCATCAGTCGCTGGAACGCCTGAGCCGCATTCTTCAGACCGAAGGGCATCCGCAGGAACTCGAAGAGTCCGAATGGCGTGATGACCGCCGTCTTCGGGACGTCCTCCGGCCTGACGGGGACCTGATGGTAGCCGCGTATGAGGTCCACCTTTGAGAAGAAGGACATGCCCGCCAAACGGGCGGAAAAGTCCTGAATGTGGGGGACGGGGTAGCGGTCGGGAGTGGTGGCGTCATTGAGACGGCGATAGTCCCCGCACGGTCGCCATCCCCCGCCGGGCTTCGGCACGATGTGCAGCGGCGACGCCCAAGCACTTTCCGAGCGCCGAACGATGCCGAGTCGCTCCAGGGTAGCGAAAGCCGCTTTTGCCACCGCCAGCTTCGTCGGCTCGAGGCGGCATGCCCGGGCGTAGACCGGTGGCCCGACGGTGGGGATGTGATGGGCCACCCCGTGCTTGACGGCCCCCGCCGAGAAGGTGGGCCGCGTGAGGGCCGGGAAGCCGGCGAAGAGGCGGGTGAATGCGTCCGCTGCCGGAAGCGTACAGATCTACGTGGCAGGAACCGAACCGTTCGGCAAGCCGCTTGGCAAGCCGCTCGGCGAGCCGCCCGTTGAGCTGCTTGACGAGCTGGGCAGCGCACAAGCGAGAGAGCTGAACGTCTCGGCCTGGACAAGACGTCTGCGCTTTACGTCGACCAGGAGCCCATTAGCGCACAGGAAGTCCACGCCAAGCAGTGCCATGGGCACGTCGGCGGTGACGAACGTCCATCGGAAAACCTGCCCTTCGAACCGCAGAGAGAGGCAGCGTTTTCCGTACGTACAGATGGGCGTCCCGTTCGCGGCAAGCAGCGCGGGGCCCCCGCCCGCGGCGTGCTTGTCTGACATACCGGCGGGAACGACACTCACCTGCGCTCCCGTGTCGCACAGGTAACGGCGCCCGGATAAGGTGTCCGTTATGAACAGCAGGCTGCTCAAACGGCCGGTGCTCATCGCCACTATTGAGCGCCGGCCTGGGCGTTTTCCGACCTGTTGAAGGAGCATGGCGGATGACACTGCCGAGCCTCGTGGCCGAACTTGGCGTGGAACCAGCACCAGGTGGTGGAGCTGGAGGAGCGCGGCTGGCTCCGCCAGGCCGGTGGAGTTGGCGGGTTTCCCCGCGGTGGCGGTTTTCGCCACGGCGGTGGGCGGGGCGTGGCGGCGGTCACGAGGTGCGTATCAGCATGCTGCGTATGCTGTGTAAGCTGATGCTGTGGATCAGCATCATCAGCAGCATCAGCCTCGAGGTCCGTGACGGCCGCAAAGTACCTGTCCGCCTCGGCTGCCAATGCTCGGGGTTCCGTTAGCACGGTCCCGGCCAACGCGAGGCGAACCTGCGCTGGAAGTTGGCGACGGAAAAGCGCCCGGAATAGAGAACTGGGGGCTTCGTCGCCCAACAGTGACAGCATATGGTCCATTCGGACCGACGGGCGCGTGTCGCCGAGCTCGGGGAGATCCAGGAGGCGGTCGGCCCGTGCGTCGTCCGTGAGGCCGAACGTGGCTAGGAGTAGCTGCTTGAGTGCCTCGTACTTGTGGCCGTCCGGTGGGTGGCGAAGGACGGACACAACTCGAGCGGCCGTGCCGGGCCCGAGGGAGGCGACGACGTGGCAGTAGCGCGTGTCGTCGCCGGTGAGGCGCCGAAGCTGAAATTGGGCTTCGGCTTGGACGAACCAGACTTCGGCCTGGGCCTCCCAAAATTCGGGAAGTTTGATGAAGTTGGCCATGGCAATGGCGTCGTGTGTGGAAGGATCGCTCTGGCAGATCCAACGTCGAGGGTCACCAGTAAAGCGCGGCGTTACGCGCGCTGCTTGCGAGCAAGGAGGAAGCGGACAAGCGGTAACTTATAAACGTCTTTATTTCAGTAGCTCACTGTAACACTAGCGCGCTCCGGGCTGCGCGCCCCGTGTATATCCTCAGGCCACGCCTACCCCTCGGGCGTGGCCGCCGCCCACTTGGTGCGCGGAATGATGTCACCACGCCAGTGGGCTTTCGTGTCCGCCACAGCCTTCAATTTCTGCTATTTTGCCTTTTCATTGGGGCCTCCCTATTGAAGGCCCGCCCATAGGGCGGGTACCATTGCCAGTATTAATTAATAGCCGGTGAAGCCGGTGTTGTGAATGAACGCGTAGGTATTATGTTGAAAAGCCAGATTTTGCTGGATCCTTTGAGAATTCCAAGCTTTGACGCACCAAATCACTCAATGGAGGCCGCCATCTTGCGGATGCGGAAGTATGCATAAAAAATTCACTGATCTCTACAACCACTGGATAGCGCATCGCCCACTGAACGTAACGCACACAACTGACGCTGCCGCACACACAGGTCGGCCATCTTAACCACTCGCATCGTATGCGGACGCGTCAGGAGTCAGGGAGTGAACAACACGTAATTTGTATGCAATTCCCAACTAAGCTCGCTACTTTCCTTCAGATCTGGACTTTATATCAAATCCCTTATACTACAGTTTCAAATTGTATTCTCGTAATAGAGGCCTACATCAACATCAACTTGTTTAATCATCAAAAAAATGTCCCCCACTACACCAAGTCCCAATCATTTGCTTCCTTCTTCAAAACAAAACAATGCTATTAATGTTGCAGCATTTTGCAGACGAGATCAGTAATGGCATCCACTAACAGTTCTTATTGAATGGTAATTTGTTTTCTTTGCTGAATAAAAGTAATTAAAAAAAGGTAATTACTTTCTAGTGATTTATTTCCATTCTTATTTCTTGTCAGAAGTAAACTCTTTTCAGTAGTAAATGGGGGGGGGGGGGGGGGTGGCGGGGGCATGAAGGAATCTTAAAAATCATTTAAGGAATACATGTCCTGTTATGGCAATAAAAGGCAATTTGTAAGGCAAAAAGTACAGTTGTGGCAATGAAAGGCAATTTGTAATTGATTGTCCTTTGGCAACGTTGGTATTTAAAGGAGTACAATTGTACTGGTACAATGAGCTATCAACTGAGGTTATTGACGTGCCGTGGTGAGGAGTAGCGAGTGACAGCAGTCGTGAGGGGTAGCGAGTGACAGCAGTGGTGAGGGGTAGCGAGTGCCAGCAGTGGTGAGGGGTAGCGAGTGACAGCAGTGGTGAGGGGTAGCGAGTGCCAGCAGTCGTGAGGGGTAGCGAGTGACAGCAGTGGTGAGGGGTAGCGAGTGCCAGCAGTGGTGAGGGGTAGCGAGTGCCAGCAGTCGTGAGGGGTAGCGAGTGACAGCAGTGGTGAGGGGTAGCGAGTGCCAGCAGTCGTGAGGGGTAGCGAGTGACAGCAGTGGTGAGGAGTAGCGAGTACCAGCAGTGGTGAGTGGGTAGCAAGTGCATGCAGTGGTGAGAAGGTAGCGAGTGCATGCAGTGGTGAGGGGTAGCGAGTGCTTGCAGTGGTGAGTGGGTAGCGGGCACATGCAGTGGTGAGGGGTCGTGAGCACGTGCCGTGGTGAGGGGTCGTGAGCACGTGCCGTGGTGAGGGTTAGTGAGCACGTGCCGTGGTGAGGGGTAGCGAGCACATGCCGTGGTGAGGGTTAGCGAGCACGTGCCGTGGTGAGGGGTGGCGAGCACGTGCCGTGGTGAGGGGTGGCGAGCACGTGCCATGGTGAGGGGTAGCGAGCACATGCCGTGGTGAGGGGTAGCGCGTGCCAGCCGTGGTGAGGGTTAGCGAATGCATGCAGTGGTGAGGGGTAGAGAGTGCCAGCAGTGGTGAGGAGTAGCGCGTGCATGCAGTGGTGAGGGGTAGCGAGTGCATGCAGTGGTGAGGGGTAGCGCGTGCCAGCCGTGGTGAGGGTTAGCGAATGCATGCAGTGGTGAGGGGTAGCGAGTGCATGCAGTGGTGAGGGGTAGCGAGTGCATGCAGTGGTGAGGGGTAGCGAGTGCATGCCGTGGTGAGGGGTAGCGAGTGCATGCAGTGGTGAGGGGTAGCGAGTGCATGCAGTGGTGAGGGGTAGCGAGTGCATGCAGTGGTGAGGGGTAGCGAGTGCATGCCGTGGTGAGGGGTAGCGAGTGCATGCAGTGGTGAGCACATGCATGTTTACCATCCATATCTGCAGAACAGATCGACGACTCCAAGGGAATCTATATGACAAAACAAAGGGTTGTAGCGGTTCCCGCTGAATGTACACAATCGCCTTGCACATGCCAGGACGCGGCCAGTGCGCGATCGCCATGCCGGGCTCGTCCGGACGGGCCCAGACGCGCCTCTCCTGGGCATGCCCGGACTCGCTGTTCCCGGGCACGCCCGAACCTCCCGGGCACGCCCGGTCTCGTCTTTCCCGGGCATGCCCGCTCTCGCCTTTCCAGGGCTCGCCCAGAGCGCCCGGGCACGCCCAGCCTCGACGTGCCAGGCCGCGTCCAGGACGCCCGGGCATGTCCAGACTCGCCTTTCCAGGGCTCGCCCAGAGCATCCGGGCATGCCCGCTCTCGCCTTTCCAGGGCTCGCCCAGAGCGCTCGGGCACGCCCAGCCTCGACTTGCCAGGCCGCGTCCAGGACGCCCGGGCATGTCCAGACTCACCTTTCCAGGACTCGCCCTTGACACCCGGGCATGCCCGGTCTCGGTTTTCCCGGGCAAACGCCCCAGCATAAATGTGTATATATATTGCTGCCCGATAAACGGGCTTGTCAGAATACCTGAGCTGTTTTGTTTCAATAAAGCAACACGGACGAATTCCGTCTTTGGTCGCGTCAATTCTTTCGACTCGCGTTGGAGCGCAGCTCCTTCACTGGTGACCTACCGACATGGACACGGCAGTGACTCTTAAACTGCCTACCTTCTGGGAGGCTCACGCGGCTGTTTGGTTCGCCCAGGCGGACTCCCAGTTCGCCCTGCGAGGCATCACCGCGGACGACACCCGCTTCCACCATGTCGTGGCAGCGCTCGGTTCCGCCACCGCGGCCCGCACCCTGAGCCTCCTCGAGCACCCGCCGGCTGCTGACAAGTATGATGCGCTGAAGACGCTCCTCCTCGATGCTTTCGCCCTCTCACCGGCGGCACGCGCACTGCGCCTGCTCGACCTGCCCAAGCTCGGCGACACGCGCCCGTCCGAGCGCATGGACTATATGCTCTCGTTGCTCGGTGAGCACTCTCCGGATTTTCTGTTCCGCGAGCTGTTCCTTCGCCAGCTGCCTCACCCGGTACGCCTCGCCCTGGCTGGCACGTCGATCACCGATCCCCGCGCCCTCGCCAGGGAAGCCGATAAGATCTCCTCGGCGGGCCAACACATCGGCGCGGCTACCTGGAGCCTGCCGCCGTCCGAGGCGATGCCCACGACGCCCGAGCGCCCTGCGCGGTTGGAGGCCGAACTGCCGGTGCAACTGGCGGCCGCCGCGCCGACCGCTTCCGACACGACGGCCGGGGCCTCCACCTGACCAGGCGTGGTGTTATTACCACGCCAGGTTCAGACACAAGGCTCGGACGTGCTGACCCCCGTGCACTTTCGGCAATTCGGGAAACGGCCGGGCCGGCGTTCATTCCCAGCCATGAGCGCGGCCACTCGGGCAACTTGCTTTTTATTCGGGACAAAGCGTCCGGGCGGCGTTTCCTTTGTGACACCGGCGCCCAACTGAGCGTCATACCCGCCTCCGAGCAGGACAGGCGGGATGCCGTTTGCGGCCCCTCTTTGATCGCTGCTAATGGCTCGGCCATACGCACTTTTGGCCCGCGCAACGTCACCCTCTGCTTCGGCAGCCAGCGCTTTCAGTGGACCTTTGTGACCGCCTGCGTCCCCATGGCTTTGCTGGGCGCCGACTTCTTCTGCGCGCACGGGCTGCTGGTCGACGTCAAACGACGTCGCCTTGTCAACGCCGAGACCTTCAGCTCCCTGCGTGCACGATGAGCAGCTCCACGCCGACCGAACTGGCGTGCGCCCTCCCGACGGCGAACGAGTTCGCTCGCCTGCTCGCGGAATTCCCGGCCCTCACGCGGCCGACGTTTTTGGCCGTCGCAGTGCGGCATGGGATCGAGCACCACATACCCACTACCGGCCCGCCGGTCTACGCCAGGGACCGCCGCCTCGACCCGGCCAAGCTCGCCGTGGCAAAGGCCGAGTTCGACGCGTTGGAGCACCTCGGCATCGTGCGGCGCTCCAATAGTGCGTGGGCCTCACCACTGCACATCGTGCCAAAGCCGGGGCCGGATGGCGCCCGTGTGGCAACTACCGCCGCCTCAACGACGCTACCACCCCCGACAGGTACCTGATCCCGCACATCCAGGACTTTTCCGCCCGTTTGGCGGGACGGGTCATATTTTCCAAAATTGACCTGATATGGGGATACCACCAGGTACCTGTCCGGGCGGCCGACGTCCCGAAGATGGCCGTCATCACGCCGTTCGGCCTGTTCGAATTTTTGAGGATGCCGTTTGGCCTCAAGAACGTGGCCCAGGCGTTCCAGCGCTTAATGGACGGCGTGCTGCGCAACCTGCCATTTCTTTTCGTCTATCTGGACGACATCCTCGTCGCCAGCACGTCCCGCGCCGAGCACCTCCTCCACCTCCGAACACTGTTCGGTCGCCTCAGCGAGCACGGCTTAATTGTCAACCCGACCAAATGCCACTTTGGCACGATGACCGTTGACTTTTTGGGCCACCGCATCACCAAGACCGGGGCCGTGCCGCTGCCGACCAAGGTCGAGGCCATCACCACATTCCCACGTCCCCGTTCCATCAAGGCCCGACAAGAGTTCCTCGGCATGGTGAATTTTTATCACCGATTCGTGCCCCGCGCTGCTCAGCTCATGCGGCCCCTTTACGAGGCCCTCCGGGGCAAGCCGGCCAAGCATGACATCGTTTGGTCCGCGGCTATGGACGCGGCCTTCGTGAGCGCAAAACGGGCCCTCGCCGACGCAACGCTGCTGGCTCACCCGGTGCTCAACGCGCCCATCGCCCTCACTACGGACGCCTCCAAATACGCGGTGGGCGCCGTCCATGAACAATGGGTGGACGGGGTTTGGCAGCCACTCGCTTTTTTCAGCCGGCAACTCCGGCCGAACGAGTTAAAATACAGCACGTTCGACCGCGAGCTGCTCGGTCTATTCCTGGCCGTTCGCCATTTCCGACACCTCCTGGAGGGCCGCCCGTTCACGGCTTTCGTCGACCACAAGCCGTTGGTCTACGCAATGGCCAAAGTCACGGAGCCGTGGTCGGCCCGCCAGCAGCGCCACCTCTCCGCCGTGTCGGAATTCACCACGGACATCCGGCACGTCGCCGGCAAAGACAACGCCGTGGCCGACTGTCTTTCTCGGGCCAGCGCGAACGCGGTCCACCTCGGCGTGGACTTCGCGCTCATGGCGGCCGACCAGACCACCGACACCTTGGTGCAGGCCCTCCGGGCGGCGGACACGGGCCTCCACCTGGCCGACATCCCCTTCGCGGGCACCGTCCTGCTCTGCGACGTCTCCCAGGGCCAGCCTCGCCCCATCGTGCCCGTTTCCTGGCAGCGCCGCATCTTAGCCTCCATCCACGGCCTTTCTCACCCGGGCCGGAAAGCTTCTCAGAAGCTGGTGTCGGCGCGTTTCGTCTGGCACGGCCTTCGACGGAACGTCCGCGACTGGGCCAATGCCTGCACGGCCTGCCAGCGGGCCAAGGTCCACCGCCACACCCAGGCCCCGCTAGCACCTTTCACCGTGCCTGCACGGCGTTTCGACCACATCCACGTGGACCTGGTGGGTCCCCTGCCCCCATCGCGGGGGTTCACCCACCTGCTCACCATGGTGGACAGGACCACCAGGTGGCCGGAGGCCGTGCCCCTCACCTCCACCACCGACGTGGCGCAGGCATTCATCGCCACCTGGGTCGCGCGCTTCGGCGCACCGGCGGACATCTCGTCCGACCGCGGCCCACAGTTCACGTCCGAACTTTGGGGCGCGGTCGCCCGCTCGTTGGGGGTCACGCTGCACCCCACCACGGTTGAAGTGGCTCGCCAACGGGTTGTGCGAGCGGTTTCACTGCTCCATGAAGGCCGCACTCATGGCCGGCCTTCAGGACGACGGTTGGACCGACCGGCTGCCGTGGGTCCTTTTGGGCCTCCACACGGCCCCCAAGGAGGACCTCCGGGCGTCCGCCGCCGAGCTCGTCTACGGCCAGCCACTCCGTGTCCCGGGCGAGTTTGTGCCTGACGCTACCAGTCCCTGGTCCACCGCACACCAGCGCTCGGACCTCCAGGAGGCCGCCCGACGATTTGCCCCCGTGCCAACGTCCCGCCACGGTGGCCCCCAGTCCTACGTCCCCCCGGCGCTTCGCACAGCAGAGTACGTCTTTGTGCATCATGACGCGCACCGGGGGCCACTCTGGCCGCCGTACGACGGGCCCTTCTGGGTCCTGCGACAGGGCGACAAGTCCTTCGTCGTCGACGTCGGCGGCCAGTCGGACCGGATCTCTGTGGACCGCCTCAAACCGGCGCACGTGGACGTCGACTGACCACCACGGTTGGCCCTTCCTCCGTGGCGAGGCCGCCCCCCGTCCACAGTTCCCCCCGCTTGACCACCCACCACCAGATCGGACCCCCCCCCCCCCACGACCCTCCAGGGGTCGCTTCGGCCGGGTCATCCGGACCCCCCTTAAATTGACCCTGCCGGTGCAGGTCGATTCTGGAGGGGCATGTGTAGCAGTTCCCACTGAATGTACACAATCGCCTTGCACCTGCCAGGACGCGGCCAGTGCGCGATCGCCATGCCGGGCTCGTCCGGACTGGCCCAGACGCGCCTCTCCTGGGCATGCCCGGAATCGCTGTTCCCGGGCACGCCCGAACCTCCCGGGCACGCCCGATCTCGTCTTTCCCGGGCATGCCCGCTCTCGCCTTTCCAGGGCTCGCCCAGAGCGCCCGGGCACGCCCAGCCTCGACTTGCCAGGCCGCGTCCAAGACGCCCGGGCACGTCCAGACTCGCCTTTCCAGGGCTCACCCATGACACCTGGGCATGCCCGGTCTCGGTTTTCCCGGGCAAACGCCCCGGCATAAATGTGGATATATTGTTACGGTACGCGGTTAAGGATGTTGTTTGCCGAGCGGAGGCTCCGCGACCGAACAGTTGTTCCCCGACTAAACCCGATTCACCCAAACGTTGGCCGTATCGCGCCACCGCTATTCAATCGGGAAAAGACTAAGACGACGAATGCAAAGAGGAAGAAGAAGACGTACAGAAGAGTAACGGGGTTTATTATTATTTACACACATAAGCAAAAAGAGCAGTCACGGGTATTTACAGCGGACATGAAAACGCAGGTGACACAGTGAAAATTACTCGCTTATACAGACTTAGTTACTACCCAGGACAGCACGAACAAAACAAACTCACGTCCGCAAATGGGGAACTTGCAGGCAGGAATGGCTGGAAAGGATGAGCAGGTGGGATCACAGGGCACAGCGAGCAGGTCCACTCCGGGCGGGAAGCAGGGAGCCGGCAGCTCCTTGTAAGCCGCTTTACAGCGCACGCCGGCAGCTCCTTGTATTCGGCTTTACAGCGCACGCCGGCAGGGTCACTCGGCTGGTTGAAATGGGGCTGGTTGAAGCGGCTCTTTGTCAAAGGCTTTTCATATCTTTCACGCAACTCCGGTGCAACTCTGAACTCTCTCCCGGTGGACTGCCAACCCTCTTACGCACCTGGACTCATCTGCCGTATCTCTCGTGTAGCTTGTTCCAGCGATCGTCGCACCCTTTCTTTGTCGTGTACCTCTCCACGCAGCTCAGCTCGTATTCCCTTCCTCTCACTTCTCTCCAGCGCGGGACTGACACGCCCTCTCCCCCGTGCTCTGTTTCGTGACCTTGTATGGTAATCCCACGGGCTTGTCTCCTTATTTGGGCATCGCGCCGACGGCACGCCCCTCGTGGCGAGCCACGGGCTTGTTTCCTTATTTGAGCATGGGGCTGCACAGCCCCGCCCTTCGTGGCACGCCCTGGGCTTGCCTCTCCCTGGCGACCCCGCCCCTCCTGTTCAAACAGAGCACGGAGCACATATTCACGATAGCAGCGAATTGAGAGGGCGTGCACCCCACGCTTGTGAACTGCTTTACCCACAGATGGAGAGTTTGGCTGGGAAATGGAATTATTGAAGGGGAGCTATTCTTAATTGATTCGGTGCAATGGAGTGTCATTCTAATGGAAGACAAGGCCTTACTCTAAAACACATAATAAGATATAAGCTACTGAACAAGGGTTTTATCGTGTCCTGCAATGTGGTGTTTATGGAATTAACTACCGAGACGCCCTTTTTATCTTTACACAACTCCGGAGGCAGGAGGGGCCATATCCAAACAATGTTCATCACCATTTCCAATACAATACAACACAATCAAAAAAATGCAATCCTCATATCCACAACACTGCAACCTCCTCCTCTTATGCACGTCCCGGGCCTACAACTTTTATTTAGTGTGACACGTAGGTGTAGTTCCCTCTACTTTTAACCTGACCCTGAGTGCGACAGTTTTAAAACATAAATAATTATGTCCCGCTGCTTCATTGCACCCTGCCTAACAGACTCACGCCCACAGCTAACCGAATTGCGGAATGGTCTTCAAACTACACACTGATGGTGGGGAGCATTATTTACAATTGACGCTACTTTTATTTACAAAACTAACCCAGGACCTGTAATTGTTCTTTCTGGGGGGGAGACAGTCTGCTCTGCATCAATGCACCATGAAAGCACCCAAAATGCACCAAAACACCCTCAAGCACCCATCGGTGCAGTCACCATAGTTCATCAATAAAAATAAATCAACAACCCCTAACCCTGCAGGTGGTCTCTTGCTCTTCGGCTCCCTCTGCTGGCTATCTACTTTCTTCCAGATGTTGTCATTTTCTTTGCTGGCGGCCTATTTGTATTACAATAAAATGCACCCAACGTGTCCCTTTTATTTATTTATGGCCCACCAGGCCGACTACTGTGGTTCACCTGTGGGGCATCGGTGCCCTGTGGCCAAGGTCCGCCAGCAAGATTTCGGGCCCTCATGGCCGGTTCCAGCAGAGGGGCCACGCCCCAACCCATGGGGTCCATAAGTGGTGCTCGGCCACAGACATGTGGTCCATAATGTGGTGCATCGATGCAGACAGCTGTTTCTGGGAGTTCCGGGCGCACAATGGCGGACTCACGCACGCTCCCCTCGGCGCCCAATGGCGCACAGGTCATGTGGGAGACAAAAGGGGGACAAGACAGATGAGCGAGGGGTAAGGTCACAAGGGTACACATCAATAAGGCAATGCAAGGTGAAATGCGTACGGAGGGCGAAGTGAGAAAGCTCGTCCCTACTGTACGTCACCCCCCTGTCACCTACACTACCCTTGCCCTTACCCCATATGTACAAAATCTACACATTTACAAATTCATCGCTACTGTCACGTCTTCCCCATATTTCTTCAATACCAAATTTGTCACCACAATCCCTCTAGCCAAAATTTGCCATCACCCAATTCATCATCAACCCTCATAAGGAGGAAGAGATGGAACATCAAGCACAATGTCACACCCACGTCATGACGCGTCTCACAATCCAAAACATTTGCACATAAAAAATAATCAAAACATGGCATGGTGTGGAGGTACGTCATCTCAGGTGAGTGGATGCAGATGGTGCGAGGAGACTTCATCCTAACTATCCTCTAAATGACATTAACACACTTTACACTACCCGGGGTCTCTCCCTGCCAATCCATTGGCCAACTTACACTATGGGTTCTAAAAACCAATTCCCATTGACCAAACTGTGGTGCTTCTCAATTTGGCGTCTCACTCCCCCGATTCATCTCCCGGTGCCCTTGCACAATTTCGGGGCTGGGTCGTGTAGCTCTCCCAGCAGGTCTACCCACCTGCACACCTCCACCACTGTAGTTGCCACCCGAGCTTACCTAGCTCCTCACCCTAACCTATCTAATTGGGGAAGGCCCCTCCTGGCTCTGTCACCCCTCGGTGCCCTCTGGCACTGGGCTACCCGGGTCCGTCCTCCGGATCCTCGGGCCCCATCCACAACTACTCTACTGGCTCCCAGAGCCCACCTGCGGCCTCACCTGGCCGACATCCTCACAGTGGTGGAGTGCCCAAACCAACTACACACACTAACAGGCTACACGCCCAGCCATTTCCACAACACTAATGCACCCATCCAAACATCATTCTTCCACCCGCACCACAGATGCCAATATCCAACCACAATTTACCTATACCCTCTACCTAACACTTACACTACCTGCCCCGGGTATCCGTGATGGGGGTCCACTCTTCCCCCATTCACACCTTCGCACCATCCACTCCACTCCATATTTTCCACCATACTCACTCCACGACCATCCATTCCAAGACTCCATATATTCCACACTCCATGTCTTCCACACAACCATTTATTCCATACACCTGTTGGTGCACACCTGTGCACTCACACCTGGTGCCACCTGCACCCTCCTTCTCCCCGGACCATTTGGTCAACACAATACACATCACTATCACTATCACTCTTACTCATACACTGCTCCATCCACCTGTTCAGTTGCACACCTGTGCAATCACACCTGTTCAATCACACCTGTTCCTCACACACTGCTCAATACACTTGAATACACCTCCAACACTCACACGGCATCATCTCAACTACCTGTTGCCCTGCTAACTTAGTGCTCCCCGTCTTCCCTTTAAACTAAGCACATACCACGTCATTATCATCCAAACTACCCTCTCTATGTCCCCAGCTACCTGTCCAATGTAGCTACCTAACCTTACCGTTACCTAATGTCAATCTTCTAGGGCCCTACACATTATCCAAACCCTCCCTCGGCGAGCTTACACTGCCATAAACCCCATAAAACTAGTGGTCCTTTGCCCCCCTTTGTGAGGGATGACAGAGTTGCCATCCCACCACATCGGGGACGTTCCACTACCAATTTTGCTCACCAAATTTCAGCCAATCAAAAATTTGCCAATCACTCTACCAATCCTCTGCCAATCATCACTCTGCCAATCCCTTTGCCAATCATCAAATTTTGTTTTTCTAATTTCGGGTCCAGACCACTATCCTCATCATTACAGTCTACTTACTAATGCCTCTCGGTGCGCCAATTCACTTCTACAGCCCGGCTTCGTAAAGCCGAGCAATGAATGCGGGTTGTTTGGTGCCGGCGGCTGGATACGTCCCGCATTCGGTGCAGGGAAGGACGCTTACCCGGGCCGAGATCCCACGCACCACCTCGGCACGGAGCCATCCAATTGCCCGATCTCGACCTGCCGGAACGCCTCAACAAAAAGGGGTCGCCATGGCGACCCTTCCTATTGGGCTGCCCATTCCACCTAGCGGAGCATGGATGCGGCCATTCCAAGCGCGGCCCAGCGTGGATCACGTATGGCGGTCCTTTCGAACCCGCCGTGGTTCGGATCCCCGCTGGTCCTCGCGGCACGCGAAGCTGCCCGACGTGCACCGAGGGCCCGATTTGGCTAAATGTCGTTCTAACCGCTAACCCGGTTACCGTCGATGCCTCACCTGCATGCTTACACGCATACGCTACCCCTTTCACCCTCACCGAGCTCGGTGCTCCAACGCCGCCCGTACACCCCGCGTACTTCGTTATTGCATTCGTTCTTTCGCTCACAGACTTGGTCACACACCTGACCACCGAACACCTTGGCACACACTCGTCGTTCGCACACCTCACCAACACACCTCTTTGCGCCCCCTCCTCGGTCACCTCCTCTGTGACAACCACAGGTGTGCTCTCTCTCGCACACCCAACCACGTGTCTCACTACCAATTCCAGCATGCATTCCCACACACGCTCTACCATTCCAGGTGTGCTTCCTTCCATTCCAGGTGTACATCCTCTCTCACCTGTCACAACCAACTCACGCTCTGTGTCACTCTCACTACTTTCACCACCATTCTTGACAGCGCACTCACCCTTACTCTCGACAGCGCACTCTTTCCTCATGCACCTGTCTGTTACACACCTTTCTCGCGCACACTCTTGCGCACACTCTCCCGTTACATCCTCTGTAACACTCACCACAGGCGTGCATTCTCCCTTACTTTTGACAGCGCACTCTTTCCTCATGCACCCGTCAGTTACACACCTTTCTCTCGCATCCTCTTGCGCACACTCTCCCGTTACTTCCTCCGTAACACTCACCACAGGTGTACACTCTTCCGTTACATCCTCTGTAACACTCCTCACTACGCGCTTCCATGTGCTCCCTCGCACACGCGCTACGACCGACTCACTCTCGACAGCACACTCACTCCTCGGCGCGCACTTTTTCCTCGCACACCCCAGAGTCGGACATTCTCGCACACCTCCTCCTTCGCACACCGTACCTGTTGCACACTTCGCCAACGGCCTCTCACGAACACCCGGGTCCAAAGCAACCCCCAAGCCGACTGAAGCTCCCCTCACATCATATACATTTCCTCGTATATCGCCACTCACCTTGGCACCTCATCTCCGCACCTCCTTCGCCACCTGCAAACTCTTTATTTGGTTAGCGAGCACATCATTATGAGTTGAGCACCGACCTTGTACATATTCCATCACCTCCTCCTGTATTTCTCTCTTAGTTTCTGTCCATCTCTTCTTAATTTCACTCACCTCTTCTTCCACCTCCTCTAATTTTTCCTTTACCTCCTTCATCTCCCGGTGCGCCCCCTCTATCTCTTCCTCTAACGCCACTTTAACCGTTTCTATGTGCATCCTCACCTCTCAGTCCTTCGTCTCCATTACTTCTGTCACCTCTTCCAACTTCTTCGTCAACCCCTCATGTACCATCTGACATTCCTTCTGTGTCACTATTAATTCATTTTTAATGTGCTTTTGTGTCGCTTTTAACCCCCCGATTATTGCAGTGTTCTTTTCCACTTGGTCCACTAGTTCCTTTTGTCCCACTGTCAGCTGTTCTACTCCCTTCGTCAGACCCTCTATGCCCCCCTGTAACCTAGCCGTATTATTCCTCACCTCTTTCTCTATACGCTTTTCACCTCGCCTTACCTCCTCGCGTACCCCCGAGACCTCCTCACTTACACCTCGTCGTATCTCCTCTTTCATCTCCTCCCTCTCTTTTGTAGATGCTGCCCTCATCTGTCCCAATTCATCCCTCTGAGCATCCAATTTGGTTTCTACCCCGATTTTTACCTCCTCTATCTGCTCTCCCATTTGTTTAATTTCTCGGGCGGATTGCTCCCCTATTGCCCGCAATTTGTCTTCCATCCTATTTTCTAGCCCCCTAACCCATTTTTCACCCCCTCTATCTGATTCTCCTGGGCAGCCATTCTATTTTCCACCCCCGTTAACCCATGTTTCACCCCCTCTATCCCATTGTCTAATCCCTCAAATTTCTTGTCTAAACCCTCAAATTTTGCTTCTAGCCGTTCCCCCATTTGTCCCAATTGCTCACTCTGAGCCTCCATCCGGTTCCCCATTTGCTCACTCTGAGCATCCATCCGGTTCCCCATTACCCCCATACTGTGTTTCAAACCTCCAATTTGGTCTTCCATACTCATCTGTACAGCTGCCTGTGGCTGCGCAATGAGGGCCTGCATGTCAATCGGCTGCATGTTAAAGCCCGCTGATACAGCGGGCTCGGCTACCGCGCGCTCGTGCGAGGCGCCTTTTTGCGCGCCTGAAACCTCGTGCGCGAGAGCGCCATTTTGTGCACCTGATACCCCCTCAACCACATTGCCAATGTTCTCCTCTACTTCGTCCCTCTGATCCTGGGTTACTCCTAACCCCTCCTCTAGCTCACCCACCGGCATCCCGTCGCCTTGACCAGCCATGGCGCGATTTCAAAATTCGGGTTTTGCTTTAAAACAACACAAATTTCCAGCAGTTCGTAATTTTGAGCGCGTTAAGCACGCTCCGGGTCCGATCCGACACTCCTGACACCAATTGTTACGGTCCACGGATAATGATGTTGTTTGCCGAGCGGAGGCTCCGCGACCGAACAGTTGTTCCCCGACTAAACCCGAATCACCCAAACGTTGGCCGTATCGCGCCACCGCTCTTCAATCGGGAAAAGACTGAGACGACGAATGCAAAGAGGAAGAAGAAGACGTACAGAAGAGTAACGGGGTTTATTATTATTTACACACATAAGCAAAAAGAGCAGTCACGGGTATTTACAGCGGACATGAAAACGCAGGTGACACAGTGAAAATTACTAGCTTATTCAGACTTAGTTACTACCCAGGACAGCACGAACAAAACAAACTCACGTACGCAAATGGGGAACTTGCAGGCAGGAATGGCTGGAAAGGATGAGCAGGTGGGATCACAGGGCACAGCGAGCAGGTCCACTCCGGGCGGGAAGCGGGGAGCCGGCAGCTCCTTGTAAGCCGCTTTACAGCGCACGCCGGCAGCTCCTTGTATTCGGCTTTACAGCGCACGCCGGCAGGGTCACTCGGCTGGTTGAAACGGGGCTGGTTGAAGCGGCTCTTTGTCAAAGGCTTTTCGTATCTTTCACGCAACTCCGGTGCAACTCTGAACTCTCTCCCGGTGGACTGCCAACCCTCTTACGCACCTGGACTCATCTGCCGTATCTCTCGTGTAGCTTGTTCCAGCGATCGTCGCACCCTTTCTTTGTCGTGTACCTCTCCACGCAGCTCAGCTCGTATTCCCTTCCTCTCACTTCTCTCCAGCGCGGGGCTGACACGCCCTCTCCCCCGTGCTCTGTTTCGTGACCTTGTATGGTAATCCCACGGGCTTGTCTCCTTATTTGGGCATCGCGCCGACGGCACGCCCCTCGTGGCGAGCCACGGGCTTGTTTCCTTATTTGGGCATGGGGCTGCACAGCCCCGCCCTTCGTGGCGCGCCCTGGGCTTGCCTCTCCCTGGCGACCCCGCCCCTCCTGTTCAAACAGAGCACGGAGCACATATTCACTATAGCAGCGAATTGAGAGGGCGTGCACCCCACGCTTGTGAACTGCTTTACCCACAGATGGAGAGTTTGGCTGGGAAATGGAATTATTGAAGGGGAGCTATTCTTAAATGATTCGGTGCAATGGAGTGTCATTCTAATGGAAGACAAGGCCTTACTCTAAAACACATAATAAGATATAAGCTACTGAACAAGGGTTTTATCGTGTCCTGCAATGTGGTGTTTATGGAATTAACTACCGAGACGCCCTTTTTATCTTTACACAACTCGGGAGGCAGGAGGGGCCATATCCAAACAATGTTCATCACCATTTCCAATACAATACAACACAATCAAAAAAATGCAATCCTCATATCCGCAACAATATATTGCTGCCCGATAAACCTGATCCTGATAAACCTGATAATCAGTTCTAGATCTGATTACAGTTTTACACAAATGACAATGTGACTAGATATACAGTCTAGACTCTAGATCTAGTCACTACAGTTTTACACCTTAATTTTGTGCATTTTTTTTACAGATTTTTATTCTTCACTTACAATGAAGTAATAATTCATACTTAGCTCCACACAAATCTGTGGTTTTGCAAGCTATTTGTTTTAAAGTAGCCTAACTAAAAGTTAGATTGTAATGTAAATCTAAAATATAGAACTTTTTTACACAGCAACTAACAAGGGAATCTACACATGGGTCTGTACAAACATCGAACTCGTTCATGTGTTGCACGCTATTAACTCTAAACAGTCTCATTTACAGTAACTTTATTATACTTACAGATGAAATGTTGGATTGCAACCCTTGAACTGCCTATTTGTACAGTTGACCACAGCACATGAAGGCATCTTGAGTCCATTTATAGTAATAACGAATCAAAATTATATATGTATTGGCAGGAGTGTTAACGCGAGCTTACTTGGAGAATCAATGCGAGTGGTTAAGATGGCGGCCGGTTCGTACGTTTGGCGTCAGATCGATCAGTCAATGTGCTATCCAGTGGTTGTAGAGATCAGTGAAAAAATTGCGAAAAAGTTCAATATGAGTTTGTTTCACCCGTCTTTGTTTGATTCACGATCTTATGCACCTCTAATTTGTAATTAAAATACTTTAAGACCAGCCTCGTTCCCCGGACCCGCATGGGCCCTGGTTATCTTCAACGAAAATCGTCACCAAACTCCGGAACCAATGAGATTCGAGCATTTGAAAAAATATTTAAAAAACCAAATCGCTCCATGGAGGCCGCCATCTTGCGGATGCGGAAGTATGCATAAAATTTTGAGAAAAAGTTCAATAGGAATTTGTTTCACCCGTCTTTATTTGATTCACAATCTTATGCACCTCTAATTTGTAATTAAAATACTTTAAGACCAACCTCGTTCCCCGGGCCCGCACGGGCCCTGGTTATCTTCAACGAAAATCGTCACCAAACACCGGAACCAATGACATTCGAGCATTTGAAAAAGTATTTCAAAAAAGCTTATTACCGCGTTTGAGGCTGAAAACGGCGTCAAATATTCTAAAATTGACGAAGAATTATTTTTTAGAAATCTCGCGGCCGAAGGGGATAGTTTTTCACGGCCGGAAATATCCGAAGTTGAGACGGAATTCACCGAATTAATCAAGAAGTAAATTTTATAAATTTTAATCTCATCCAGAATGCAAATGGTGTCATTTTGAACTAGGTACGGTACCTACTACACCTAACTACTACCAACTACCTAACGTACTGATGCCATAATGATGGGTAAAATAGTGGCAAGGGGCTTTGGCGTCGCCGGCTCATTGCGGCTTTGGAGTCGGGTACTCGTAGCCGGCGAAGCCGGTGTTGTGAATGAACTCGTACGTATTATGTTGAAAAGCCAGATTTTGCTGGATCCTTTGAGAATTTAGAAGCTTTGACGCACCAAATCGCCCCGTGGAGCCCGCCATCTTGCGGATGCGGAAGGATGCATAAACAATTGCGAAAACGTTCAATAGAGGCTTTGGCTTCGCCGACTCATTGCGGCTTTGCAGTAGAGTCATATTACTAACAATATTAACAATGATCATAGTATGCATAATAAATTGAAAAAAAGTTAAAGAGGAGTTTGTTTCACCCGTCTTTGTTTGAGTCACAATCATATGCACCTCTAATTTGTAATTAAAATACTTTAAGACCAACCTCGTTCCCCGGGCCCGCATGGGCCCTGGTTATCTTCAACGAAAATCGTCACCAATTACCGTAACCAATAAGATTCGAGCATTTGAAAAATATTTCAAAAAAGCTTTTTACCACATTTCGGACGCTGAAAACGGCGTCAAATATTCTAAAATTGACGAAGAATTATTTTTTCGAAATCTCGCGGCCGTAGGGGATAGTTTTTCACGGCCGGAAATATCCGATGTTGAGACGGATTTCACCGAATTAATCAAGAAGTTGTGGGAGCTGTGCTCACACGATAAAGCCAGACAAAATGGACGACACAGGAACGAAGTTTCACCGAGCTATTTATTTAGCTCAAAACCAAAGAACTCAAAAGCACACTAAATCCGCCCCTCGAACGGGCAGCAATTTATATCGCAAACTGAACACACAAAAGCCACGCCTCTCAGGCGGGGCGTGGTATGCAAAATAGGTAAGTCACGCCTCTCGACGGGGCGTGGTATGCAAGGCAAGTGTTCACCCGAGGAGGGCAAGTCTGGACACGCCCGGGCGAGTCCGGACCACTGAACTATAACACTACGTGGAACGGACAGTCTGCGAACACACACACAAAAGGCCCATAGGCAGTGAGTTTTACATGAAGCCACGGGATCGCAATGCATTATGGGATTTAGTCACGCAAAAAGCGTATTGCTTTTGTATCGCTGTGATTGAACGACGTACACATCTTGCAAGATTTATATAGAGATTTCTTTCATAATTGCACATTTGTTCTTAGTTGTTTCACTTCGGTGACATGATACTAGAGTAAAACAGAATGCCATCCTGTTCTGCAATCAACTGCACGAATCGAGATGTTCGTGAAAATCGCGAGAAAGGGTTGACATTTCACAGGTAAGGAAACGCCAATTTTTTTCCATTTTTTTCCCTTGTCACCCTTTTGTCACTTACATGTAATCACTTTTTTTTTCAGGTTTCCACGATGCAACCCAGATCGGTTGAGGCAATGGCTGATAAACATGCGGAGGGACAGATGGATGCCAACAGCCAGGTCTGTGCTATGCTCCAAGCACTTCACAGCACAAAGCTTCCACACGTTTGGACTGCGTGTAAAGCTCCGTGATTCTGCTGTGCCAACAATATTTGACCTCCCTCGTCATCTCCAAAAGGTATGTTGTATTCACATCTGTACATTTAAATCCAAGTTGCTCTGAGTGTACACTGTTCTATTATTAATAATTATATCAAACTTAGACTAAGAAATACAGGTAGAGTACATTGTGACATGTACAGTATATATGTCACATGTGATTCCATCTTTGATATTGTGTGTCTTGATCAGGTTTTGAGGTACTAAGACAATCCTTCACATCAGAAATAATTGATGCAATTGGTGAGGTGTAAAACAAAATTAAATTTCATAATGAATTTTAGTAACACTTTGGAATAAAGCCATTGTTTAAGGGATGACAATTTTCACCAAAAGAGGCACCTGTCATTAGACGGCTGCAATAAAATAGTTTTAAAGAATTTATCTTTATATCTGATGACATTGTCTATTTGATTGTCTTAGTCTCTTAGACAACTAATGTATTGAAAGAGATCACATTTTGGGAACATTTATGTTACCTGCTAATGCACACTGGCAGAAATTCTGATTTTGTTTGTGTGCACACAAATGGGCAACCAATGTAAGACCTTCTGGTACTTTGTGATTAAAATACTAATTTATGAAATTTACTAGTTCCTATAGTGATTACAGCAATTTTAATTATTAGCTTCTGCAATGTACATCACTGTTTGCATGGAATTACCCTTTGAAATTTTGTTTTTTGTTTTTTGTTTCAGAAAGTGAACAACCGGAAATGCCCAGCAGTCCGCATTTCTACACCACCTTTAAGGGAACCAGATCTTCATTCTTGCCCATTGCCACAGCAAAATGCCCCTGTTGACCCGCTGGCTGAGCACAATTATGCTACAATGGACTCTCCGAGGAAATTGAAGCACAAGTTAGATAAGTCCATAGAGAGACTGGAAATATGTCAAAAGAAAATGAAAGTAGTGCATCAACGAACACGCCGTTTTAAGCGGAAGGTAGAGACCCTGAGAGGTGTCATCAATGAGCTACGGAATGAAAACCTGATTTCCACCAATTGCGCGGACTTGCTTGATGGCACCATTGATGGCATACCTAAAGATTTGATGACAAGAATCGTTGAATGCAAAAAGGGAAAGGGATCATCTGCTTATCCTGAGGAGCTGAAGTCCTTTGCACTCACACTACAATTCTACTCGGCAAAGGCTTATGAATATGTCAGAAAAACTTTTGACTTGAGCATACCCCACCCACGCCAACTTCGGAGATGGTACAGTAGGATTGATGGTGATCCAGGTTTCACGAAACAGGCATTCTCCTCACTAGCAGGAAAAGTGACCAGAAACAGAGAAACTGGAAAGGAGACTATCATCGCCTTGATGTTGGACGAGATGTCTATTCACAAGCATGTGGAATTTGCTGAAGGCAAATATCATGGCTATGTAGATGTTGGAAATGGTGCAACAGATGATGCCACCCCATTAGCTAAAGATGCCCTTGTTCTCATGGCAGTCTCAGTGAATGAATCTTGGAAAATACCATTAGCATATTTCCTCATAGATGGAATGACGGGAGCAGAAAGGGCAAATTTGGTTCTGGAATGTCTGTTGCGACTGAATAACATTGGTGTACGTGCTGTGTCATTAACGTGCGATGGGCCATCCTGCCATATTGCAATGATGAAGGTACTAGGAGCAAACGTGAACATCAATGGAATGGATCCTTCATTTCCACACCCAGCTGACCCTTCCGTGCGCGTATATGTGATACTTGACGTCTGCCATATGCTGAAACTACTTCGCAATTCATTTGCAGATGGTGGGATTTTTAGAACGCAGGATGGTCAAAGTGTGAAATGGACATACATTGAAGAGCTTCACAAACTTCAAGGATCTGAAGGACTCCGACTTGGGAACAAGGTAAAAAATGCCCACATTCAGTGGAGAACGCAGAAAATGAAAGTGAACCTGGCAGCACAAATATTCAGTGCCAGTGTTGCTGATGCTCTGCAATATTGCGAAGAAAAACTTCAACTTCCACAATTCCAGGGCTGCAGTGCAACTATAGAGTTTCTTCGGCATGTTGATTCAGCCTTCGATGCTTTAAACAGCAGAAATCCGTTTGGAAGGGGGCTGAAAGCACCATTGAAAGGGGACAACCATGCATCCATTCAACAACGATTGCATGATGCTGAAGTCTTCCTTCTCGGTCTCAAAGATGGATCTGGTAGGAAAATGTGTGAAGGACCAAGAAAGACTGGTTTTGTTGGCTTCGTTGTTAGCATCAGAAGCATTTTAAACATGTATCAAGAACTTGTCGCACCAACCGATGCCCCACTCAAATACCTACTAACGTATAAATTCTCTCAGGATCACATTGAATTGTTCTTTTCCGCCCTCAGAGCACGTGGAGGATTCAACAACAACCCCACTGCAAGACAGTTCAAAGCTGCATACAAACGCCTGTTGATGAGACATCACATAAAAAATGGCACTGGGAACTGTATTCTTCGTGATGACACAGCCATTCTTCACACTGAGAGCGTCAATGATGTCACAACTATGAACATTACTCGAAAGTATGATCTCATTCCCAGACAACCCAGCAAGACAGATCATGACTACAGTGACATGCCACATATTGAGCCCTTATCAGAATATAAGGATGCGGCTGTCAACTACATCAGTGGATACATTGTGAAATCTCTTAGGCTGCATATGGACTGTATGGAATGTGCCAATGCAATGTCATCTTCTGATGGCAATGCTCATGACTTTGTCACCATGAAAGATCGCGGGAGGCTGCAGAGGCCATCAGCTAGCGTAGTATCTGTATGTAGAGAAACAGAGAAATGTTTCCAGCGACTTCTAAGAATAACTCAAGGAAAGCTTCCTCAAGGCCGTGGAGTGACATCTGCTATCTCTTCCTCAGTTCTGGAGAACACAAGCCACATGAACTTATTTCCTCAGTTGCACCGTCACCAGTTTGATACTACAATTGACAACAACCACATTCACAGCCTGATCAAGAAAATTGCATCACGGTATGGACAGATCAAGCTCTACCACTTAGGAAGGGTAAAAACAGATGCTGCTACCGGGCCCAAAGTAAGGAAGCTCCTAGCCAAAACAATTTTGTTTCGTCATCAGTAGACATGGACTTTATATTATGTAGAAAATGATAATAAATTGGATTTTTTTTTTTATTAGCATACAACATCCAGATATTTCAAAGACATGTATGATCTTAATGATAGTGAAAATTATTGTCACTGGTAATTTTTTTAATAGTATGAAGCTTTGACACTTGACTGTGTACAGTAATTTGCCTTGTTATTTGTATAACTACAGTTGAAAGTTCTTGCCTCACTCTCATCAGCTCATTTCTGAAATGCAACATATTTGTTACTGTATACACTGTACAGAAAATGTTCATGTACCTATCATGGACATTTATGCATGTTTACTCCCTATTATATCTATGTATGTGTACATGTATGAAGTATATGATGCAATTTAAGCGCTTTGTTGTGCTACACTTCCTTTAATTTTTTTTGACATGTTTATTGTAATTTGCTTTGTGTGTGAATTATGGACAGTATGCCACAAAATTACCTAAACTCGACCTTGATAGCCATGTTTTGCCTTGTATTTTGTGCAAGTACAGTGTACATTACAGTATTAGTCATGTGTGTAACATTGATAATCATGGATTCAATATTTTTAGTACGTTCTTGCGATGAAAATAATGGCAAAATTTATCTTGGAAAACTTACACCTACCCACAAAGGCTATGGGGGCATTCATTTTTCTGGGTGCATACGATAGGGGGCGCCATACATGTCGGTGGCTTCAGCGGATCACGGGCACCGTCCGTTCCACGTAGTGTTATAGTTCAGTGGTCCGGACACGTGACCGCTCGCCGGTTGCGTCATCGGCCGGTGCACGGTAATTGTGTCATGCTTCCGGTAACCGCTACAAAGTAAATTTTATAAATTTTAATCTCATCCAGAATGCAAATGGTGTCATTTTGAACTAGGTACGGTACCTACTACACCTACCCACTACCAACTACCTAACCTACTGATGCCATAGTGATGGGTAAAATAGTGGCAAGAGGCTTTGGCTCCGCCGGCTCATTGCGGCTTTGCAGTCGGTACTAGTTGTTACATGATTTGCCAACAATAATAACGAACGGAAACGTATAACCCCCCCCCCAAGTCCAACCATAACTTCTGAGCGGCGGCGACTGCGTCCCGCCCTGACCCAAACACATGTTCCAATCATCGTGACGTCATCGTGCTCGATGCGATTTCGAAAATATGCTTCAGTTGTTTTCAGAGTGATGTGTGGTGTGAGTGCAGTGCAAAGCATCTTGAAATTGAAAAAGAGTGTCGCGCCTTGATGGAGGACAAATTGCAGCCCAATTTTTGATGAGGTGCTGCACTTTTTTTGTGGCGCGGCAGGAAAGTCCAAAAGGAGCTCAATTGGACGTCCTCGGCACGGTGACAGCAACCCTGTGGGTGTGTCTTTTTTGGTCTTTGCTCTGGTTCAATCATCCAGTGTTCTTACTTATATGTCCCGCCATGTTTCTAGTAACCCACGTAGCAAGGAATTCAGAGACCAAATCGCATCCCAGATTTACACATTAATATCTGACATTGCAGGTGAGAAATAGTGTTTGCTGAACATCCCACGGAACCACAAAATAGAGATTTCCTCATTCGTGGGATCACTGCTGTGTCAACCAATTCGGGGCGGTGTATTGGTTTTCGTTCAGCATCTATTCCACACTTCAACTGAAAATACAAGAAGAGATAATTACTGATCCCTGAACATGGAATATTCATGTTTTTATTTTGGATGGACCATATTGTGCTTTCGATTGACCAAATACGAAGCCGTGAAATGAACGTTTTTCGAAGAAGATAAACATTTTATGAGGTTCTTCTGCTTTTCGGCCGCTTCCTCTTCTTCCTCTTCTTCTTCTTCTTCGAAGACTCGTGGAAAGCCGTGGTCTTTCCTCAACCTCAACCTCGGCTCGGCCTCGGCCTCGGCGCGAGGCCTTCTGAAGAAAATCGTATGCGACGGTTCGTTCATTTTGGTTTTTCGTGTACTTATTTAATACAGAGGAAGCGCTGTAAAACTTTGATTTAAAGTTTTGTGGAGGGGAGGAGGAGCAGCAGGGCAGTGCAGGAGGGGGAGGGGAGCAGTAGGACGGTGGATAGTGGAGGGGGGAGAGCAGGAGGACTGTGGAGGGGGGGGGGGGGAGCAGGAGGACAGTGGAGGGGGGGGGGGAGCAGGAGGACAGTGGAGGGGGGGGGAGCAGGAGGACAGTGGAGGGGGGGGGGAGCAGGAGGACAGTGGAGGGGGGGGGAGCAGGAGGACAGTGGAGGGGGGGGGAGCAGGAGGACAGTGGAGGGGGGGGGGAGCAGGAGGACAGTGGAGGGGGGGGGGGAGAGCAGGAGCAGGAGGACAGTGGAGGGGGGGGGGAGAGCAGGAGCAGGAGGACAGTGGAGGGGGGGGGAGAGCAGGAGCAGGAGGACAATGGAGGGGGGGGGAGAGCAGGAGGACAGTGGAGGGGGGGGGAGAGCAGGAGGACAGTGGAGGGGGGGGGGAGAGCAGGAGGACAGTGGAGGGGGGGGGAGAGCAGGAGGACAGTGGAGGGGGGGGGAGAGCAGGAGGACGGTGGAGGGGGAGGGGAGAGCAGGAGGACGGTGGAGGGGAGAGCAGGAGGACGGTGGAGGGGAGAGCAGGAGGACGGCGGAGGGAAGAGCAGGAGGACGGCGGAGGGTAGAGCAGGAGGACGGCGGAGGGGAGAGCAGGAGGACGGCGGAGGGGAGAGCAGGAGGACGGCGGAGGAGAGAGCAGGAGGACGGCGGAGGAGAGAGCAGGAGGACGGCGGAGGAGAGAGCAGGAGGACGGCGGAGGAGAGAGCAGGAGGACAGTGGAGGGGGGGGGAGAGCAGGAGGACAGTGGAGGGGGGGGGGAGAGCAGGAGGACGGTGGAGGGGGAGGGGAGAGCAGGAGGACGGTGGAGGGGAGAGCAGGAGGACGGTGGAGGGGAGAGCAGGAGGACGGTGGAGGGGAGAGCAGGAGGACGGTGGAGGGGAGAGCAGGAGGACGGCGGAGGGAGAGAGGCAGGAGGACGGCGGAGGGTAGAGCAGGAGGACGGCGGAGGGGAGAGCAGGAGGACGGCGGAGGGGAGAGCAGGAGGACGGCGGAGGAGAGAGCAGGAGGACGGCGGAGGAGAGAGCAGGAGGACGGCGGAGGAGAGAGCAGGAGGACGGCGGAGGAGAGAGAGCAGGAGGTCGGCGGAGGAGAGAGCAGGAGGACGGCGGAGGAGAGAGCAGGAGGACGGCGGAGGAGAGAGCAGGAGGACGGCGGAGGAGAGAGCAGGAGGACGGCGGAGGAGAGAGCAGGAGGACGGCGGAGGAGAGAGCAGGAGGACGGCGGAGGAGAGAGCAGGAGGACGGCGGAGGAGAGAGCAGGAGGACGGCGGAGGAGAGAGCAGGAGGACGGCGGAGGAGAGAGCAGGAGGACGGCGGAGGAGAGAGCAGGAGGACGGCGGAGGAGAGAGCAGGAGGACGGCGGAGGAGAGAGCAGGAGGACGGCGGAGGAGAGAGCAGGAGGACGGCGGAGGAGAGAGCAGGAGGACGGCGGAGGAGAGAGCAGGAGGACGGCGGAGGAGAGAGCAGGAGGACGGCGGAGGAGAGAGCAGGAGGACGGCGGAGGAGAGAGCAGGAGGACGGCGGAGGAGAGAGCAGGAGGACGGCGGAGGAGAGAGCAGGAGGACGGCGGAGGAGAGAGCAGGAGGACGGCGGAGGAGAGAGCAGGAGGACGGCGGAGGAGAGAGCAGGAGGACGGCGGAGGAGAGAGCAGGAGGACGGCGGAGGAGAGAGCAGGAGGACGGCGGAGGAGAGCGCAGGAGGAAGGTGGAGGACAGGAGCAGGAGCACCAGGAGGATGGGGGAGGGGAGAGCAGGAGGAGGGGGAGGGGAGAGCAGGAGGTCTGTGGAGGCGGGGGGAGAGTAGGAGGATGGTGGGGGAGGGGAGAGCAGGAGCACTGTGGAGGGGGGGAGAGCAGGGGGACTGTGGAGGGGGGGAGAGCAGCAGGATGGTGGAGGAGGAGGAGGCTGGTGGAGGGAGGGGAGAGCAGGAGACTGGTGGAGGGAGGGGAGAGCAGGAGGATGGTGGAGGGGGAGGGGGGGGGAGAGCAGGAGGACGGTGGAGAGGTTTGGGGGAGGGGGAGCAGCAGGATGGTGGAGGACGAGGAGTGGAGGAGCAGGGGAGGGGAGCAGCAGGACGGTGGATGAGGCGGGAGGGGGAGCAGCAGGACGGTGGATGAGGCGGGAGGGGGAGCAGCAGGATGGTGGAGGAGGGGGGAGGGGAGCAGGAGGAGGGGGGAGGGGAGCAGAAGGAGGGGAGGGGAGCAAAAGGAGGGGGAGGAGAGCGACAGGACGGTGGAGGAGGAGGGACGGGGAGCAGCAGGAGGGTGGAGGCGGGGGTGGGAACAGCAGGACGGTGGAGGAGGAGGGAGGAGAGCAGCAGAACGGTGGGGGAGGAAGGAGGGGGAATCAGCAGGACGGTAGAGGAGGAGGAGGAGTAGCAGGATGGTGGAGGGGGAGGAGGGGCAGCAAGATGGTGGAGGGGGGAGGAGGAGGAGCAGCAGGACAGTGCAGAATGGGGAGGGGGAGCAGCAGGATGGAGGAGGAGGGGGAGGGGAGCAGCAGGACGGTGGAGGAGGAGGAGGAGCAGGACGGTGCAGAATCGGGGAGGGGAGCGACAGGACGGTGGAGGAGGAGGGACGGGGAGCAGCAGGAGGGTGGAGGCGGGGTGGGGAACAGCAGGACGGTGGAGGAGGAGGGAGGAGAGCAGCAGGACGGTGGGGGAGGAAGGAGGGGGAGCAGCAGGACGGTAGAGGAGGAGGAGGAGCAGGATGGTAGAGGAGGAGGAGGAGCAGGATGGTGGAGGGAGGGGGAGCAGCAGGATGGTGGAGGAGGAGGAGGAGGAGCAGCAGGACGGTGGAGGAGGAAGGAGGGGGAGAAGCAGGTTGGTTGAGGAGGAGGGAGGGGAAGCAGCAGGGCAGTGGAGGAGGGGGGAGGGGAGCAGTAGGACGGTGGACAGTGGAGGGGGGAGAGGGGGGAACAGCAGGACGGTGGAGGAGGAGGGAGGAGAGCAGCAGGACGGTGGGGGAGGAAGGAGGGGGAGCAGCAGGACGGTAGAGGAGGAGGAGCAGCAGGATGGTAGAGGAGGAGGAGGAGGAGCAGGATGGTGGAGGGAGGGGGAGCAGCAGGATGGTGGAGGAGGAGGAGCAGCAGGACGGTGGAGGAGGAAGGAGGGGGAGAAGCAGGTTGGTGGAGGAGGAGGGAGGGGAAGCAGCAGGGCAGTGGAGGAGGGGGGAGGGGAGCAGTAGGACGGTGGACAGTGGAGGGGGGAGAGGGGAGAGCAGGAGGACAGTGGAGGGGGGGGGGAGAGCAGGAGGACGATGGAGGGGGGGAGAGCAGGAGGACGATGGAGGGGGGGAGAGCAGGAGCAGGAGGACGGGGGAGGGCAGAGCAGGAGGACGGTGGTGGGGGAGGGCAGTGCAGGAGGACGCTGGAGGGGGAGGGGGAGGGGAGAGCAGGAGGACTGTGGAGGGGGGAGAGCAGGACTGTGGAGGGGGGAGAGCAGGACGCCGGTAGAGGGAGGGGAGGAGGAGGAGCAGGACGGTGGAGGAGGAGGAGGGGGGAGAGCAGCAGGACTGTGGAGGAGGAGGGGGGGAGAGCAGCAGGACGGTGAAGGAGGGGGGGAGAGCAGCAGGACGGTGCAGGAGGAAGGAGGGGGAGCAGCAGGATGGTGGAGGAGGAGCAGCAGGAGGATGATGCTGATTGTGGATGAGAGGGAGGAGGAACAGCAGGAGGATGATGCTGATTGTGGATGAGAGGGAGGAGGAACAGCAGGAGGAGGGGTGAGGGGGAGCAGCAGGAGGAGGTGTGAGAGGAGGGGGAGGGGAGGAGGAGCAGCAGCAGGAGGAGGAGGAGGGGGGAGGGGAGCAGCAGGATGGTGGAGGTGGGGGGAGAGCAGGAGGACAGAGGAGGGAAGAGCAGGAAGACGGTGGAGGAGAGAGCAGGAGGATGGTGGAGGTGGAGGGCAGGAGCAGGAGGATGGTGGAGGGGAGGCGAGAGCAGGAGGATGGTGGAGGGGGAGGGGAGAGCAGGAGTACTGTGGAGGGGGGAGAGCAGGGGGACTGTGGAGGGGGGAGAGCAGGGGGACTGTGGAGGGGGGAGAGCAGGGGGACTGTGGAGGGGGGAGCGCAGGGGGACTGTGGAGGGGGGGGGAGCAGGGGGACTGTGGAGGGGGGGAGAGCAGGAGGACTGTGGAGGGGGGGGGGAGAGCAGCATGATGGTGGAGGAGGAGGGGAGAGCAGGAGGACTGTGGAGGGGGGAGAGCAGCAGGATGGTGGAGGAGGAGGGAGGGTAGCAGCAGGACTGTGGAGGAGGAAGGATGGGGAGCAGCAGGATGGTGGAGGAGGAGCAGGAGGATGATGATGGTGGAGTAGAGGGATGAGGAGCAGCAGGAGGAGGGGGAGCAGGAGAAGGAGGGGAGGGGAGCAGCAGGGCGGTGGAGGGGGGGGGGAGAGCAGCAGGACGGTGGAGGAGGAGGGGAGAGCAGGAGGACTGTGGAGGGGGAGAGCAGCAGGATGGTGGAGGGGGAGCAGCAGGACGGTGGAGGAGGAAGGAGGGAGAGCAGCAGGACTCTGGAGGTGGAAGGATGGGGAGCAGCAGGATGGTGGAGGAGGAGGAGGAGGAGGAGGATGATGATGGTGGAGTCGAGGGAGGAGGAGCAGCAGGAGGAGGGGGAGCAGGAGAAGGAGGGGGAGGGGAGCAGCAGGGCGGTGGAGGGGGAGGGGAGCAGGAGGACGGCGGAGGGGGAGGGAGAGCAGCAGGAGGACGGCGGAGGGGGAGGGAGGGCGGCGTAGGGGGAGGGAGAGCAGCTGGAGGACGGCGGAGGGGGAGGGAGAGCAGCAGGAGGACGGCGGAGGGGGAGGGAGGACGGCGGAGGGGGAGGGAGGGCGGCGGAGGGGGAGGGAGAGCAGCGGAGGGGGAGGGAGAGCAGCTGGAGGGGGAGGGAGAGCAGCTGGAGGACGGCGGAGGGGGAGGGAGAGCAGCTGGAGGACGGTGGAGAGGGAGGGAGTGCAGGAGGACGGCGGAGGGGGAGGGAGGGTGGCGGAGGGGGAGGGAGAGCAGCGGAGGGGGAGGGAGAGCAGCTGGAGGACGGTCGAGGGGGGAGGGAGAGCAGCAGCAGGAGGACGGCGGAGGGGGAGGGAGAGCAGCAGCAGGAGGATGGCGGAGGGGGGGGAGAGCAGCAGGAGGACGGCAGAGGGGGAGGGAGAGCAGCAGGCGGAGGGGGAGGGCGAGCAGCAGCAGGAGGATGGCGGAGGGGGAGGGAGAGCAGCAGGAGGACGGCAGAGGAGGCGGGAGAGCAGCAGGAGGACGGCGGAGGGGGAGGGAGAGCAGCAGCAGGACGGCGGAGGGGAGGGAGAGCAGTAGGAGGATGGCAGAGGGGGAGGGAGAGCAGCAGGAGGACGGCGGAGGGGGAGGGAGAGCAGCAGCAGGAGGACGGCGGAGGCGGAGGGAGAGCAGCAGCAGGAGGACGGCGGAGGGGGAGGGAGAGCAGCAGGAGGACGGCGGAGGGGGAGGGAGAGCAGGAGGATGGCGGAGGGGGAGGGAGAGCGGGAGGACGGCGGAGGGGGAGGGAGAGCGGGAGGACGGCGGGGGGGGGGAGGGAGTGGGAGAGCAGGAGGACGGCGGGGGGGAGGGAGTGGGAGAGCAGGAGGATGGCGGAGGGAGAGGATGGGGGAGGGGGAGGGAGAGCAGGAGGGGGGTGGAGGGGAGGGAGAGCAGGAGGACGGCGGAGGAGAGGGAGAGCAGGAGGACGGCGGAGGGGGGGGGGGGCAGCAAGAGGCCGGCGGAGGGGGGAGCAGAAAGAGGACGGCGGAGGGGGGGAGCAGCAAGAGGACGGCGGAGGGGGGGAGCAGCAACAGGACGGCGGAGGGGGGGAGCAGCAAGAGGACGGCGGAGGGGGGGGAGCAGCAAGAGGACGGCGGAGGGGGGGAGCAGCAAGAGGACGGCGGAGGGGGGGGGGGGTAGCAAGAGGACGGCGGAGGGGGGGAGCAGCAAGAGGACGGCGGAGGGGGGGAGCAGCAAGAGGACGGCGGAGGGGGGGAGCAGCAAGAGGACGGCGGAGGGGGGGGAGCAGCAAGAGGACGGCGGAGGGGGGGAGCAGCAAGAGGACGGCGGAGGGGGGGAGCAGCAAGAGGACGGCGGAGGGGGGGCAGCAAGAGGACGGCGGAGGGGGGGCAGCAAGAGGACGGCGGAGGGGGGGCAGCAAGAGGACGGCGGAGGGGGGGCAGCAAGAGGATGGCGGAGGGGGGGCAGCAAGAGAACGTAGGAGGGGGGGAGCAGCAGGAGGACTGTGGAGGGGGAGCAGGAGGCCGGTGGAGGGGAGGAGGAGGAGCAGGAGGGGGGAGAGCAGCAGGACTGTGGAGGAGGAGGGGGGAGAGCAGCAGGACTGTGGAGGAGGAGGGGGAGAGCAGCAGGACGGTGAAGGAGGAGGGAGGGGGCGCAGCAGGATGGTGGTGGAAGGAGGGGGAGCAGCAGGATGGTGGAGGAGGAAGGAGGGGGAGCAGCAGGTTGGTGGAGGAGGAGGAGCAGGAGGATGATGATGATTGTGGATGAGAGGGAGGAGGAGCAGCAGGAGGAGGGGTGAGGGGAGCAGCAGGAGGAGGGGGGAGGAGGAGGAGGAGCAGCAGCGGGGGGAGGGGAGCAGCAGGATCGTGGAGGGGGGAGGGGAGCAGCAGGATGGTGGAGGTGGGGGGAGAGCAGGAGGACAGAGGAGGGGAGAGCAGGAAGACGATGGAGGGGAGAGCAGGAAGACGGTGGAGGAGAGAGCAGGAGGATGGTGGAGGTGGAGGGCAGGAGGATGGTGGAGGGGGAGGCGAGAGCAGGAGGATGGTGGAGGGGGAGGGGAGAGCAGGGGGACTGTGGAGGGGGGGAGAGCAGGGGGACTGTGGAGGGGGGGAGAGCAGGGGGACTGTGGAGGGGGGGAGAGCAGGGGGACTGTGGAGGGGGGGAGAGCAGGGGGACTGTGGAGGGGGGGAGAGCAGGAGGACTGTGGAGGGGGGGGGGGAGAGCAGGCGGACTGTGGAGGGGGGGGGGAGAGCAGCAGGACGGTGGAGGAGGAGGGGAGAGCAGGAGGACTGTGGAGGGGGAGAGCAGCAGGATGGTGGAGGGGGAGCAGCAGGACGGTGGAGGAGGAAGGAGGGAGAGCAGCAGGACTCTGGAGGTGGAAGGATGGGGAGCAGGAGGACGGTGGAGGGGAGAGCAGGAGGACGGTGGAGGGGAGAGCAGGAGGACGGTGGAGGGAAGAGCAGGAGGACGGTGGAGGGAAGAGCAGGAGGACGGTGGAGGGGAGAGCAGGAGGACGGTGGAGGGGAGAGCAGGAGGACGGTGGAGGGGAGAGCAGGAGGACGGTGGAGGGGAGAGCAGGAGGACGGTGGAGGGGAGAGCAGCAGGACGGTGGAGGAGGAGAGCAGCAGGACGGTGGAGGAGGAGAGCAGCAGGACGGTGGAGGAGGAGGGAGGTGGAGCAGCAGGAGGAGGGGGGAGGAGGAGGAGCAGCAGGAGGACGGCGGAGGGGGAGGGAGAGCAGGAGGACGGCGGAGGGGGAGGGAGAGCAGGAGGACGGCGGAGGCGGAGGGAGAGCAGGAGGACGGCGGAGGGGGAGGGAGAGCAGGAGGACGGCGGAGGGGGAGGGAGAGCAGGAGGACGGCGGAGGGGGAGGGAGAGCAGGAGGACGACGGAGGGGGAGGGAGAGCAGGATGACGGCGGAGGGGGAGGGAGAGCAGGAGGACGGCGGAGGGGGAGGGAGAGCAGGAGGACGGCGGATGGGGAGGGAGAGCAGGAGGACGGCGGAGGGGGAGGGAGAGCTGCAGGAGGACGGCGGAGGGGGAGGGAGAGCAGCAGGTGGACGGCGGAGGGGGAGGGAGAGCAGCAGCAGGAGGACGGCGGAGGGGGAGGGAGAGCAGCATGAGGACGGCGGAGGGGGAGGGAGGGCGGCGGAGGGGGAGGGAGAGCAGCAGGAGGACGGCGGAGGGGGAGGGAGGACGGCGGAGGTGGAGGGAGAGCAGCAGCAGCAGCAGCAGGCGGATGGTGGGAGGGAGAGCAGCAGGAGGACGGCAGAGGGGGAGGGAGAGCAGCAGGAGGACGGCGGAGGGGGAGGGAGAGCAGCAGCAGGAGGACGGCGGCGGGGGAGGGAGAGCAGCAGGAGGATGGCAGAGGGGGAGGGAGAGCAGCAGGAGAACGGCGGAGGGGGAGGGAGAGCAGCAGCAGCAGGAGGACGGCAGAGGGGGAGGGAGAGCAGCAGGAGGATGGCGGAGGGGGAGGGAGAGCAGCAGGAGGATGGCGGTGGAGAGGGAGGGAGAGCAGCAAGAGGACGGCGGAGGGGGAGGGAGAGCAGGAGGATGGGGGAGGGAGAGCGGGAGGACGGCGGAGGGGGAGGGAGAGCAGTAGGACGGCGGAGGGGGAGGGAGTGGGAGAGCAGGAGGATGGCGGAGGCGGAGGGGGAGGGAGTGGGAGAGCAGGAGGACGGCGGAGGGAGAGCAGGAGGATGGGGGAGGGGGAGGGAGAGTAGGAGGGGGGTGGAGGGGAGGTCGAGCAGGAGGACGGTGAGGAGAGAGAGCAGGAGGACGGTGAGGGGGGGGGGGGGGGAGAGCTGGAGGATGGTGAGGATGGGGAGAGAGAGCAGGAGGATGGTGAGGATGGGGAGAGAGAGCAGGAGGATGGTGAGGGGGGGGGGGGGTAGAGCAGGAGCATGGTGAGGGGGTGGAGAGCAGGAGGATGTTGAGGGGGTGGAGCAGGAGGACGGTGAGGGGGGGGGTAGAGCAGGAGGACGGTGAGGGGGGGGTAGAGCAGGAGAGGGGTAGGATGTTGAGGGGAGAGCAGGAGGAAAGGGAGATTATAACCCCAGTCTGCTTCTCAGGAACCGTTATTAATCCGACGTGTTTGAACACCATGAGGCCAGCACCACAGGTCTCTCTCAAAATACCACCCATCGCGAGCAAATTTTAAACTGGCATCCTGGTGTTTCACAGGGATGGTGATTCCAAAATATGTGCGCTGTCCCTCAGATTTTCAACTGGGCGTGCTGTCTCCTGGCAATACCGTAGTTGGTGGATGTTAAAATATACCATTAGTGTCTGTCAAAAGTAGGTGAGCTATCGCCAGAACCCTGAACAAATTCCAAATTCTGCCCTGACCTGCAGAGGGCATCACATCAGTGGCAAAGCCGTGCCCTCAGCTAATGTTGCTTCACGTGTTTTAATTCAACCTCTTTGTTCATGGAGAAAATGGTTCATCCGGCTGATGAGGGCATTCATTCTTCATGTTGAACACCAAAGTACAACGCAAGATACTTGAAGTCATCTTGGAAATGCCAAAATATTTTTTCAATATAGAAGAGTTAATGATGAATTATATACAAATAGAGCCCATTTTTGTTTGTTTGGTTTATGTCTATTGTGCCTTTAAAAAAATATATATATATATTTTTGTCTTTGACTATTGTGCGTATCATGTCCTGTTCATATAATTAATTTAATGCCCCATGTACATTTCGACCGAGGTGGTAACTATTTTGGTTTTGAAGAACGGGTTAAGATGACATGTGGAACCTTTATTTTTTGTTGGTGGAATTTTGTGTCTCCAACAGGTCATGACTGAAATGGAGACCTTCCCAGAATGGCTACAAACACAGGGCCTGACACGAGAAACTGCTCAAGGCGTAGTCATGCAGCTGGGTATTGAGAACCGTAAGGTGCTAAAAGCCTGCACCGAATCAAATGCATTGAGAGCTGAGCTCCTCTCAAATGCCCAGCAAAAGTTTCCTTTTGCAATGTACGGAGAGTTTCACCGATTTATGGAGTCTTATGTGAAGCCAGGAGTTATCCAGTCTGCAAGGTCTTCATCGGCACACATTTTCTGCTCGATGCTTGACCAAGCAGGTGACCAACTTTCTGCATGTGCCCAGAAGCTGCGCTCGTTGAAATCTTCCTTCGCAAGTTCTGGAGTTACAATTGCTGAACTTGAAGACACTCGTGGTTTGCATGGGATCAGGATACATAATGTCCACAGCCTCCAGTGTGACGTTTCCACGTTGAACACCAAATCTGGTACGTGATCAAACTTTTTCTTTCCAATGTTTTCCTTCCAATATTTTTTTTATCAAAAACAATTCAGTTTTTTTATCTTGTGCAGTTGGACATCCATGGTTTGCAGGTCAGTGTCAATCTTTTGTGAAACATACCTCATTGCGCCATTTATTGCTGTTATGTTTTCATTTATCGCTGTTTCTGAGTCGTGTTCAGGAGATTATTTATTTGCCTTGACTAAATCATATCGATATTTGTTTTTTTTCATTCAAAAGAAGCATGTTTTGTCATAAGTTGTTGTAGTTCGTTCTGTTGATGGATGAAATGTACAATACATGCAATTTATTTGATTAACACCTTTAAGGTTCTTTTTTTATAACGGCAAAGATCTTTTTTTAAATTGCTGTAAATTGTACATTTTTTTTCAAGTGAGTTGTGTTTGAGTTTTCATGTGTACAACTTCTTGATACTTATTGATGCAACTTCTTGATGCTTCTTGTGAAAGAGTTAGAAGTTGCATCAACACAGGAGTCCAGCAATATTTCATCTATTGATGCAGATTAGTGTGACCATCAAACAAATCACTGCATCCCTCCAAAACATGGCACTTTGTTCTCCTTTGGTGAAATATATAATTTGAGTTGGAATAATAGTTGTGTGCAGTATATAAGAAATCCTGACCTCCCTATTCTTTTTTTATTATTCAAAGACAGTGTGTTTGTTTGATAATCCCAATGGCATTACTGTACTTTACCGATTGGTGACTGCTAGCATTAGTTGGTGGAGATCACTTGAAATGGAACCACAGCCAACTCAGCTTGTCAGAAGTCTGAATGCCTCAATTCTGTGTTTTCTTCCAAATCTTGTGTTCCTATTCCCTCGCTGTCTGTAACCACCAGATGCAATCACACCAACTGTCTTTGTCAACACTAGACTGAGTCTGCCACTAGACCGGACGCCTTCAGCTCACGTCTCCCAAAACGCCGGCCGACTCGTCTTCCACATTTTGTTTCTGCTCTGCGCACCCTATCATTTTCCTCAGGCCATCTTTCATCTGCCTGGAATTCAGCCAACATCACCGCATTATATCAACAAGTTGCATAAGCACTGCCCTTCACTACAGACTTGCAGGCTTACTTCCAATCATCGAGGTCATGGTATCTATCATCACAGTTGACATTGAATCCTTGCTTTTCTCGAATTGACCGATCTCAGGTCATCAATTAGGATTCAGACCAGGTCACTCTTTCTTGGACATGCTGCTGGTACCCTCCCAACAATGGATGGATGCTTTCAATGTCAGACATGATATCAGGGCTGTCTCTCTGGACACATCTTGAGCTTTCAATACTGTTTGGCACCCCGGCTTGCTCTTCAAATTACTGCCTATGGCATCCAAGGCAAACTCCACACATGGCTTACTGACCTCTTCTACTCTCCTGGTTTTAATAAATCTATAGTTGTTAAAGGCTTATCTTAAATACCGGATAATAAGTTCTACCGTAAATATCAGTGTATACGCTGTACCATAAATACTGGCGTACAGTTGGACCCTGATATTCATGGGGGCATGTTCCTGAAAAATGCCACGAATGTCAAATCCGTGAATGTGGTGGCATTTTTTTTCAATTGGGAAAAGGGGTGTTGATTCACGGAAAATCACGTGAATGTTGAGGCGCACTGTATATGCTGGGGATCGTTTCAATGGGGTAAAGGAGGATGGGTTCCCGGCAGTTCCCAATTCATGAAAAAGGCCACAAATGTCGACACCGCGAAAGTTGGCACATTGTTTCAATGGGGGAAGGAGGGATAGGTTTCTGGAATTTCCTGGTTATAGGGGGAAAATTTTAAGTTTAAAATATTTTCAACCGTGAATATGCATGATTCCAGTTTCATAAAAAATGCTTGCAAACAAAAACAAAATTCAACCGCGAGTCCCGAAGCTTAACTGAAACCACACAGGTTGTGGTTCGATGAATTCAAGTTCGTTATTGACTTTGACTTACATCAACAATTCCAATCGATAATGCTGAATGCACATTCCAGCATCATTCCTTATTTTGAGAGCAACTAGGATTGACAGCAAAGGACTTCAGCAAAGGACTTCTGTGACTCACTGGGATTGACACAATCTGTCAATTTCCCGACCCGGATCTCAGCTAATGGAGTATCTTCTCTTCTAGACTTGGTTATGACAAACTTCCCTGCTAATGTCTGCTGCTCTTCTTCTGCTCCAATCGGTTCTTCTGATCATGTGCTTGTCAAAGTGGACATCTCTCTGGCCATTCTCAGAGAGCCTCCTCAGCGTCAACGAGTCGGGCATTTCACTCAGGCCGACTGGGACGGTCTTCAAGCAGCCATCAATCGTCTGGATTGGTCTCCCATCTCCACTGCCTCTGACATCAATTCTTCCTGGGAATTCTTCCAAAGCAAACTGCTCTCTCTCATGCACAGATTTATCCCATCTCGTCTTCAGTTGTCTTACCCTTCCTCCCGTCCATGGTACACTGAATCTTGTGGTGAGGCAGTTGCCCTGAAACAACTTGCCTCTGCCTCTTGGAAGGCAAATCCAACTGAAGGCAATCTCAGTTCCTTCCACCAAGCTCGGAACAAGTGTGTGTCTACCCTCAGGAGTGCCAGGAAGCACGATCTCTCCACACTCAAGAATGAACTCTCAAACCTGTCTCCTTCCTCCAAATCCTGGTGGCGTCTGGTCAAATCCGTTTCTGGTGTTTGTTCCCCCTCCATCCCCTCCCTTACCTCAAATGGCCACACAGTTGACATCGCACGTGACAAAGCCGAATGCCTAAACTCTGTGTTTGCCTCAAAATCTTGTGTCCCAAACCCATCTCTCTCTGTTCCCACCCTTCCCAGTCGAACCCAACTGCTCCTGGACTCTGTGTCCTTCTCTCCTGACACGGTGGAGGAGTTTTTGTCTAACCTCGACTCTGATTCTGCAACTGGACCAGACGGCATCAGCCCACGGGTCCTAAAATCCTGCTCTGCTGCTCTATCTCACCCTCTCTCTGTCCTTTTCACCCTCTCTTTTGCTCAAGGTCATCTGCCAGCATCCTGGAAATCAGCAAACATTACCGCTTTACACAAAAAAGGTGCAAAAACAGATCCTTGCAACTACAGACCAATCAGACTGCTCACAATTATCAGCAAAGTCATGGAATCCATCATTGCTTCGGATATGAAATCTTTCCTCTTCTCCAATGGCTTTATCTCTGATCATCAATTTGGTTTCAGACCAGGTCACTCTACTCTGGACATGCTGCTTCTGCTGTCTCAACAATGGATGGAGGTCCTCAATGCCAAACAGGAAATCAGAGCTGTCTCCCTCGACATCACGTGCCTTCAATACGGTCTGGCACCCAGCTCTGCTCACCAAACTCTCCTCCTATGGTATCCATGGAAATCTCCATGCATGGCTTGCGGACTTCCTCTCTGGTCGTAGTCAACATGTGGCCCTGAATGGATTTCTCTCAACTCCCCTTCCTGTTCAGGCTGGAGTTCCCCAAGGCAGTGTTCTGGGCCCTGTGCTTTTTCTGGTCTTTATCAATGATCTCTCCGACTCTCTGGAAAATCCTCTCTATCTCTTTGCTGATGACTCCACTCTCTGCCGCTCCATTCCTCTGCCCTCAGATCGGCAGTCTGCAGCCTCCTCACTCTCTGAAGACTTGGACAAAATCACAGACTGGTCAAACAAGTGAAACATGTCTTTCAATCCTGACAAATCTCACACTCTTACTATGTCTCTCCGAAAAGATCGACTGGACAACCCTCCCATCTACTTTCTCAACAATCCTCTCCAAGAAGTTCTGTCGCTCAAGCTTTTGGGTCTCACTATCTGCCATGATCTTTCTTGGGAAAACCACATTTCCAAGCTGGCCTCCAAAGCCAGTCGCCAACTGGGCATCCTCCGTCGTGTGAAGTCCTTCCTCGGCACACCTGAGCTCCTCACCACATACAAGGCTTTCAGCCGCAGCTCAATGGAATACTGTTCTCCCCTATGGGCCGGTGCTCCTGCCTCACACCTAGCTCGGCTTCACGCTGTCGAAACCAAAGCTTTCAGAATTATTGGAATCTCCCGCGATGAAGCTATCTCTGAGGGCCTTTAACTCACTCACCGCAGGCAGGTAGGTGGTCTTTCTGTCTTCTACCGACTCCTCTCCGGCCTTGCACCCCCAGCTCTCTCTGTGCTCTGTCCCCCAAATATTCCTACAGGTCGCACAAGATCTGCCAGCAACCCTCTGATGGTTAAACTGCCGAAATCTTGGCTCTCTGCTCACCTTCACTCTTTCATTCCTCTTTTCTCCCGCCTCTGGAACAAACTCCCTCACTCCCTTCAATCCCACTCGTCCCTCCAGGTCTTTAAAACAGCTGTTCACCACCATCTCTTATCTTCCCCCATCCAAAACCTTGATCTTTTCTACCCCCGCTAATTCACCCCAGATCCACCTTGTTTGAAATTCCAACTTCTTTCCTGGAAGTCCTGGCAGTGTCCATATGTTTTATACCTCTCCCACCCCCCCCCCTTCCCATGCCCCCCCCCCCAATGCCCTCTCCCTCTCACAGATCTCTCGATGTCTCCATGTCTCTCGGTCCCTGCTCTCAAAATAATGTTGTGTTTGTGTCCTTCCTCCTCTCTCCCCATCTTGTCTACCGCTCCCGATGTTATATGATGTGTCGGTTTGTCTTTCTGTGTGATTAATGTTCGCTCTTTCACAAGCCTCGATCTTGTATACAACAAAAAAAAAAAAAACTAGGAATGATTTTGTTGTAAGAAATCAAGATCTACAACATTGTCCCAATAGTAGGTTTAAATCAGTTTCGATCTCTGGCAACACCTGGAAGAAATCATCAAGCTTTGTATCAGTATTCCATAATCATGGAAGTAACAATGAATTAGCAATTAGTGCAAGCAAGCCTGGAACATCTAGATATACGTACCATTCGAGTATACACTTTCACACAGAATAAATGTCACAGGAATGTATCGGAGCGATGTTCGTCCGAGTTCTTATAGAAGCCTCTCAGTGGTTGGAGACAGTATAACACCTGGGTTCAACTTGGACACAATTTCATTACATTCTCCCCGCCGTTAAAACTACACTTCCGCTAAGGCAGGAAACAAGCTAGCAGCACATAGCAGCAGAGTAATATCAGCGAGCGGCAGTTGCCAGTCCATGTCAGTCAGTCCCAACCAAAGTGGTCGGGGCGGCGAATCTTTCTCCCTGTGTGGGTCCGGTAACTACCGGGTACTACATCCCCAAGACCGGAGTCACCCGCGTCAGAGTAGCCGCCTAAATCGGGTGACGGCGGAGGCCCCACAGGGCCAGCCGGATCGGGTACATGTAGCGGTGAGGAAGCCGGCAGATACTCCATAGGCAGTTCAACGGGCGGATCAACGGAATCGTAAGCTGGTTCGTCAACTTCCCCGCATGGGGCCAGGTGGCGTACTGAGACCGTCGACTCCCGTCCATTGGGCAACAACACACGAGCGTGGCCGGGGTTAGCTTGGAGAACCTGCACCTTATCCACCAGGGGTCATATTTACTCATGCGAACTGCACGTTTGAGGAAAGCCGGTCCCGGCTCAGCAAGCCAACCAGGTAAAGGCCGGGTACTACCCGAACGCCTCAGGTAACGAAACATCCGGTCGTGGGGAGTTTGATTAGTAGCAGTTGTTACGGATTTGTCACTTCCGTTGTTGTGGTTTTCATCCACTGTCAACATTTTTGATTCCATGTACTATTATTGTTGTCGTTTAAGGTAAATAGAGATTACTATTTTAAAAAGGTAAAAAAGTTAATGTTTTAAATGAAACCGGACGACAACGAAGAGGAAGAGGAGGAAGAAGCGGCGGAGCGAGTGAGTTCGACAAGGAAGCCGAGCTGCTTTGAGGTCTGGAGCGAACGTTGGCGAACGAGAGTCATGAGTGAACTTTGGGTTTCCTGGGAAAGGGATTCCTGCGACAGAGTTGTTATCGCTGTGACAGATAAACCTGCGTGACAGGTTTTGCGGTTGATTCCGAAGAGAATCATCGGAGTGCCGTTGCGCCACGAGAACAGGCCGTCGGCCATTTTACCTCACGCAGGATTTGCGCATCGCTTAAGGTTTTTCACCTCGCTTTAACCATTTTCACCGCATTCAGATGTTAATCTGGTGTGTGTGTGTAATGTGGCTTTTGAGTGGGAAATCTGCGGTTCGCTGATTGGGAGCCGTGGAACGTCCATACCCGAAGGTGTGATTTCCCAGTCGCCTGGAGGGCACCTTTACGCATCTTTGGCAGCGTGACTGTCACTCAACCGAGCGGGACTCTGGTCTCGATTAGACATCGTTCTGACGATCACTGGAGCGGATAGACTTTGGCTTGATGCCGGAATAGAGACATTGGGAATGTTCTTGTTTCACTCACTTGGAGCACAGTGAGTTATATTGTACGAAACTGATGGCACCATCATAGGAAGGATATATTGGTTGTACAATTGATTTCTCTTGTTTTTTGTACTGTTATTCTTGTGTGATCTTAATACAATACTTATTTCTTGGTAACAATTGGTGTGGTTTCTCCATTGATCTAAGACATACAGAATAACACATCTTTCTGCCGTGACTCCTCTCAGGACTCGGAGGTACACCGTGACCGGGGTTTGGGGAGGAGCACGTAACAGCAGTACACAATAATGTCCTGATCGAGCTTAATGCCCCGGGTAGCGACCAAGCCCATTTGTCTAGTCCTAGGCCACGGGACTTAAGACTCAGAGTAACGGCCCTCCATATAATGCCATTGAAGCGTTCTACCTGTCCATTCGCCTGTGGCCTATACGGAGTAGTATAGCTAGAAGCGACATTATGCTGGAGCAAGAAGTTCCTCACATCCTGGGACAAGAACACCGCGCCTCGATCGGTGTGCACATAGGCCGGATTCCCAAACATAGAAAACAGGTTCTGCAGGCACCGGATAACCGTAGCAGCAGACATATCTCCGCACGGGAAAGGAAAAGGGAATCTAGAGAACTCATCAACGATCGTGAGTGGATAACGAGAATTACTCGAAGCCGGTGACGCCGGCAGTGGTCCCTTGAAATCCATCGCCAATCTCTCCCACGGACTAGTGGCTTGGACCAGCGTGCCCATAGGAGGGTTGTAGAAGCGAGGTTTGAGTACAGCGCATACAGAACAAGTTCGACAGAGCTGACGAATATCCTCAACGGAATAGGGCAAGTTACGACTGCGCACATAATGAGTGAAACGCGTCACACCGGGATGGCACAAGGTGTCATGAAGAACGTGCAGGTCCTCAAAAGAGGCGAGGCTCGCACATATCGCCGGCCGCGATAAAGCATCAGCAACAAGGTTATCCCGCCCTGGGCGATATTTGATTGTGTCGCAGAAATCTGCGAGCTCGATCCGCCAGCGAGTGATTTTCTCATTCTTAATGCGTTGAGCATGCTGCGTGTCGTACATGAATGCAAAGCTCTGTTGACCAGTGATAATTTGGAAACATCGTCCGAGCAAATAGGGACGCCAACGCCTGATCGACTCGACGATGGCATACGCCTCCTTTTCGACAGACGAATGTCTCCGTTCCGCGGAGGAGAGAGTCCGTGAAAAGAAGGCCACAGGGCGCGCCCCTTGGGAGAGAGTCGCCGCTATCGCATGATCCGACGCATCGCTTTCCAAAACAAAGGATTTATTTTCGTCAATCGTCGACAAGCGGCGCCAGCGATGTCAGACTTAAGGCCATGAAAAGCGGCCTTGGCAGCGAGACTCATGGGGAACGCATCGCAATCTACAAGAGGGCGGAGCTTCATGGATTTTTTTTAACCCACTTGGAATAATGAGCAAACAGCCCGAGAGCACGCTCCAATGAAGCACGATCGCAGGCCGGGCCATGTCGAGCAAGGGTCGCAGACGCTCCTTATCCGAAGCGACAGAGCCATGGGTCATGGTGTACCTCCAGGAGATATATCGTGCGAGCAGAATAGGGACATTTAGCCTCATTCATAGTCGAGCGATACCTGTGCGCGACCTCGAGGAAGCGCTTCAGATTAGCATCATGATGTTCTTTGTCGTACCCGCAAACCGTGAGATTATCCAGATAGACAAAGACATCAGTTAAGTTCTCCTTGGCGATGAGGTCGTCCATAGCCCTTTGAAAGCACGAAACCCCATTCGTGACCCTGAAAGGTAGCCGGGTGAACTGGTACAACCTCTGGCCTGATTCAAATGCAGTATAGATGCGATCTGCCGCAGAGATGGGAATCTGATGATACGCACTACGTAGATCGAGAGTGCTATAGACCGAGTACTGTGCCACCTGTCGGACCAGGGAGTCCATTCCCGGGAGTGGGTAGGCATCCAATTGGGTAAACCGATTAATCGTCTGCGAATAGTCGATTACCATGCGTTTGCGATGTGATTCGGTTCGTACCACCAGAACTTGGGCCCGCCAAGGCGACCGACTAGGTTCTATGATACCTTCCTTGGGTAGTTGCGCAGTGTCAGCCCGTGAGTAGCGTCGCGATTTAACCGCAACAGGTGTGTACAGTCTGTGGTCATATTGGGAAACAGTGACAGTGGCTCAATTTCCATCCCTGCAAGAGCACACACAGCAAGAGTATCAGTACCACCAAATTCCATTTTCAAGCACCCATGTCGCTGGAGAAAATCATGTCCTAGCAAAACTTCTGCACATACTGCTGGTAAGACCATTAAATGCACATCCGGAAACATTCGACCCTTAATTGCAAGCTTCAGTCGACATTCCCCCTTTGTGCTGAGCCATAGCCCTTGAGAAGCCATAAAGATTCGGCATCTTGTCCCAAGAATCGGCCATCCATGCTTCCGTACAAGTCGAAAATCAACATAACTATCAGTGGATCCCGTGTCAATTAAAGCATTTGCAAAAATTCCTTCAATCATGAGTGGGATATTCGCGCGGGACAGGCCAGATGGCCCTGTAGAAGTCGAATCGTCGAGAGGAGGCGCTCGAGCCTCGCGGGTGGATCCGACGCCAGCTAATGTCTTTCATGCCGTTGAAGTTGCTTGTAGGCCAGTCGTGCCGCATCCAGAGGGCGCTCGTGCCACGCGCGAAGATCCCAGCTTTCGTGTAGTCAAAGTAGATTGTAGGTCGATCGTGCCGCCTCCGGAGGCTCGTGCCACGCGTGGAATTTCGAAGCCAGCGTTCGCCGATCGGGTGGCAGATCCCGGAAGTTGGCCGGGCGTCGAAAGAATTCCTGTCAAGGACGGTCGTGCCGCGTACTGAAGCGAGTGCGCCACTTGTTTAGTCGGCGCGGCGAGTCTCATCAAGGTCGAGCTCTCAGCTCGGGGCCCATGGAGAGGGGCGATCCCAATCAAGGTCGGGCGAGGCACGCCGGGCGCCGTTCGTACCGCGGGCACGGAGATAAGCAAATTCAGCGTCGAGCGAGCTCGCCGGCCTCGCGACGCTCGACAAACTTTTGCAAAGTGACCCGTCTTTGCACACAAATGACACTTCGCTTCCTTAGCCAGACAAACTGACCTGAGATGGTTCCGATTCCCGCAGAAATAGCACTTGGCGTTACTTCCTGGCTTGGGTCCACAGCAGCAGCCGCTGTCAAGCTCGGATCGGGGTCCTCGAGAGTGTCCGTTGTCCCAGATTCCGGCAGAGGTGCAGCATCCTCTAGCTCGGCGGGAGCTCTCTCCGGTCGTGTCTGTCGAGATATCCCGGCAGTGACGTATGGGTGTTCATACGCGTCGGATTGTTCCCGCGCATCGGTGTACACGTGAGATAACCGAAGGGCTTCGTCTAGGGTCAAGTCGGGTTCTTCAAGTAGTCTTTGTCTGACGACCGGCGATCTTAAACCTGAGACATAAGCATCGCGGACAAGGTCATCACAGACTTGTTCATGGGTGCGTACCGCAGGGGTACAGTCCTTCAGTAGTCGTCGGAGGTCTTGAGCGAATTGGTCTATGGTCTCCGTGGGCTGTTGTCGACGAGACGCAAGCAAATGTCTGGAGTAGACCACGCTTCGTGTTTTAATGTACATACATCGCAGCTCGGCCACAGCAGCATCGTATACACAGTATGGTTCACCTTGGATTGCAGCACTGCAAGCTTCGTGTCATCGGTGATTTCCTCCTGGGAATTTAGTTGATTAGCCAAGATCTTCAGCCAATGTATCAGTTGCGCGTCCGCGTCCGTCGCCTGGGGGTCTGCGCTGAAAACTGGAACTTGTATCAGCTTATGAGCCATGTCGCTCTCGTTCGAGACGAAGAGAGGAAACTGAATGAATTGTTGTAAGAAATCAAGATCGACAACATTGTCCCAATAGTAGGTTTAATTCAGTTTTGATCTCTGGCAACACCTGTAAGAAATCATCAAGCTTTGTATCAGTATTCCATAATCATGGAAGTAACAATGAATCAGCAATTAGTGCAAGGAAGCCTGGAACATCTAGATATACGCACCATTCGAGTATACACTTTCACACAGAATAAATGTCACAGGAATGTATCGGAGCGATGTTCGTCCGAGTTCTTATCGAAGCCTCTCAGTGGTTGGAGACAGCATAACACCTGGGTTCAACTTAGACACAATTTCATTATGTCCTAACCGCAAATACATAATCATCTGCCAGGGTGGCTGCGTCCCACAACTTCGGTACTTTCTTTTCCTGCAGGTACACTTTGATGTCCTCGTGGACACACTGTTGAAATTCCTCCACCAGCATCAGGTCACGCAATGCTTCGAAGTCGTTCCCGACTCCTTTTGACTCACACCACCGATCAAACATATTTTCTTTCACTCTGGCAAACTCCACATGGGTCTCACTCTCCCTCTTCCTGGCATTCCTGAATTTTTGCCGGTAAGCTTCCGGAACCAACTCATAGGCTTTGAGGATGTGCTTCTTCAATACCTCATAATCTGCACATTGGTCCATTGGTAGCGCCGAATAAATCTCTTGAGCTTTTCCCACCAGCACACTTTGTACTAGTATGGTCCAGGCCTCCTCCGGCCAGTTTAACTGTCGAGCCACTTTCTCAAAGTGTGGAAAAAATTTAGCGACTTCCTTTTCACTGAAGGGTGGAACCAGCCTCACATGTCTGCCCACATCCCAGGTGTTCTGGCTAGGTGTCGACCCCATCAGCAAGGGTGGTACCTCTCCCCGTTCTCTCATTAAATCCAGCTCCTTGAATTTAATCTCTTGCTGAAGCGCCAGATCACGTTCCTTCAACTCCCTTTCGGCTTTTCTCTCCTCTGCTTCGAGTTCCCTGGCAGCTCTCCTCTCCTCTGCTTTTCTCCCTTCTAACCTTTCCTGGAGTTCTCTTTCCACTCTCCTTTCCTCTGCTTGTTTCTCTTCTCTCCTCTCTTCTGCTTTCCTTTCTTCTTCTACTCTTTCCTTTTCTGCTTTCCTTTCTTCTTCTGCTAACCTTTCCTGGAGTTCTCGTTCCACTCTCCCTTCCTCTGCTTGTTTCTCTTCTCTCCTCTCTTCTGCTTTCATTTCTTCTTCTGCTCTTTCCTTTTCTGCTTTCCTTCTTCTTTTAACCTTTCCTGGAGTTCTCGTTCCACTCTCCTTTCCTCTGCTTGTTTCTCTTCTTTCCTCTCTTCTGCTTTCCTTTCCTCTTCTTTGATCCGTTCCTGGCTCCGTAATTGCAACTCCAGTTTCCAGAGCTCAACGTCTTCTGGTTCTTCGGGTAGCCACTCCCAGGCTAACTCGTCCCATGTTCCTAATCCCACCATAGACTGTATCACCGTGGTCTGCAACTCTGCCTTCCTCAAATTAGTTCGGACCTCCAAGTTAAAATGTTTGGCCAATTTCAAGAGGTCCGACTTTAGTAACGCTCGGAACTGTGCCTCACTCGGGGTTACCGCAAAGTTCTGTGCCACAAACGCCATGGTGCCTATCGTTAACACCTGTTAACCTTCACCCAAGACTTTACCCCCAATTTCCCCAAACATTTACCAATTAATACTTAATTAATAAATTTTAATTAATAAAAATATTATTTTATTATTTTATACAATTTTAGATCCCGGACGTAGACCCAATTGCGAATCCGCAAATCGTAATTTGGACGAGCCCCCAATTCTGTTATGTGGTCCTCCCGGTGACTACCTGGTCTCGGTGACCCCCGGACCGTGAGAGGAACTCCGCCAGAAAGATCTATTATTTCTGCGCTTTCGTAACGCAATCCATATGAATTCCAATCAATAAGAAACCCCACACCAAGGATCCGGAATAATCAATGATATTGTTACGGACACGCGGATTAAGATGTTATGATGGGCCGAGCGGAATGGCCGCCGTGTTCGCACAGTTTACCCGATTCCACCCGACGTTGACCAAATCGCGCTATGCTAAATCAATGAAGGAAAGGACACAACGGCTGGGATAAATGAAACGACACAAGGGGTACAGTTCTCAAGACCTCCGGAGGAGGATATAATTGGTGGTGGAGAAAAGGGGTAGATTACAAGGTAAGAGGTAAAGCACAGAAGAGATGGGCACTTAGACACAATCTTATCTATCCCAGACAGACCACAGACAAACGGAACAAGACTGGCTTACACAGGGATTGATGGCAGGGAAGGACAGGCAGTCGATAGCACAAGGTGCACCTTGGCTCAGGGGCAGAATCAAGCACGGTCCAGTCCAGAGATGCGGGGAGGTATTGCAGCGCTCGGAGGTGGCGTCTCTCTTCCTTCAAGTCCAGCGCGCATCTGACGTCACCTCCCTCTTCCTGCGCATGCTCAGCGGGGAGTGACACGCCCTCGGCTCGTTGGCCCCGCCCCAGATGGGATCGGTCCGCCGCTTCTATTGGGTGCGGGGGGTTACCGGGCTCCGCCCTTGACGAGGAGCTGACAGCGAGCCCCTACGTGGTAACCCTGTCGAGCACATGCTCGATGGCGGCTCGTTGGAAAGGCTTGGTGCCCTTTCAACACCCCCTACCAACCAAGCCGGAGTGAGGACGCACACTCCCCGCGCCGCCGCCGCTGCTGTTGTTGTTGTACCATGAGGAAGGGCTGCGGGGAGGTATTGGGAGGTCCTAAACTTCCTAACGGTGCCATACAATCACATTCTGGTGCAACGAAGAGTCAGAATTAATGGAAACGAGTCCTTAACTGACATAAACTAAGAATAACTAGCAAGATGTCCTATAGTTGTCTACGTGAGATGCGGTGGACCTGGATGCGACATTCAATGGGGGAAATAGGAGGAGGTCGGGTCTACAGAGTGTTGTTTACAGGAAATGGGACTAGGGAATGGGGGATTGGGGATAGTTGGGAAGTATGGAGGAAATAGGGGAATATTTACAAGCGGATATGGATGGATGCCAATCTCATATCCGCAACATTGCACCCTTCTCTACCTTGGGGCGGTCCGACCCGATAAATTTTTACCTACGTTAGTGTGGCACTCAGATGTAGTTCCCTCTACTATTAACTCAACCCTGAGTGCGACAGTTTTACAGATGTTCACAAATGAGTAAATATGTCCCCCTGCGACGTTGCACCCTTCTCCTCACAGAAACACACCCACAGGATAACCGAATCGCGGAAAGAATCCTCAAACTAAACATACAGCCGGTAGGGAGCATCATTTATACAAGACTACACTGATATTTACACTACGATCCAGGACCTGTTCTTTGAGGAACACATGCAGATGTTATGCATAGAGAGAGAGCACGCATGCCAGCATCGATACACCAACCCACGAGTGCCCTGTGGCCCTACGGCCTTTAATAATGTGCAGAGCACTCCATCCAAGCACCAAAAGCACCACCCCATACACACAGTCAGCACCATCCGGTGCACCAATAAAGTGTTCATAGTCACCGGTGGTGTCGCAGCCGGCCGATGTTCTGCCGCTGGTCTTGCCTTCATGGAGCACTTGGCCTTCTGGCTTCCTTAGAAATAAAGAAAGGCGCCAACCGCGTCCATTTCTAAATTGTGGCCGTCAGGGGGGCCAACTTTAAGTGGTTCACCTGTATGGCATAGGTGCCACGTTGACCCAGAGGTCCATCCACGGGTGGTGCTTGCCCGCAAAATAACTGCGGTCCATGGTGGGCGGCCACAAAAATTGCGGTCCATATGGTGTATCGATCCAGGCAGCAAGCAGCGAAAGTACAGGCCCACAACTGCAGAGCCAGCACCTCTCTCTCCTCTCTCTCTGCCCCAAAGCCAGATCCTCGGAGGTGGGAGACAAAAGAAAACAAGTGAGTAAGGTGGTAAGGGCGCAAAAGTGCACGCAATACCAGGTAATGCACACTAGGGGCACATGGGAACCAGGTGAGACAGGTACGTTCCTACCGTACGCCCCCCCCCCCACCAGGTAACCTACATTGCCCCTCCCTTACCCCTTAGTGTATCCACAAAACACAACACTACCCATAAACATCTACTTTACACATCAACAAACGTCCCTACTGTCTTCCCCGTTCCTCCCATAAACCAAATTCGTCTTCTCTCCCTCCTAACCAATCAAATTTGCCATTTCCAACTCTCATCAAAATTTGCCATCTCCAACTCAACATCAAAATTTGCCATCACCAATTCATCATCAGTCCCTCCTAAGGAGGGAGAGATGGAATCACCCCAATGTCTCATCCACGTCGTGATGCGTCTCACAAATCCACACAGCAATTCTCCCTTCCTGCAACACAGAACAAAGGAACACAGGTGTGGAGTCATCATCATCACCTCAGGTAAGTGGCTGCGTATGGTGCGACAGGTTCATCAATCCTAACTATTTCCTAAATGACTTTAACAACTTTACATTACCTGGGGTCTTTCCCTGCCAATCCATTGGCCAACTTACACTAGACTATGGGTTCTAAAAACCAATTCCCATTGACCAAACTGTGGTGCTTCTCAATTTGGGGTCTCACTCCCCCGATTCATCTCCCGGTGCCCTTGCACAATTTCTGGGCTGTGACGTGTAGCTCTCCCAGCAGGTCTACCCACCTGCACACCTCCACCACTGTAGTTGCCACCCGAGCTTACCTGCTCCTCACCCTAACCTAACTAACTGGGGAAGGCCCTCTCGCACTCTCACCCCCTCAGTGCCCTCTCTGGCACGGGCTGCCCGATCCACACCCGGGATCCTCAGGCACCCACTGACACTAACGGCTCCCAGAGCCCACCTGCGGCCTCACCTGGCCGACATCCTCACAGTGGTGGAGTGCCCAAACCAACTACACACACTAACAGGCTACACGCCCAGCCATTTCCACAACACTAATGCACCCATCCACAATACCATTCTTCCACCCGCACCACAGATGCCAATATCCAACCACAATTTACCTATACCCTCTACCTAACACTTACACTACCCGCCCCGGGTATCCGTGATGGGGGTCCACTCTTCCCCCATTCACACCTTCGCACCATGCACACCACTCCGTACCACTTACTCCAACTCTCTCCACACCACTCATTCTCTGTTCCATATATTCCACACACCTGTACTTGCACACCTGTGCTCTCATACTTGGTGCCGCCTGCACCCTTCTCTCCCCCAAGCGCATTCGCGCTGATCCACAACACTCACTACTCATCCACTGCTCCACACACCTGTCCAGTTCTCACACAGCATCATCTCATCTAACTACTCCCCTCTGAAACTTGCGCTTCCCAGTCGTCCCTTTAAACTATTGCGCTCCCTCGTCATTATCATCCACTCTAATCTACCTGCGTCCCCACTACAGGTGTCAGTCACTAACTAAACCTTAACGTTACCTAATGTCATATTCGCTAGATCCCTACACACAATATCCTTACCCACCCGGGCTAGTTTTCACTGCCATACACCCCATAATCTAGTGCGCATTTGCCCCCCGCATGGGAAGGGTGGCAGGGATGCCACCCTTACCCACCGTCATACGGCGCGAGTGGGACCTTGTGGGACCACCTCGTATGCGAGTCGTTGCCCGCCTGCCGGACCCCGTGCGTCGCCCCTTGCGGGGTCAGCGCGGGGCCGAACCGGCCGGGCCCCCACAGTACATTACCCCCAAGGGGCTCTCGTGCCTCCCCTGTCCCTCTAAAAACTACCCCTGTTGGTGTCGATGCATGGGTCACACTTCCGCAACCCGGTACCCATTCCATACCACCACAACCTTGCTCACTCACACCTTCACCTCTCCCATCACCGGACCCTCTCGCTCGCACCCTCCGGACCAGCCATACACCTCACTCTTGGCCTCTCACGAACATCCGGGTCTATCTCGACCCCCAAGCTTATTAAATCACCTGGCGCATCATACGCACGACCATATTGGTCACCACTTACACCGGGTCCTCTTTCTCTTCGCTTCTCCTCCATCACCTGCGAATCCCTCATCCGGTTAATGAGCACATCATCACGATCCGAACACAGACTTTGGACCAATTCTTTTACTTCCTCCTTTATCTCTTTCTTATCCTCTCTCCGTCGCTTCTTAATTTCGCTCACCCCTTCTTCCACTTCTTCTAATTTCTGCTTCACCTCCTTCATCTCCTCGTGCGCCCCTTTAAGTTCTTCCTCTAACTCCACTTTATTTTTTTCTATGTGCTCCCGCACCTCCCGCTCTTTAACCTCCATCACCTCTACCACCTTGTTCATTTTCCTCGTCAGGTCCTCATGTACCGTCTGACACTCTTTTTTAATTACCCCTACGTCCTTTTTCATCTCCTGTGTCGATTTTAAACCCTCTATTACCGCTGTGTTCTTCTTTACCTGGTCCCCCAACTCCTTTTGTCCCACTGTCAGTTGTTCTACTCCCAGCGTCAACTCCTCTATACCACCTTGCAATTTTACAGTCCCCTTTCTCACCTCCTTCTCCATGCGCTCCTTACAGTGCCTCACCTCCTCGCGCACGCCTCCGACCTCCTCACTCACACCTCTTCTGATCTCTTCTCCCATCACTTGCATCTCCTGCCCAGATGCCACCCTCATCTGCTCCATTTCCTCCCTGTGAGCATCCAATTTAGTTTCTACCCCCATTCTGACCCCCTCTATCTGCTGCCCCATTTGTTTAACTTCCCTTTCCGCTTGGTCCCTCATGTCCCTCAATTTGCCTTCCATACTGTTTTCTAACCCCTCTAACCCCTTTTTCATCCCTTCCATTTGATTCTCCTGAACGGCCATTCTGTTTTCTACCCCCATTAACCCCTCCTGTATTTCCCCTAATCTATTGTCTAATCCCTCTATTCTACTCCCTAACCCTCCGATCTGGGCCCCCATCCTTTGTTCTAACCGTTGGCTATTGGCCCCCATGTCCTCCCTCAATTTCTCGCTATTGGACCCCATGTCCTTCCTCAATTTCTCGCTATTGGACCCCATGTCCTCCCTCAATTTCTCGCTATTGGACCCCATGTCCTCCCTCAATTTCTCGCTATTGGACCCCATTACCCCCATTTGGCCCTCCAATCGCTCACCCTGAGCATCCATCCGGTTCCCCATTACCCCCAATTGCTCACTCTGCAGTTTGAGGGACGCCTGCATTTGCACCATAAATTGCTCCATGAGGGCCTGCATTTGGGCCATCCCTCCCACTTGTGCAGCGGGTGCGGCCGCCGTAGCTATGTGCGAGGCGCCATTTTGCGCGCCCGCAACCTCGTGCGCGAGGACGCCATTTTGCGAACCTGCCGCCCTCACTGCTTCGCTCTCCTCATGTCCCTCAATTTGGTCCTGGATCGACCCTGCCTCACTCTCCTCTACCGGAACCCAGCCGTCTTGATCTGCCATAGCGCGACTTTCAAAATTCGGGTTTTTATTTTTGTAAAACAAAATCAAATTTCGCCGTTAATAATTTCGAGCGCGTGAAGGTCCAATCCCACTCCTGACACCAATTGTTACGGACACGCGGATTAAGATGTTATGATGGGCCGAGCGGAATGGCCGCTGTGTTCGCACAGTTTACCCGATTCCACCCGACGCTGACCAAATCGCGCTATGCTAAATCAATGAAGGAAAGGACACAACGGCTGGGATAAATGAAACGACACAAGGGGTACAGTTCTCAAGACCTCCGGAGGAGGATATAATTGGTGGTGGAGAAAAGGGGTAGATTACAAGGTAAGAGGTAAAGCACAGAAGAGATAGGCACTTAGACACAATCTTATCTATCCCAGACAGAGCACAGACAAACGGAACAAGACTGACACAGGGATTGATGGCAGGGAAGGACAGGCAGTCGATAGCACAAGGTGCACCTTGGCTCAGGGGCAGAATCAAGCACGGTCCAGTCCAGAGATGCGGGGAGGTATTGCAGCGCTCGGAGGTGGCGTCTCTCTTCCTTCAAGTCCAGCGCGCATCTGACGTCACCTCCCTCTTCCTGCGCATGCTCAGCGGGGAGTGACACGCCCTCGGCTCGTTGGCCCCGCCCCAGATGGGATCGGTCCGCCGCTTCTATTGGGTGCGGGGGGTTACCGGGCTCCGCCCTTGACGAGGAGCTGACAGCGAGCCCCTACGTGGTAACCCCGTCGAGCACATGCTCGATGGCGGCTCGTTGGAAAGGCTTGGTGCCCTTTCAACACCCCCTACCAACCAAGCCGGAGTGAGGACGCACACTCCCCGCGCCGCCGCCGCTGTTGTTGTTGTTGTTGTTGTTGTACCATGAGGAAGAGCTGCGGGGAGGTATTGGGAGGTCCTAAACTTCCTAACGGTGCCATACAATCACATTCTGGTGCAACGAAGAGTCAGAATTAATGGAAACGAGTCCTTAACTGACATAAACTAAGAATAACTAGCAAGATGTCCTATAGTTGTCTACGTGAGATGCGGTGGACCTGGATGCGACATTCAATGGGGGAAATAGGGGGAGGTCGGGTCTACAGAGTGTTGTTTACAGGAAATGGGACTAGGGAATGGGGGATTGGGGATAGTTGGGAAGTATGGAGGAAATAGGGGAATATTTACAAGCGGATATGGATGGATGCCAATCTCATATCCGCAACATTATATTCCCCGAGCAATCAACAACCATCCACAATCAGCAATCAATAGTACAAAGATGTAAACTCATCTATAATAACTCTAAGATGGCCATCTTATACATTCCTCACGTGAGCCCCACTCCCGACTCCCTCCATGGTCAATGTCTCTCTCAATGTCTCCGTACGCCTGTAGTTCGATCTCCGCACGTGGGCGGTTGAACGGACCCTTCCTGACGTGCTTTCACCGGGCACGTCCCGTACCGGGAACAACGGCTGCAGCGCGCACCTCCTGGCCAAGCCAAGCGGGTAAAGCAAAGCAGGCAAAGCAACACGCTGCTTGCCCAGCGCGCGCGGCCCAAGGTGCGACCCGTACGCGGCCTTGTAGACGGGGAGGCGAACTGTGCCAGCTGCTTGGTTCCGTGCACGAACCCACAGTGACTTGACGTGTCAAAGGGTAGTTACACGTCCCAGTAACTCCTCTCGCCAGACGGGCTTTTAAACGCCAATTCTCTTACGTTGCTCAATCGATACCGCTCGCGTCCGAGCTCGGCGAGGAAGAAGAAGAATCGTCCCGTCTCCAGGACCTCGTGTCTTTTCTTCTTCCGTTTCCGGTCTCCTTTTTCTCAGAAGGGCTCCTGACCCTTTAATCACAACAACCTTTAATCGATTACACATTGATAAGCAAAGCCCTGAATAGTAATTCACATACATTCACATAAATATGTAACAATATTGTTGTGAATATGAGAATGTGTTTTTTTTTATTTTGTGGTGGTGGTAAAATGTTGTAAAAGGTTGTTGTAAAAGGTTGTTGTAAAATATCACCCCTCCTCCCTCCGTTGTGGTTGTATAAAGGTCAAAGGGCGTTCCCGTAGTTAGTCCATAGAAAAACATACATGTAGGTCACGATATATCTTTTCTTTTGATAGTTATCTCTTATTCTGTGTTTTAGGATAAGGCTGTGTCTCCCATTAATTAAAAGTACTCCATTGCACCAGTGAAAGAGAATAGACCCCCTTTCCTTCCCATCCCCAAAAGCCTCGATTGCCCATATTACCTCCCCTCCGATCCAATTGCCGCCATTGGCCACGAGGCAGGGTTGGGGAAGAAAGGCGTGTCTCCACCTCGTCATAGAGGGGGAGGAGTGAACCAGCCCCGCTCGACCAACCATGAGCCAGGGGTTTGGCTGCAGAGGGCGGAGGAAGAGCGGTGGGGGAGGTTCGCAAAGGTTGAGGGGCGGGGGCCTATATAACCCAAGGCAGGGGTGTGGCAAAGAGAGATGAGTTGGTCTGAGTCGGTTGCCAGAGGAGGGTCAGTGGTTGCGGTGGTGAGGAGTGAGAGAAAAGAAGAAAGAGTGAGGGTTTGGACCAGACAGGCAGACGGGAGATGAGCCTTTACCGAGAGACGAGAGGGAGTCCAAGGAGTTGAGTCCAACCAAGAAGTCCAGAGTTGAACTGCAGCTCGAGCCACCGCAACTGCATTTGCTGCAGCTGGAGCCACCGAAACAGCAGCCACAGCAGCGTGAGGCCTGGACGGCAGTTTGGAGCACGGCCGCGGAGGAGCGGCGGCTGCCCAACGAGTCAATCGTGCTGAAGGACCAGTGGACCTCCCTATCCCGCCAGCCATCCATCTCCCGCCAGTCCTATCATCAATTCCCCGCGTGAGTCAGTGTTCTGTTTGTGCTGTCCTGGGTTAGTTAAGTCTGTAGATAAGCTAAATTTGCACTGTGTCATCTGCGTCTTGTACTTGTAAATAAACTGAATTGCTTTTTGTTGCTTGTGTGTAAATAGTAAATAAATTCAGTAGTAATATTTCAAACCTTTTGTCTTTCGTCTTGGCCTTCTTTTTCCTCTTTGCATTCGTCGCCTTTGTCTTTTCCCCATTGGGCAGCTACGGTGCGATACGGCCAAAGTCTGGGTGAATCGGGTGAGTTTGTTAGGTCGCGGTCTTACACCACCGCTCGGTCTATAACATCTAACCGCGATCTATAACAATATGTATATATATATATATATATATATAGAGGAGTGTGTGTGTGTGTGTGTGTGTGTGTGTGTGTGTGTGTGTGTGTGTGTGTGTGTGTGTGTGTGTGTGTGTGTGTGTGTGTGTGTGTGCGTGTGTGCGTGTGTGCGTGTGTGTGTGTGTGTGTGTGTGTGTGTGTGTGTGTGTGTCTGTCTGTCTGTCTGGATGTCCGCTTATAACTCAAGAACTACACATCGGAGAAAAGTTTTAGACACAGATTCGGAATCAGCATAAAATCCCGGTGGTTTTAGGCTACGTTTTATTTTAATATCAATAGTTTTAAAAAACTGCGCCAGCTGCAATTCCATGGTGGTTTGTGGCGGCGCTAGACGTTCGGGGTGTATTGCAATGGTTTGTCGGGTTTGGCTGTGGGTCCAGAATAGCTCCCATTTCCTTATGTGCTTCCACTTTTATTTTGATTCTTCTGTTACAACGCTTTCCTTATCTACCTTATATCCCCCCGACGAGGCCTCCATATAATTTCATGCGGCAGAATTTCGTGCATTTTGAGTGAAATAAGTGAGACGAAGTTGTAGGAGGAAGAAGAGGCGCGGTCACTGTGGACTGTGGAGGCCTCGATCGTGAGTGGAAATGGCGGGAATTGCGTTTGTATCGCAAAGTAAAGGATCTGCATTCATTTCTGAACTTGCATTGGTGGATTGTTATACATCTGCATTATTTTTCATAAAAAAACTTTATGTTGAACTTGAAGGCTCCAGGCACG